>NC_073711.1:15163248-15466968 GCF_023634085.1 Falco cherrug
TAGATGAAAGAAAGGAATAGTGTGCTAATGCTGTCGCTCAGAAAGATAAATGGCAGCCTGGAGTCCTGCGGGGCTCTAAGCCATCTAGTTAAATAAACCGCCCCACCCTGCACGCCGAGAATGAAGTGGGGCAGCGACTGCCCGGCGGTGAGCTCAGCCTGACAGCCCAGCCAAGAGAGACCACCACACCCAAGAGAAGCAAAACCCTCCAGGAAACGTGATTCTCCTCCACGTCGGTTTTTGTTTTAATAATTTTGTTTCATTTCCATTTAACCTCCTTGACCCGCAAGCAATGCTGCTGGGTCAATCTTCTATTTGCCCAAAGCCACCAGCCAAAAGCTCCCCCTTCTCTCTCACTCCTTCCCCCTCCATATGTATGGATGTATTTAAGGAAGGGGAAAAAAACCCCAAACAATATTTCCATCCATCCCCACCTGAACACCATGAGCTCTCAGGGTCACACAATGTGCCATGATGCTTTGGTGGAGCCAAAAACCAAGTCACCTGGGCAGAGGAAAGGCAAAACATCCCAGTAACGCTTGTGATCTGGCTGGCTTTTGGGCCCGGGATGGCTGCCCAAGCTCGGTGGGCTCCTTGATGGCTCCAGCTGCAAACTCTTCCATGCACTAGTCTTTCTCCCTCACCCAAGTCACTTGGTTAGATTTAGACTAGATCTTTAAATGAGAATCTTTTGGGCTAGGACCAAATATGGCAAAACTTCTGCCAAAAAGGCCAGCTTCTCAAAGGAAAGCCTGCTTGCCAGGACAGGTGCAGGTGGTCACAGAGGGAGGAGGGACATTTATTCATCACCCACAGCAGGGCCATCAAAATTTAGCCACAGGGGGCTTTCTTGGCTGGTAAGACACCGCCAGCCAAAACAAATGCTAAATGTATTCCTTGCTGTATTTCTTAAATTTTTGGATTTTCTTTTTTAAACATGGTGATTTTGGGGCACGGGGGATGTTTGCTGGCTGACTTCCTTGGGGACTTTAGCCCTGGGAATCCACCCGCATTACCCGTGTGCTTACAACATAGCCACAGTATCTGTGCCCAGGGAGAGCATCCCTGAGCCACCAGTGCACAGAGCAAAGGAGTGGCCATGGGAACTTCCAGCAGCTCCCCGGGCCTCGGGAGAACGTCTTTGCATGAAACGGCTCCAGCTGAGCACACAAGATTTTTCCTAAGACAAAATGCCTTTCTTTTTTTTTTTTTTTTCTCCTCCTCAGATTTGATGGGAAACTGTTTGCAAAACTAGAGATATCCCCTATGGAAAAGCCTAAAAGAATTCAAAAAGAGCGAAACAGCTGCATTCTTTAAAAGTCACTGGAGTGGAATTTGATAGAAGGTAAGATCTTCTCCACTGTGTTTTCTAATGCCTTTAAGAATTTGGTGGCAGAGATCTAATTTTCTGTTAAGTTCCACAAGGAGGTTATGAACAAAATCCATCAAGATAAACCCCACTGTTCAGTACTGCACACTTAAGGGTTTTTTTTTCTTTCTTTCTTTCTTCCTAGATAGTCAAACCTTCACCTAGATACTAAACTGCAGAGGTTTAGCTGTAATTTTAAGATAGAGCTCACATTGAAAGACAGATCATGTCTCAAGCATATTCTGAAACATACTTTTAGGTATTAATTCTGTTATGAAAGCACTAACATCAGCCCCCAACTTTAGACGGAGCTGGCTCTGCACTTACAGCACAGTTAATGCTGATACACATGGAAACTGCAGCACAGCTTCTTCCTGCATACAGCATCCCGAGCCTCTGACTACCGATACTGCTGCAGCAAGGCAGGCTGAGTTTGCAAGCTGGACTCACAGATTTGCTGGTCGCTGGGGTAATTTGGGAGTTACTACTTAATTTTTTGAGATCGCCTTCAGAAATGGATAGTTTGCTATCAGGCTACTTTTTGCTCTGATTTACTTTGATGCCAAAAGAGCACAGACCTGCTCCAACTCCTTCATTCAGAAATCTACCTGTAAAAGTGGGAGGGATGGGGGGGATGTTGTTTAGCAGCAAATGGATACCATCCCTCAACACAAAATCATCTCAATAATAAAGACAATGAAGTTTTTTATAATCTGAGAATGACGCAGTTTTACAACCTTTCAGAACAGCAAAAGCGCAGCACATCACAAAATCAGTATGTCAGTCTAACCCGCTGTGTTGCTGTTCCTCAACAGTGGTGCAAGGAGGCATAATTTAGGATCATATAAATTTCTAAGTTTCTACTTTAATTTCTTTTAACTTCTAATGACTGCCCGTGCCTGCAAATATACCCTACGTTACCCACATGTGGATTGAGCACCAACCTAAGGTAGTTTATAACTGCTCAGCCCGAGCAGCCGGTTTGTCATCCCAGGTAGCACAGAAATTACTTTAGATTCAACTAATGGCACATCCCATGGAGCCAAAGGAATTGCTCTTAGGACTGGAAAAAAACCAAAACGCAAAAGCACACAGCCCAGAAGTGTCACGTGCTGAATTGCTCAGAGACACGTCAGGGTGGGAAACTGCTCCGCGCAGCGGAAAGCAGACAAATGCTGACACAGCGGTGCAGAATTTACCATCATGACGCACATTCTCCTATTGATAGTCAACGTCCCACTGATGTGCGAGTTGGAAAGACCCCAGTGGGGATCAGCGGTTTGTGGTTCAATGAGGTCCCCCAGCACCGGCAGCTCCACTGCAACGGGCTGCAAACGGCGCCCTGCCCTGCCGCCACTGCACGCCCCGAGCGTGGGATGCTGAGGCGGTGCAAGAGCCACTGGCAGTAACACAGGTAGGAGGATGCATCACTGCACAGCATCTGGCCCTGGCTGGGAAAGATATTACTGGGAATTGCCCAAGTTAAATGGGAAGCTTTGGGTCAGACTTTTGGGGAGAGTTTCTAACCTGCTCTTCCAGATGAAGTCACCAGGCAGTCCCGCAGCCTCCAAGGCAAGTCTCACCGAGAGACTTCCCCGAGACGCTGACTGCCTGGATGAGTAACGTGCAATGAAAGTAGTCAAGCCTGGCAGCATGAGGGCCAGCTGAATACTCACACAATTTAATTGTAAATACAAGTATCTCACTGTTATTTACCTAGCAGATGAACACCACTCAGAGTGACTGGTGCAATCATAATATTTGGACACCGGCACTCCAAGTTCATGTATACGCATAACTGGCTCCTTTAATAAAGCTGGAGACTTTGACACACTCTTTTACCCTTCTCTTTACAATCACTTATGCTTACAGTAGTCTCAAGGATTATATCCATACATATGCTTCCTAATTCATCCCATTAAGACGGATATTAAGAGATGCTGCCGCTTTATTTTCATGGCTTTAAAGATACAGGCACTGCTTGGGGCCCGGTTTTTTGCACAAGGAATGTATGTGGTTTGAGATCACATGAATCTAATGAGATTTCCTTCCTGAGTGTGCAGCAAAAATGCATGTTGCTTGTCCACTGCAGAGTCCCTGATAGGGATGTTCTGGTTCTTTCAACATGTCACATTACCCAGGTCTGCAGGAACACCAAGGAGTGAGCTGCATTTTAGGTTAGTCAAATAAAGTGCGGACAGCAAATTAATACGTTTTATGGTGGCAGATTTTTTGGTTCCTGAGACAATTGGTATGTTCGAATAACTTAAAGGAGAAAAAAAGAATTATAGTGCGGCTCAGCATTAAAATATGAACCACCAAGTTCTTGGAGGTTTGCTCAGCAACCCAAGCACGAGACCCTGCACACGCGGCTGGCTCACGCTAATGGGAGAATTGCTGTAATCCATCAGAGATGGCAACACACGGCACTGGTGGGGCCACTGATGCGGGGCAGTAAAGCAGGGGTTAGCAGGAGCGGAGAGTCCTGCAGCAGCACCTGCAGCTCGCAGCTATCTTAGTTCTTTGCTACAGATAAGGTTTTAGGTCTGTTCCTCCAAAGGGGTAACAGAGACAGAGAAGGGACTTGCCAAAGATCATACAAAATATGTCTCATACAAAAGAAGGCACAAACCCAAGAACTGCTGATTGACAGTGCTGCAATGGCCCAAACAACACACTCAGGCCAAGTCCTCCTTCCGGGAAGCTCAACTGAGCACAAATACCTCATTTTCCAAAAGCAGCTCTGTTCCAAGCCTTGCATCTCCTGGTCAGGAAAGACAGCCAGCTCCCTCTCCATGGAAACTTGAATATCCAAAGTGGTGCAAGCAGTTCTCTGCGCAACCAAACACTCACTCACATGCAGAGAAATGTATTTTGCAAGTCTGCAGAGCAGTGCTGCATCTTCAAGTCTCCCATATCACCAGTTTTCAGGGGGTTCCAATAGGAGCACAGAACTCACTGTCCAAGGGGGAGATTTATCCTGAAGACTTTTCATGAGCATTTCTGCAACTCCTACACTGATCATGTAGCCGAGCAGCTTGGAAAGTCACACAGATACTTTAAGATGCTAACACAACACAAATAATATTTTTGTTGATCACCAGATCTACTGGCAGCCACACACCAGTACCCTGTACAGACACCCCAGGCAACCAAAGGGAACTCTAAACAAAAAGTAATCCAGGATCAACCCACCTGAGCGCCCTGGGATGACACAAGCTGGAGCCAGCCGGTATTTCTAGGGAAGCATATCCTTTGTTGACTGCCATCTGGGAAAGCAAGAACTCTGTTTCACTTGAATGCTACTCAGGATTTTGTTTTCAAGAGAAACTGCAAGGCAGGATACAAACAATGACACATTTGTCCCAGCGAAGCCTTGGGGCTGGCACCTGCAGGGCAGGAGGTGCTCACAGGCTTGGAGCACAAACACCCAAGAGAGCACCAGGTAGCCCCGGCTGCTCAGCCCCACATTGTTCAGCATCCCAGGGCTGCACAGGGGGGTCAGACACCCTGGAGAACCTGCCCTGGGACGGGTTTCATGCTTTCAGATACACGGCTCTGCTGCAGACCTACCCTAGGCATCCCTCCTGGATTTTACTGATTTGGTTTGCTCCCTGCAAAGGGATGCAGGGCCAGCAGAGCACACAAATACCAGCAAGGTACCTCTGGGCCCTTAAAAAGCATCTCAGAGTCCAAGGAACAAGTGACAGTGCAGGAAGACTCAGAGGTTTACAGTTCCTCCGTTTTTGGCACGCTTTCCTGGCATTCAGCACCAGCTGCATACCCACGGAACCAGGTAACAACCGCGCAGGTGCACCCTCTTCCCACAGCGTTCTGTTCAGCACCAGTGATACTGACCTTAGCCCAGCACACACAGCCGGGGGAGGAACAGAGGTGGGCAGGATGAGTGCAAGGCTCCTTCCATGGAGACAGCGAAAGGGAATAGCCTGAACAGGGGACCGAGAGGTGCTGCTTAACTCCTGACGTCTCTGGTATTTAGGTGCCTCCCCAAGATGCCAATGACCTGGCCTCTCTCATATTTGTCCAAGTCACCTGTAAGGGGTTGTTGGCCGCAGCAAAGACGGTTTCTTGCTGTGTGCTCGGCCAGTGCCCAAAAGCAGGACGCCCAGCTGAGCCCCAGCTGCTAACCATCAGCACAACCCCCAGCCCAGCCACGCCGGCTGCACCAGCGGCTCCGGGATCCCCAGGCACCAGCACCTGGAGCTGGCTTGGGTCCGACGCTGCAGCTGTACCGCACTCTCCCCAGCAAAGAGAAGCTTCCAAGTAAAAAACCCTCACAAATTATCCTCAACAGCACCGCTGACGCACAGAGTGCCCCAGAGCTCGGATCCACGCAAATAACGCCTGTTTCTGGAGGCTGCCCAAGCACCACCCAGGAGGCTGCTCAGGTCGGGCAGCAGTGCAGGGTGCCAGGCAGCGCCGGGGGCTGCAGCCCCTCGCCCCGGGCCACCGAAGCCTACTCCCCGTCGCCGAGTTGGCAATGCCATCTAGTGCACAGAGGCAGAAATAGCAGAGAAATAGCACGGCCGGCGGGCAGGCGCGCAAGGCGCCAGATGTGCAGCCCAGATGTGCTCCCAGCCAGGGCGGTGGAGATGGAGATGGGCATGGCCCCATACTCCAGCCGCGGGGTACCGGTGCCCCTGGCCACCCTCCCTGCCCTCGTGCCACACATCCACGCAGGCTGACACATCGCATCACCTGCCCGGCGTTTTTCCCACCCAAAAAGAACCTGGCCTTGCCCAGAAATCCCCGCTCGCCCCGAGAGGTAGGGGAAATCCCCCCATTTCCCCAAAGGGTTGCAACCGAATTGTTCCAGCTTCATCAGCCTGTGGTCTTTACGGCTGACATAGCTCAACATTTTGGCTCTCTGGCGTCACTCGAATGTAAAACATCTCCCACAGAAACCATTTTTTCATGCAAGGCAAACACTCGCACAGTAACAAGAAACATTTTTCTCAGACATGAACAAAGGGTGAGGTTTCTTCAGACAAAGGAACCAAAGGTTTCCTTTTATTGAGAGCGCTCTGACGCAGACCAAAATCTTTTGCGCATTGGCTTGGGTTTTTTCTGAGCGTCTGCTTTTTCCAAAAATATATCTAGGCTGATTATAATGTTCTTCTTGTGCAACTTTTCTGTAATTTTACCAGTGATTTAAAACAATTTTTTTAAATGGAAATCATTTGGCATTTAAAAATATTTTTAACCAAAAACCTGATATGTCTTTCACTAAGGATGTGTGACCTCTACAAGCAAAATATTTCAACAGCTATTGAAAACAGATATTTTGTTGAGAAAATGTTGAGTTATGAACTTTTTGTTTTGTTGAAAAACAGGTCCATTTCTAGCTCTGTAAGGTACAGCTCTGTCTCCGATTATTTTCCTAAGTTGTTCTTTAACCTGGTTTAAAGGAGACTACTTTCTTTTTTAAAACTTTCCATTTTTCCCATACCTTTAACAAAACACTCAAGACTACTCTGTTCCTCATTACAAATTCTTTGCCTTACAAGCACTTTATACATTCAATTGGAACAAAAAGTCAGAGGAGGGGGGAAATTGGTCTGTCTGGGCTTGATTTAGAAATAGTTTAATACACACACCAGGTCCACCCTGCTTGTTGCTGAAGGTGTAAGACCCAGACTGGCTCTCCACCCTGTACCGAATGAACAAAATGATGTGGAGGTAGAGCAGAGGGGATACTTCACGGCAGCTACTGCTTTGCTTGAAGCCTTAAATTCACCTTGGTCATGCAAGGACCGGCAAAGCTTCTCTGCAGATGAAGCCAAAGCTGTCTGGGCTGGGTGAAGGGGGACCCAGAACAGGTTCAATCCAACCGGAGTCTGTCTGCGGGAGCTGCTCTGCAGGCTTGGAGCTAAGTCAGGGCTTAAGTAGGAACTGGAAGGATAAAAGCTTCTGGGATCAAGCCTTAAACCAACAGCTCCCAACTTGGTACAGCCTTGGAGAATGTCTAAAATAACCAACACTGTTACAGGCCCATATGTTAAAATTAATGAAAATCAGTAACATTCATAGACATTAATTCATGTTAATAGAATCACTGCTCCAAAAGCAGAGTTAATAAGCCCAGCTAGACCACTACCACCGTCTACATATTAAAAAGATCCAAAACATTTAAATATTGACCACGTTCCTTCCAAATTAATAGTATTTCCTTTGGATTACACATTGATCACAGCTGAGCTGTACTTGACATCTGGAGCAGTTAAAATAGCAACCTGAACAGCCACAGCCTGCCAGTAATTTTGTAAAGAAAAAAACCCAACAATTTTTACTTACACGTTCTCATTAAAACCACCCCGCTGTCTCAGTGCTGGGCCCAGAAGAGGAGAGCCATGAATCCATCACCCAGAGACAGCTGAGCCATGGCTGCTGCCGGTGCCGGAGGCGGCTGCACCACCACAGCCCAGCTCACCCCAGATCAAGTCCTGGGGCTGTTTACATGGGTCCCCAAAATCCCCATCTTCCTGGTGGAATGGAACCTAGTGCAGAGCCCCGATTCGTGATGAATTTGGGTTCATTACAGCCAGGAATGTTCCTGTGCTGGGTTCTGTGCCATGGAGCTGCCCGTCCCCCTGGGGACACACAGCCTCAGCACAACCTTCATCACCGCAGACTCCTAGGAAGCCTCCTGCATTGCCTCACCCAACCGTGCACATGCCCCTGGGGCTGGAGGGGGTTTGTGTGCTGGTGGGGTTATTTTCCCTTTAATATATTTTTGAAAACCAAAGGATAGAATGCATTAACGCATTGCTTCCTCCATCCATTGAGACGGGACAAAAATATAGGCTCGCTCATGGTTTTACTCAAGTTTTCCATGCACCTCCAATTGTATAGGTTTAGCAGCCTCTCACAGCTGGGGTTCCTGCTTCCTTAATGCTGTGGGTGTGAGCAGCAAGGGCATGAAAACGAGGAAGTAAGTAAACCCTCTTTGCAATGCAATGACAAAAATCCTAACGGGGGAGGTTTCCCCTTCCAGAAGCCTCAAATTCACGTCTGGTTCCTGCGATCGCCTGGAGGGCGCAGCACAAAATCCACGAACAAACCTGGCTCCTGTGCCCTTCTGTCAGCTGCATCTCCCTCCCTTCAGAGCTGCAAACAAAACGCTCTCACCCTGCAGCAGGGTTTAAATGCCGCAGTAAAAAGCACAGACTGGGTAAGCGTGGCTCTGTCGGGAGGACAGGCAGCGAGAGCCTCCGCAATGCTTGTTGCAAAGGTGGCCAACAAAAGAGAGAACACGGGAAACGCTGCAACCCCGCTGCCTTTTGATGGAGATCGCGCCCCGTGGCAGAGAAAACCAGCCCGGGAGTGTGGGCCGAATGATGCTGCCACCAGCCCCTCTCAGGAAAGAAGCTGCTAATACACCACCACAAGGCAGGCCTCTATTTAATGCACTTGAAATAACCAAGAGAGTGAAAGAAAGAACAGAAATCAAGTAAGTGGCAAAGATGCAGCTCAAGTGCTGCCCAAGGCACTCATCTCACATCTCCCTCTCATTTCCAACCATCATCTATTGGCCCCACAACGCTGGGAGCTCCTGGATGAGCCTCTGACTCATCCGGTGCCACACCTGCACTAACGTGTTGGAGCACACCAAGGAAGGGAATTGCTACCCCTGTTCTAAACACGTTTGCAGCCGAACATGCCCTCTGTGGCAGGTTACACTTACACCCAGGAGCCAAAGGGCAGCTCTGCCCACCCCCCATCCAGCTGGCCATGAGCTCCCCAGGCATCTCATCCCCATCCCTTTGGTCAGCACAAGGCTCCCCAACAGCTTCTCCTTCTGTTATAATCTGTGCAAACTCCTCCCTGGGTGCAGGCAGCAGCGAGCAGAGCTGTCGTGGGGGCGGCTGACAAAAGACCAGCTGAGCTATCTGCCGTATATACATTACCCCTTTCGCTAGGAAGCCAAACGTCAGAATTACTTAGTACGGAACACACAAGGAATAGAACATACCTAATTTATTTAGCTAATTATTTTCAGACAACGAGGCTCCGGAAGACCTCTGTCAAAGACAACGGCTTCTTTGTAATGCTGACTCTCCTGGCCTCTGGCTAGCCAAGAGCCCTCTCTCTCCCACGTGAGCACCGATTCCCAACTGTTCCTGCTCAAACCTGAAAATCCCACCACTACTTTGTAGCAACAAATTCTTATTCGATACTAAAGTGCTTCTGAATGCACAACCAAGCAAAGGAACTAATAATGAATAAGCAGCGGTTATGTATTTTAATTTTGTTTTCCAAATTTGGAAATTTTTTTTCCTATGCAAGAAGCCAAAGTAGCAAAGCCATGGCACACCAGCCAAAGTTCCCACTTGCCCCAAGACACAGCAGCACCATTCTCTCAGAAGTCAGCGCCTCACCTCATTCTCCAAGGCATTTTACCAGAAGCATCCTCATGAAAGCAGCGTGGGAGATTCAGAGCAAACAACAAAGTCATTTAGGACTGTTCAGGTGAGAGCCACTTCTCTCGCTCCGCTACCCCACACGTTTATCAAGGTGCCCAGCTTCTCACCTGCAAATAGGGCAGGGTGGCTGCTCACCCAAAATCAGAGGGGTGGTGTGAAGACAAATGCATTGAAAGCTGCCTCCAGAGCCCTGTCATACAGGCATAGTTATTTAGGATGGCACATCGCAGCTTTGATACAAACACATCCTGTTATGGGGATGTGAACAAAGGCAGCCATAAAAAAAAAAAAAAAAAAACAACAAAAAAACCACACAAACAAAAAGCCCCCCAAAAAAGCTCTTGGTTAAACCAGAATAGTTTTCGTACTGCAGCACCCCAGTTGATACGTAACTGTGACCTTGCATCCATCAGAGTCCCTGCAAATGCAGATGCACCCCCTGTTAACGTCAGCGAAATGCCTCCTGTGGACTGAACCGTCCTCAGATCTGCTGCTTGCACAAGACGGCAAGCGCGTGTGTGGTACTGGCATGGGGGAAATGGCTGAACATGTACAACAATTAGCTTTAAAAATGTAAGATTTCAGCTATTGTTCTAGTTGCCTGTCCCTGGGGATCCTCAGCATTACTGTATTATTGATGATGCTAAATGGGGTTTTCAACAAAGCTGGTTTGAAGGCTTGTGAATGCCAAAACAGCAATTCAACCCATTAAACTTCACAGACGAAACAATTTCTTCTAAAAATAATCATCAGTTCTTCCCACCAGAAAAAATAAAAGCCTGGCCAATTCTCAACGTGCCAAGTTTTCAGGCAGGCCTGATTTTTATGGCTGAGCTTATAGAGCTCTGAAGAAAAGCAGGTTTATAATGGGAACGCCAACAGAGCTGCGTTACAGGTAAAGAGCAGCCACCCTGCACAACAGGGCTGCCAGCAACCGTTGGCAAACGCATTCCACCTTGCTAATCCTGAATTTTCCCAATCAGAGGAAAAGATGAGATGCCTTAACTCCTGCTAACATCCTCACCATTATGTCGATGCAAATACAGCCATGAGGCAATTACCAGCCCAGCCAAGGGCCAGCCATTGTGGGGCTGACAATAGCTTGTCAGCCCTTCAGAGAAGAAACAAATACCCTCAAGCTTCTCCAAGATTTTAAGTCTCATTAGTATAAATCAGTAACCCAATTAATGAGGGGTTTAGCATATTGATTTGCACCAGATTACATGAATTAATGACACACGTAGTAGGAGACAATGCAGCAGGACACACTGGGAAGATGAACAGCTACATAGGGGAATTGTATTGCCGCAATACATGAAGAGGGGCACGGGCACCCCAAATTTTATGATGGGGATGAAGCTGCTCCCACTCAGCTCTTATGTGACCGCTGGGGCGGCAGAGACATCACCTGGCTGTTGAAATGGCTAACAACTTGAGGCAGATTTGCCAATGTAAATTTTAAGAGCTGCTTTTTCAATGAAAACTCCTGTTTTAATGGTTGCAGCAACCTCTGGTTGGGAGTTAAATGGAGATTACTTGCAGAGGAGACCACCAGGTCCACGGGGGAGACACATCCCTGCTCTGCTCCTGCTGGGATACGGGGCACACGTAAAAGAGTCCACCACAAAAAGCAAAGATTTGGGAAAAAGCAGCCAGGGCAGCAAGAAAACACAGGACAAAGTCACAGTGAGCAGGCTGGAAGGAGCCCAAAAGGGCAAAGGCAAATGAGGCAGAGCAGGTTTAGGGAGGAAAAACATCTCCACCAGCTACCCACCGGCACCCAGCCTACAGCACACAGGTAGTAAACATCAGGAAAGCAACACAACGTCAGGACACTCCATCAGCATTCCCCAAAACTCACCAGGTTTAGCAAAAGCCTCTTCCCCACGGCCACCCACCCCTTCTGCACCTGTCTGGGTCCCCAGCTCTCACCAGGCTGCCTAGCCCAAGGGACGGCTGGAAAGGATGGTCCTCCTCCCAGAGGAGAGGGACAAAGGGCCATGCCCAGGTTACCTTCCCCTCCTCTCAGGGTGGGAGCCCCTCCTTGCTCCAGTAGTTACAAAAGGGCTCTCAATCCATGTAATCCATTAGATACAAATTACAGCAGTTTAAGCACACTTGACCCAGAATTACAGCAAGCCCATGAAGAGCTGCCTCTTCCCAAGCAATTTACAGTCACAAGCCCTCAAACAAACTACAACAGAGGATTAAAAAAAAACAACAAAGCAAACCAAACCCAGAAAATGTGATACCTGAAACAGCATTATCAAGAAATGAAAAAAATTACTAGGCTTAGTTCACATTCAGGTGATTCTAAAAACACCACTGTTGCACAACGTCTAACCAACGTGTGTCTTGCAGATACCTCAAACCGTTAAATCACAGCCACTGCAACGAACACGCCACGAAGCACAGCACCATTTGGGATGGGGACTGCAACCCCCCAGCCAGGGGACACAGGCAGGAGGGGCAGTGCTGACCCGGTGGCTGCTCGCCCTCCTGGGGTGGCTCCCTGCTGTGAGCCCCCCCCCCACTCCCCCCATGTAGCAGCTCAGGTCAACAGAGATCCCACCAGCCAGGAAGGGGATTGCAATGTTCCTTCATTAATCTTCATCCCCTTCTACATTTTTTTTTTTTAATTTATTTTTAAATTACTAGTAATCCTAGATAGCATCCCAAGGAAGAGAATCAGCAGAGGACAGGCCACCCTCCTGCCTGCCTTGCAGGCACTGCAGTGATGGCTTATGGACCACTGTGGGCAGGTGGCCACTGGCCACCACACCAGGCAGAGACTTGAGGCAGTGACACTCCGCAGTTCTCCTAGATACTCAGCCTGGCTTACATGGAAAAATAAAGCCACCGGCATTAAAAAAATATATATATTAAAAAACCATGCAAGTTGTTTTCTTCCAGTAGTCCAAGATGGATTTATCCAGGCTTGGGTTTCCTTTAGCAGCCATGCCCACCAGCTTCCACACACACAATCCTTGGTCCACAGGGTCCCCCGAGATGCTCCAGGGCCTGCCTGTGCTGGCAGAACCTCAGTGTCTCCGCTCCTGGCTGTGGAGGTATGCCAGTGGCACAGGCTTCCCCAGGGACAAGAAGAAATGCCATGGGTTTGTGCTGGCAAGCGAAGGGTGTGCGCAGGAGCAGGTCAGACTGTCACTCATCTGGCTGCCACCTCCACCACAGGGGGACACTGCTCCATAGGAGGGAAGAGGGTGGCTTTGGGTGGAGGGTGACAATCAGAGCCAGCAATTACTGTGGGACACGTGATAATTAAAAACATCCGAACAGACTGAAGAGATTTTTTTATGTGCCTTGCTCTAAAATGTCCAACACCAGACGCTACCATGAAAGCGGCCAGGACCGTGCCAGAGGTCTTGCCAGGTCCAGCAAGTCTTAGGTCCAGCTAAAGCAGTTAAGAGGATGGTGATGGAAACTTCAGCACCATCAGGTCTAAGAAACGACCAATGTACTGAGAGGTCGCAGTTTCCAGAATTAATACACCAACTTGCCCGTGAGGACAAAAGCTCAGCTGGGGGCAGGGGCAGGACCCTGCCCCAGGGCTGCGGGGGGACTCCTCTTGCTGCCAGGGTCATGTGTCCCAACTTAGGGCCACATTGCCACCACAGCACGGAACAAGAGTCCCATTATGTGCTCTCCTTTTCCCCCTCCACTGAAGCACAGACACAGCCGGAGGAACCCAGAGCAGCCTGCACACGCCGTGCAAGCGTTGCCTGCGAGGCTGTCGCAGCACACAGCTGCTAAAGCAGGTCCTTTCAAGGGCTGTATTTTTTTATTCCAGCTCTTTGGGAGACAGCACCTCATATGCTGCCAAGAACACCACCTTCCTGGCTCGTTTTGCATTTGAAGCTCGTTACCAATTCCATTAATTTTAATTATCAATTCTATGTATGGGAATTTTTCTTTAAATCATGCTTGTAACGGCAATGGTTATGTGAAAAAAAAAAACACAAACCATACTTGAAGCAAGGGAGCACATGCCTTCCTCGAAGTCAGCAGCATGCCTCGCCCCTACTCGCATGGTTCAGTTTACAAGCTCGTGTCAGAGAGCCGATTTCACACACAAACACAAAATAAAAGCAGGAACACAACTTTTGATCATCCTACATTGATGTTTACTCTTGTTTTCTGTAGCCCCAGGTGACAAATCTGTCCTTTATATAGCGGAGGATTGTTGTGCTATTAACAAAGTCAACTGGACACACTTAAAACTCACCACAGGTCTTTGCATTGGTGGCTTGTACCAAACTAAGGAATAATAATTAGCTGTAAAACGATAAATATAAATTCAAAAACGTTTTTTTCTGAGCAGTAACGCTCAAAAGCAGGAGAATTTACAAGCAACTTTCTTACATATGAACACTTATGCCAAGAAGGGAGATGTTGGAGAAGTCAGCCCCTCTGAACACAAGGGCTTTTGTTCCACCACTCTCTGAGCTCTGAAGAAGTTTAATTTTATTTTTTTTCTCCTCATTTAACTTTGCCGGCCTGCCAGCTGGGTATAAGCCAGAAGGGTTATCCAGTCAGACCTTACTGCGATATATTTACAATGGTAGTGCATCTAAGGTTTGTTTATTTCAGGATTAAAATTCAAATGGCTAGAACCATTTAAATAATTAAAGGGCAATCAGAAAATGCCATGAAACCAAACAAATCAGGAAAAGTCATGGAAACCATCAGCAATATTTAATTCAGAAATTCTCTTTGTTAGGGAACTTAGCTGAAAGAAAACAGCTGGATGTAGTTCAACCCTCTAAATTAAAAACAATCTAACAAGGTCTATAGGGATAACTCTTTCAGCTACATATTGGAGACCAGATTCACTTCTACCAAGTAAATGTAATAGCACTCAAAGCTAGAAAGGAAATTCCTCAGAACTGAGGTAGTTTCTAAGTATCAGCACATTTTCCAATTCCTTGCAAAGCAACTTAGCTATTTACAATCCATTTTTTCCCACACATAAATTTATAACTTTTTCAACTTTATGGTTCCATGATTTATTTTCTAAAGAAAAATAATCTAGCCAGAATATCCCTAACTCTACTAACATCATGTTTTAATAAATAACTGGCTACTTCTAGTAAAATTAAGCCTCCAGGATTGTTTATACCAGCCAAGAATACTCCCGTCTTTATAGCTTTGCAGAAACTTGGTGTGAAAATAAAAGTTGAATATAACGCTGACCCTGAGCTAACAAGTAATTAATGCTTCAATATAAAAATAGAAAATTATCCTTACAACACAAGGGTGGAATACAGCAAACCCTCTCTCTCTGGATTGCTCTCCCAGCTGGATCCCAGTATCCAGCCAGACCTAAAGGCTACCTAAAGCAGGAGGAGACATGCAGAATAATTTTGAGTCTTTCCAAAGACTTTGTTTTCCCTAAACTCTTTTAAAAATTATTTAATCTCTTTTCTTAAAAATATACATTTCTTTTATTAATGAGTTGCTGTTCACCACAAAACTGTTCCAACTACAAAAGCGCAGGTAGAGAGGAAGGTGTCTCAGGTAGTGCCTAAAAGCTACAGTCGCTGGGCATCAGCTCCCAGGAGACCAAATACACTGAAAAAGAGACATCTTCAGCCCTGCCAGCTCCTGACTGCTCCTACTCCGACCTGCCTGCAACGGTGCCGCGGGGCACTGCCCGCCTGCTCCTTCCCTTTTGCCCCCCCATCAGAGAGAAAACAGAACTCTTGCAAGAACAAACTCGGCACCCCCCCGCCTCCCCCTTGCCCGAGTATTCCTTAAAAACAAACAAATTTTAAAAAATCAATCCAACATTCATCTTAACAAATTTGCAGACAAGACACATGTTGGCATTCGGATCTGCGAGACGACACGTTGCTTCCAACCGAACAAGTTTAATGCCTTATTCCCACGGGGGATGGACGTCGGGAACTGACCTACAGGTTACAGCTAATTGCAAGGATCCCGGGGAACAAACGACAGCTCTTCTTAGCGCCTGCGGAACTGGAATTCTCTGTAGACTCTTCCAATTTAACCAAACCTCCTGTAAAGAAAGTACAACCTGCTCCTCGCATTAACGCCCTATGCAAACAGGGCACTTGGCACACCGACCAGCTCTGCCTTCACCTTCTGTTTCACCACGTAATAAAGACAAATTACTTCCACTTCTTTCCAGATAAGGCAACTAACATAATGTGGATAAATGGGAAGTTAACTACATGAAACATGTTTTCTGCTTGTTGGGCAATTATTTTTTTCCCCCATAAGATAACATGATAAATAAAACCTGCTTCTGTACAGATATTTCTCATTTCAGAAACACATACTTGTTACAGGCCAAAAGAAGACCCTGGGTTTTTTTTTTTGTTTTCATAAGAAATATAGTAAAAAAAAAAAAAAAAAAAAAAAAAAAAAAGGAAAAAAAAAAGAAAAGAAAAAAGTCATAAAGACACAAATGCAGAGCTAACTACAGGCTTGTATATACATTTTTGTTATCCACCTCTAATATGGATTCTTGGTGAACGGGACAGACTGGTAGCCCCCGTCCATTCCTGTTATTCCCAGAATAGCAAGGGAAAAAAAAAAAATACATCAGTATCTTAAAACCAGTGGCAACGTAGTAAAAACTGTACACTGTTGTCCATTAACTTAAAAAGCAATGTCCCTAGATGGTATAAAAGTGAAAGCAGGTGCCTTCTAACTTTGATAATTAAAAGTCTTTCCCCCCCCCCACCTACGCTGCACAATTATCTCCATTGTCTTTGCATGGCCAAGAACAAAATGCTAAGGAGCAAGGCTGCTTGTGATAAACCGCTCCTGGTAGCGGCAGAAGTGTTCACGTTCTTATCACTCTTGTTGGAGTTCCCAGTGACTTCGGTGGCATTGAATTCGAACTCTGAGGAGCACTGCTGGAGCTCGCAGCCACTGCCGCTCTCCTCCCCGCTGCTCTCCTCACCTGTGGGAGACAAACACACGCACTGTCCTCCTCTGCCACCTGCAGCACCAAGCTTCGCTCGCAGAAGGCAGCGGGGGCAGCGAGGAAAGCAAGCGCATGGATGTTTCAACATTTACGCAACAGAAGCCCAGGTCCTCTGGTTAATGTGGCTTCGGCGTGCCGTCCATCGCACCCATCCGTGAGCTGGCAACGTGTGCTCATGGCCCAGAAAGCCAACCAGAGCCTGGGCTCCCAAAAAGAACCATGGCCAGCAAGGTGAGGGAGGTGGTTCTGCCCCTCTGCACTGGTGAGACCCCAGCTAAGCACTGCCTCCAGCTCCGGAGTCCTCAGTACGGGAAAGACACGGACCTGTTGGAGCAAGTCCAGAGGAGGGCGAGGAAAATGGTCAGCGGGCTGGATCACCTCTCCTATCAGGACAAGCTAAGAGATTTGGGATTGTTCAGCCTGGAGAAGACAAGGCTCCAGGGAAACCTTATTGCAGTCTTTCAGTACTTAAAGGAGACTTATAAGAAAGATGGGGACAGGCTTTTTAGTAGGGTTTGTAGCGATAGGTATAAGGGGTAATGGGTTTAAACTAGAAGAGGGTAGATTCAGGCTAGATATAAAGAAGAAATTCTTTAGCGTGAGAGCGGTGAAACGCTGGAAGAGGTTGCCCAAAGAGGTGGTAGATGCCCCATCCCTGGAAACATTCAAAGTCAGCCTGGATGGGGCTCTGAGCAACCTGATCTAGCCGAAGACGTCCCTGCTTATTGCAGGGGTTGGGCTAGATGATCATTAAAGGTCCTTTCCAACCCTAATCATTCTATGATTCAATGGAAACAAGCCTCCTCACACAGCCTGTTGGAGATGCTGTTTCCCACCCTCTTTACCAACATGCTTTACCCACAGCTGAAGCTTAACCAGCTACTCTTGTGTTAGCATGAAATGCAATTAAAGAAAAAGGCAAACAGGAGCACACATACTTATGTCAATGAAGTCGACATCGTTCCCACTGTACGCATTCTTCAGCTTGTTGGTCATCACCCGCAGAGCCATGATTTGCCGGCGAATCACCATGTCTGGTTTGGTAATATCAACTTCTACCTCCGGGTTATTCACTTGACTTGCTAGGCCGTTCCCAGTCACCGCAAAGTCATACCTGAAAAGAAACCACTCCTGCTGGTACCAGAGCTGCAGCTTGGCAGGGTCCCACACCGATGGGCAACAGTGTGGGAACTTGGTGATGCCACCTTTGTTCCAACCTGGGAGATACTCTGAGCCCAACACGATCTTCCCACATAATAACCCTCATGGAGCCCTTCTCCAGCTTCTTACCCCATCTCCCCTCCCTGCAATCTGAGCAGCATGTGGAATTAAACATTGTTTTCACATTCCCCTGCCTTTGCGGCACAGGGTAAGGATTTTCTCCCCAACCTGAAAAGTGAAGGAATGTCTAGGGCTTATAGTAATAATAGCTTACAACGGCATAAATCAGCTCACTGCAGGCAACAGAGAAAAACAAGCTGCTGAGATGCCTAGGTGCCTCGATGCCCAGTTAGATGACACTTCCAGGAAAACAACCTTTGGGGCCATAGTTATCCCAGAGAAACCTATAGTAACTGTTGGAGCCAAGAGTGTCATTCTGGCTTTGCATAATGCACCTTAACCATCAAGCTGGGGTATTAAATGTGTACTTCCCACCACGCAGACATGAGATGCAATTTCCCTAATAACCCCAGCAGGAGAAACATCTGTGATGTTGAAGATGAGATAACATAACCCCATGCATTGAAGCAGAGAAGAGACGAGCTGCTCAGCCTGAGGAGGTGTGCATGCTCAGAATTGAATACACATACAGCCTCTGGGTTTAAAAGAGACTGAGCAACAAACCCCAACAGAATACATCTCCTGAAACAGGTATTTGGAGTATCACCTTACAGAGCAGGGATATAACAATTTTTTCTCTCCTCCAATTACCTGACTTGACAAGCAAAAAAAAAATAAAAATCATTGTTTAACTGAAGAAAGCATTGCTTTTCTTAGTTATGATGCCAATGTCAGTATCACGAGAAAAAAGCCTTTAGCACAACCTACTGACCCTTGAGACCAGGCAGCGAGATATAAGCATACATATGAAGGGCATGCTCAAATCCTGTCCTATATATGGAAGGCTTTATTATTATTATTGGTTTTGTTACTATTTGTGATCAATATTATATGTTTCAAAGAAGTCAGAGAAACCACTGAACTTTTAGCTTATTGGAGCCACAGAGAAAATACTAACAACAAAGCAAAATATAAGATATCCAGCCTCCCCTTTGTCTCCTTGCCCAGTGCTGCAGAGTCTCCATCTCCCCTCCTTACTGGTGCTGGCCCCTGTGCGCACTGGGGAAATCTGCTGTGGAAAGCCCTGTACGTGCTGCTGATAAACAAAACCTGAAGAGGACTGAGTCATTTCTTGTCAGAGACACCTAAACCATCACCCCGGCCAAGTGAGACGAAGTTAAAGGCGCGCACACAAAACAGCACAAAATTTATGCAGTACGGCTTTGCCCTGTGCCCCAAAAATAACAAAGGTAAAAACTACTATTACTTAGAAAAACTGCTGAAAACCCTGGTAGACTGTCTTGGTTGTTTTTTGTTTTTTTTTTTCTTAATGGAACATCTTCGATTTTGCTTATTTCCTTAGTAAGCAAACAAAAAAAAGAAACTTCTATTTCCAAAACAAAGGTTAGTTACACAAACAATATGACAGAAAACCTTTGGCTTATTCATATGTTGGCAATTTCTTCCTCACAAGAAAGAAAAGAGGGGGAAAAAAAGCTTTGTAAGTATTTTTCCACAAAAAGCATGCAAGAAAACCACGGGCCCCCTTGTGTCACTGACCTCAGCAGTGGAGAAGAGGACCTTTCACCAGCCTCCATCTCCCCTGCTCTTGCTCAACAGGGAGCCCAGCAACAGCTTCTGATAGAAACACCAGCTGGGGGCACTGGGGCCACAGCTCTGTCAGACACCACAATCATCCCTACCCTGTGCCCATGATACAAGATTTTGTACAAATTGCCTCCAAAAACCCGTAAGCAACCAGTAAGAGGTTTAAATCCAAGGAGAGATGCCATATCTGCATATCTAGTCTCAGTTCCCTCCTTTAAAACAAACCACTACGCAGAGTTTGAACAACCCTTTAGCTTTGTGTTCAAGCTCTCCCACCTACAAAAAACAAAGGGGTAATAGCAGCAACCTGTCTTGGGGGAGCTGGGATCACTCCTGTAGGAGAAGAACACTTGGGGAGAGGGGCCAGTGGGCCAGGAAAGGCTGGGGTGAGGGGGAAAGAGTTAACTGGGGGTGGCCAAACTTCGCCAAACCTGCTCTTGGCGCTCCCATTCCAGCACTCGTTCTCATTGACTGTGCCTACAGACATCTTTTCATCATTGCAAATGTTGCCAGGGAGAGATGACCAAAATTTTTTGGCTTGCTTCAACTTCTCTTTCACATCAGTAACCTATTAAGTAAAACAAACAAAAAAAAAAACCAAACAAAAAAAGAAACACGGCACATAATCCAGAATACCAGTCATTAAAAGTGAAGCTGGAAAGGTATTTTTTATCACAACAGATGTGTATAGGCCAGATCTTCAGGCTGCGTGTTTTGATGGTTGATTTACTTTTTTAATACAAAATTAAACATGGCTCCTCACACACATATTACTCATAAGCCAAGCCTTAAACACAGGCACTTTTCTAACATAGAAGTGTTGAGGTAATTCATGTCTAGAGCCATGGGCAGATTACACCCCTCAGAGAGTTTAAGACAGCCAAGGAATATTAAGAAACCCTATAAATTACAAATGGAAAATTATATGCTATGGCACATGGGTGCAAAGCGCCTGTGCAGCACTAGCAGGATCAGGCACTCACCAGTCGGTCCAAGCTCGTGCCGGCCGCTGTAGTTGGCCGCTCCTCCGGGTTGTAGGGTCTGAAACGAGCGCTGAAACCGCTTTCAGAGACAGAGCGAGCAGTCCGGCCCTGGGCAAGCGTTTTTGGCTGGCCACATCCTTGGAAAACCTACACAAGAGGAGGAAAGGGTTTTATGAAATGGGAGGTCACAAGAGCCTCCCTTCTCCAGGCTCCAACCCAGTCCCTGCCCAAAATAATACGTCAGCTTTATATACCTACTTGAAAAAGCATCAAAGAAAAAACATTGACAAGAGTGTGAAAACAAAACACGTTGGATAAATAAAGCCTCAGTGTCTTCTTGGCCCTTTTACCTTCTGAGACACCTGCATGCTGTTCTCCTGCATGTTCATGATCGCATCTGAAATTTTCACATCAATGGGGTCCATGACGGACTCGATATTGAAAGGACCCTCTAGCCTCTCTGCTACCAGCAGCATCGAATCTAACACAAAGAAAGAAACAAAGGCTTTTAATGGTGGCGCTTCAGGAGTAACAGTAACAAGGATAACAGATTGAGCACACAGCCATTACCCACTGCAACACCGCTTCTGACCAGCACACATCTCCAGGAAACATTTTGCTGTTCCCAGAGCCTACAGCTTCACCAGGCACGTACAGGCTGCCAGCATCGAGCCATGGGCTCATATACATCAAACACTACATTAAATGAGGGAGAGCCATCGCAGCCTGCCAGCAGGCAGCCTGTAGTCAGCTCCTCCCATTAGAACGAGCATTACTAACACTCTCCTCTCCGTGCCTGTTTATTAAAAGTTGCCTTGTGTCATTTGTTTTTCAAGACTGCTTTCAAATCCACTGGCTTCCTCAGGCTGGTCCTGAATACAAGACACCAATGCAAAAGGGCCACAAGATGATCACTGCTACCATCTCTCCCTTACGGAAGGCTACAGGCTTTGTCGTGCATTGGGAAGCCAAGGGGTCGCACCTTCTGCCATTACATGGACAATCTGCACAAGGGAGACTGCATGAGACCAGGGTAAACGCTGTGCACTACTATTTGGCACATTTCCAGGCAAGGGGAGATGGAAAAGTCCCTCAGCCGACATGGGGTCACTCCTCCTGTGCAGACATGCACATCTTCACCAAATACATCATTAAACACAGCAGCTACTGAACATCCAGCACTTCTTCTGAGAAGTTATTATTGGCACAAAGGCCTTCACCCTGCATTGAATTTAAGCCTTCTCTCTGGTTCTCCCCTAGAAGGTGCCTCCAGGTACACACCTGGTGCTCAGCACTTGTCTCTTCTCACCCATCACAACCTTTATTTAGTTTTCACTGTGGTCCCTCAACCCAAAAGCACTCCGTTTGATGGCCTCCTCTTCTGCGTCACTTCATGACACTCTGCCATAAACTGATTTCCCAGTTGTGTTTTTTTCCTAGCCTTGTGACATGGAAGGCCAGGGCACAAGGGCCCCACTGGCCCAGAGGTAAAATAGTCTCCCGAAGAGCTCCTCCCCACTCCCAAAATAGGCTTGTTCCCTTCCGAGAAGGAGAAATGGGCATTTCACAGTCAGTCTATTAATATCTCATGAAAAGTGCTTCTCATGACATTCACCTTTCTCCTAAGCACAAGAAGGTACTTCCAACAAGCAGAGAACTTCTGTGGGCTCCAGTTAACCTGTTAAAGCCCTATAAAGATATCCCACATACTGAACAATTTAGTAATACCTCTGCCTGAGCACCCAAGTCATGTTAAACTACACTAAAAAAATCCACAAGCTGACGACAACTATATAACTAATCTACTTGTACTTAAATTATTATTGTAACATTAATAAATAGTAATAAAAATAATAAAAAAATCGCCCTACACCAAAACCCCCACTTAAATTGCAGGTGCTTTCCTACCCTGTAAATCCATTTTTTTCAAGACAACTCAGTATCCTAGAGATTTGCTGGGTGTTAGTTAACGGTCTATCAGTTGATCAATCCATCCTAAAAACCGTGTCAGCTAGGACTCACAGAGCTCCACTAAGGTGCTGGTGGTGTTTAAGGAGTGAACCCTGGGAGGAGCTGGAGCCCCCAGGAAAGCCACTCGCCCCGCAAGCACACACCACCAGCATCAATGATGGAGCTGTTGCAGGGCATGGCTGGAATTTAGCCGTAGGTCTGAACTAAACACATTTTTTAAAAAAAAAAAAAAAAAAAAGGAAAAGAAGAAGGTAATAACAAATGAAACAAAGAGTCTTAGACTGTATTGTGGTGGGCTCCAATAAAGTGATGCTTCAAATCTCTGAGTAATGACCGCTAGCATGAATATACCATTGTGCCGGAGGGGAGAAAAATGCTTTTGATGTGCTACCAAATGGAGACTTTTGTAAACAAGTGGAGCACAACTTAAATGTGTTCATCATTGTCAAAGCTTTTGGGGTTTTTCACGTGCATAAAGAACATCCCAGTGCAGTTTGCAGGAAGCCGCTCATTTCAAATAAAAATATTATGAATAGACAGATAATAAAACACACAAAATGCATAGTTTAAAAAAAAAATCATTCCATTTTGTAACTACTTAATTCTCTGAGTGGCCAGGAAAGGCCGCAGATCAATAAAGTGTTTGTGAAAGACTGAAAGGAAACATAAACCCCAATTCTTCTGGCTGTTTGGCGTCTTTGTAAACTTTGAGCCGGGCAGGCCATCCACAAGACCATGGGAATGTAGAGCGAATTGGGTCCTTTGTTAGCAGGGGTGCCATGGCGTTACATGTATCACAGCCCAGGAATGCAGCCTCCGCTTTGACTGCCGATAGAGAAAATGCATTCGGCCTCCAGCAGAGCTGCCAAAGCTGGCGAGAAAAGATAAGGAAAGTAATAATTGCCCTTGGAAAATATATTCAACTGGAGCTCTTCAGGAGCTGGGATTGATACTGGCAAGGAGCACTAAACGAAATAAACTTTTATTAAAATTTAGAAGGGAGGGGGGGGTGGGGTGGCTCTACCTCATCCACAATTTTGATTTTGGAAACATCCTGCAAAAACTTTTACCTCCCACCAGGAGCTGGCTGGTGTCCCCACCAGCAGTCGTGGTGAGCAGCGATTCCCTCTGGCAGCCACGTTTGACATTAATAAGGTTGGCTGGGGTTCAAGATAACGCTAGCATCACTGCGCGTCGAGAGGGGAGGCACGCTGCACTGACACCAGAAATGAAGCTTCAGTACAATTCATCTCCCAAAAAGACTTCCCACTTCTGGGAGAGACAAGCTGATTATAAATATCAATTATTTTGCCCCAGCTGTGGTGCAAAATAATTGATATTTATAAACCACGGTGAGGCGGCTCAGATCTGCGTCACCAAAAAAAAGTCTGGCAGAGTGAAAAATGTACCCTGGGCACTTATTACAAATACACAGCACGACAAAGACTGTCTCTCCTCCCTGTGATGGGGAGACAGAAGTGGATTTGGCGGGGGGTGGGGTAGGGTGGGGGGGAACCCCAACCCACACCATATAGGCCATCACTTAAAGACCCTTTTCCTCCTGCATACATTTGTCCTTGCTACTGGCATTGAGACAATCCTTGGCGACAAAGCACCTCACTCTCATGAAGGAAAGCAATTCTTTCGCATTGTGCCACCAATAATCAGAAACCCACATCTTCAGCCTCACTGTCTGACTTGAAGAACAAAAGGCAGTTTTCAGTCTTAACCCCAAGATCTGATTTAAAAGGGGAGGGAAAGAGGGGGAAGACCTTGACCATTCATCAACAACAATCTTTTCTTCTTTTTTTTTTTTCTTAAGGGGAAAAAAATTCTTTGCACACAAAGTAGTACTCCAGATATGTGTATGGAACCTAAATTTGACATCTCTGAGCAGAGTGAACCTTTGGAAGGGGGGGCAGGAATTATGAAAAGGCACTGGAGATTAACACTGTTCATTCAGGAAAGCTCTAACTCCCCCCGAAGAGCTTGTTTGAAACAAAGTCTAATTGGTGTACAATTGTGCCAGGAATAGAGGGTGAAATAATTCAGATAGTTGAATGGAAGAAAAGAGGGTAATTCAGTCATTATTTCATATACCACAACTTTAAAAGGTACTTTGCAGAAGTAAGGAAGTATAAAGTCTTGTCTTGAAAACCTGACAAACTTTACATCCCAGTTTGGAAATGCTTTACATAACTGACTTATATATAGACCCATTAACACATGCACATGCATATTTCATATGCACATGCACCCAAATTCATATATACTTGCAACATTTGTTGCAAGTTCTCCCATTTACCTATCTTTAAATTATTTTGCTAGGTTCAAAATCTGGTTTTCACATGTAATAAGTAATTGTCATAACATAAAACTTAAGTTTTGACATAATTTAAACCCACAATGCAAAACAGCATTGACCCCATGCAGGTGGGCTGATTTTTATGGGGGGGGTGTGTGTGTATGTAGGATTTTTTTATTTTGTTTGTTTGTTTATTTATTTATTTAAACCTTTGTACGCACATGCAGGTTGTATTTGTGACACATGCCCTGCCCCAAACACCAGATCTATTTAATTTAATTTGCCTCAAGTGGCAAATTGCAATAGAAACCAAAATCTGGAACATAACCAGCACCTGTTCAGGTATTAAACCATCTAAAAAAGCACAACTGAAGTTTTCAGTATACACACTCCACTGCACGAATCAACCCAGAGCGCAAGAACCAAGTAAATACTGCCAATAAATGTAACAATGCTTAATACCATACTTAAGTAATGAGCAAGCAAGAAGCCCCTTGGGGAGGAAGCACTGCAAGAAGAAAGCTTTGCTTCCAAACTAGAATCACATTTATTTATTTTGTCTTGTTTAATAATCTTAATTATTGTATGCAGTCCCTGATCAGTCTCGTGTGACAGGGCTCGCCAGCTTCCCCTGAGGTTCGTTTTTAGCTGCATACCACCTACAGCAATTAGCTGCTTGTGCTTTTGTCTGTTTTCTGGCATTATGCCCTTCCCTTTCATGGGATTCCTCTTTTCTACTTGGACTAGATGTTTGCAAGTCTCCTGGCTTTGAGCTATTTCAGCAACAATTGTAGCTGAAATACTTAATATTCTCATGAGAAAGACGGCTGGGAGGAATGGGGGGGGTGAGGGGTGTCAGCCTCCCAGAGAATGACTTGGAAACCAAATTTAATGTCACATTTAACTCCCTATATGGAATACACAGGCAAAAAAATGCCTTCTGAAAATAATACCCTGCACACATCCAGTCGGCATGGGCAACGAAGTGAAAAGCCAGTGCACAAAACATGAGAAAACAAGTTCTAAGATTTAAATCTAGCTTGAAATGCCAATTACCAGCAAGTTTCCTTTTTTTAATCTCACGGCTTAGTAAAGGGAAATCTTTTCTTTCTAACAGTCTTTTTCTTCCATGAGTGGGATGGGAAGAGTACTGCAGCCTTGTCAGTAGCGGCAGATACTTTACATGTGCACTTCATCACACATCAACTGGAGTGAAATGACTGCTCCCAAAGGATGCTCATTCAGAGATAAATCAAGCCTTCTGGAAAAGGAGCACAAATGAAAACATTAAACATTGCCTATTGCCTGTGCCCCCAAAACATGATGCATCACCAATTCTGCTGAGCCTTGACCCAAGGTAGAATATAACATCTCAGTCTAAATTTCATGTATCAAATAACAATGTTCATGAGCAGATAAGAGACAAAACAAACAGGAGGAACAGGATGGTGAAAACACTTGCAGAGCACCACATAAGGCCTACCAACATCTCAAAACAACGGTGGCCAAGCACCAAATGAGCTGTTTAAGAACAGATTCAGACACATGTCCCATTCAATTTTTGAATGTAAAATAGAGGCCTACAGCTTTTCCCAAAGGTCACCACGGCTGGCAAGGAGACTCCCAGGCTGCTGAGCAAAAACACTGGCTTCAAGGAAGGACAGCTGTATGGTGACAACAATGTATAATGAGTAGTATGGAAAAAACATTTGCATACATGTTTGGTCCAGCAAGAGGAGACACCCCAAGCCTACAAGCACACTGCACCTCCACCCTCCTAAAGCTCGCTGCAGCAGAGGTCACAAGCATGACAGAAGTCTTATTCATTTAGAAACTAACGTGAACAGCAAAAGGTGTGCCGTATACAGAGATGTGGAAGTAAAACATACCCATCAAAAACCTGCTACAGCTCAGCACAGCCACTCACAAAAACTGTTCAGGTGAGGGATGCAGTATCAATATATACTCATGCAGTTTTAACCCCATGTTGCCTTACCCATAAAGATATTCCACTCGGCATCCAAGTCCCCTTGGTTGGCCAAGCAGCCTCTCATGACGTTAAAGCAGTAGTTGTAACAAGGCTTCACCGATACCAGACCTCGGCAATGTGGGCAGTACATCATTTTCAGCAGTGCTCGCGTACCCTGCGGTGTGGGGTTCACCTTTAAAAGGGAAAAAAAGAGAAAGAAGAAAATTAGCCCTCTGTCACTGAAGCAAAAAACTTCACGTATTTACCCCAGGGTGGGTGGGGACAGAGCTGTGCAGAGGAGATGCAACAGAGCTCCCCACTTATGTGATCCAGGGATCCGAGGAGCAGATGAAGAAGCCTGGCTCACCTCCTGGGTATACATGCCACTCCAGGGGGCACAGACAGTCCCCATCTCTGCAAAACATTATCTGCACTGCAATACACCTTGCGTATTTGGGCTGCAAGGACAGGAGCCCTGAGGGAACACGCAGCACTCGAGCTCAGGGAAGGCAGTAAAAAGAAACCAAGCCAAAAGGCATAACTGCAAGGCTGCACTACCCAAGCTCTGCTGCAAACACACACTGAAGACAACGATGCCAGGATTTCTTGGGAAAAAACGGATGAGATGAGATGTGTGCCGCTATCCCTGCGCCAAACCCGCCATGAGCATGCCCTCCTCCTCTGCGGAGCCCCGGCTCAGCTCTTCCCAGACAATTGCACAGCAGGGCTCTCCGGCAGAGACTGGCTCCTTTATCTTCTATTCAACTCCTGCAACACAGCATTTACATGACAGATACCCAGGTTCATTTATACTCAGCACTCATCATGCTAAATAACACTGTTCCCCACACCTGAAGGAGGTGGCAGCCACAGCCCCACTGCTGGGGACAAGCTGGGAGGACCCTCAAAGCCAATGTGCAACTGCTGGGCGCGCAAGCAAGCAGAGCTATCTGCAGCAGGCACGTCACCCCCCCACACCCCGAGCCCTTGACAGGGCTATTTTCCAAAGTGACTCATGGTCATTCATGTTTGATTCACTCTCTGGCCCAGCTTCAAAACATTCATTGAAACCATTTCCACCCAGCCGGTCTGAGGAGCATTCACTCCAGCATCACATACTAGCACCGACCACATGGTGGGTCCACCTAAAGCACTGAACAGAGAAGCTCCCTCAAGAGCAAGTTTAAGTGTTAATTAGCCACACGTGAAAAAGGAAAATTACGATATGATCAGAGATACACGGACAAAATAGAAGTGGTCTCTGGTGTTTTAAGCAATGCACTTGAGACTTCTTGTAAGGTGTTTATGGCGAGTGCTCTCAATACGTTATGATCCAAGACCGTGCTGAAGGAGACACACACACAGCCCCGAGGAAGAAGTCATTATGTCATTCAGTACGAGTGGCTGGAGATGTGGATGGCCTCCACACCTCATGGCAAAAAGGGTGACAGGACTGAATGGCAATGAACATACACGAGGAAGACCTGGTACCACATGTACGCTGAGGACCTTACTATTGTGAATCCCATCTCAGCACAAGGGCTATGGAGAAACTGAACACAATCAACTAGTTGGCAGCACATGAAACTAAGAGGCAACAGATTTTAACAGAAACAAACCAGAAAACAAAAACACCACTACATAATCAGGCTGGCTTTGCTATATCATCAGCAGATTCTTAAACCCTCTTTTCTTATGAAAAAAGATGACAGATAAAAATCTGTTGTGTTTCTGACAACTCCAGAAAGATCACAGTTTCTCTTCAGTAGGCAAGGAAACTTAGAAAGACAAGACAATTTTCTGCAGTTGATGGAACTCAGCGTTGGATTTTGGCTGGCCAACAACGTTTGTTCAGACATCGCTTTACCCCTCTTTTGTCCACAAAGAGCCCGTTTGGCTGAGCAAAAGGAGACAATGTAGAAAGCTGTTTGTGGGTGGGGGGAATCAGATTCAGACGTTTCAGGGTGCATATATATATATATATATATTTATATTTGGAAGAAGCAGCAGGAGCCCCAGCAGAAAGCTCTCTATTGGGGCAGCATGGCTTTAAAGCAGAGCTAGTTCAAACACTGGAAGAACTCAAGCAACAGAAACCAGCCAGATCAGATGATTTATAGTTAGAAAACTGAAAGCAGACAAATGTAAAGGTATCATCTGCCATCCAGATGGCGCAGTCCTTGCATAACAAAAAGTTGCGCGCGCGGGGGGGGGGGGGGAAGAACTAAATAACATCTCGCACCCAGAGACAGAGCTCTGAAGGATGCCCCAGTTTAGCAGTTTCTCTGATAAACATCCCTTTATGTCATTTGGTGGTAGATGCCAGGACCTCCACGCCTAGTCCTGAGGCTTATCAGTAAATCCTGGCTATCCTAGCACTACTGGCCCTCAAAGAAGTGCTCTGCATCCTCCTCAGGAAGAAAATTATGAAAATGCTGACAGCACCAGCCAGGTACTAGAGCAGTTTGAAGTGGGACAAGGAGCAGGATACTTCCCAGCCCCATCATGCATGGCACGGGATTGCATGGCAGCGTGTTGCACAAAATCACCTGCCCAGCAGTGACCCAGGAGGCAGCTTCCCATCTTAGGTTCCCCGCTTGCGACTGCAATCCTGCAGCATCCCCTGGCTTTGATATTTCATAGGGGTTGATCTTTATGAATCCCAGCAGATGCATAGGAAACTGAAGCCGCTTTCCCACGTTCCACGGCAGACAACTTGGGATGGTCAGTCGGATTAGGTCCTTTGAACAAAGACCCAGGATGATTTTAAAAGCAAAGGGGGTTTTGCTTCCTTGCCTGCATAGGTTTGCAGCTCTGAGCCCTACAGAGCTGAGCACAGGGTGATGGCAAAGGGGACGAAGAAAAGACAAACCCCAGCCTGCAGCAACTGCCAAACCGAGCCCTAACTAGCAATGGACGTAACCCACAGAGATGATGTTAGTTTGCAATATAGTTGCAGGTGAAGAGGAAGACAAAGAGGGGAAATTCATCAGTCCAGATCTGACATTTTATGGTGTCAGAAAGCAACAGGAAGGCACAAACACAGATCACCTCCAAGAGAGTTTCGTGGAAGATTATGAGCAATTACACCTCATTACAACAGTGATAAATGCTTAACTGCTGTGTATCGCAGCAATGAGAACCTTAACCCCTGGCAAGGGGCCCATACCCAGTCCAGACCAACTCTGGATCTGTCAGTGGGATGTGCCATATGTTGCACTGGCAATTCTTCACAAGCTTTTAATGTTCACTCTGCCACGCCAGGTGCAAGCTCTTAAAACACCATTGTATGTAACCGTAAACCCAGATATGCTTTGTTCTGGGGTTGTGTTTATCTTGGAAAGCAATCCAAGTTCATTCAAACTCTACTCTAGAATGACCCTCAAAACCAAATAATCTCCTTTCTAATAAAGCAGAAAGCTTTATTTGCTGAAGAGGATTTACTCTAGTAGATTTGAGCCCAGGTAGTACTACGCTATAGTGCTCATACCCTGTAAAAACTTCTAATAGAAGTAAATGCACTCCAACCCCTTCCTTTTATCTTGTGAAATTTATTTCCTTTCCGTGGCGTTCCACACCACTGCAGCAATCCATCACCCTGTGGTTTCATCATGTAAATTACAATTTGTCCGTATCTATATGCTTTGTCAAACGTGAAGATTAAAAGCTGCTAACAGATGTGTTTTGGCACCAATCTTCACATTCGTATTGAACTTGCTCCTTAAAAATACAGATTCACACACAATTCACAAAAATTAAGTGAAAAGCAAACAATTCTGGGCTTAATTCAAATGCTTCATATCACGTTTGTTGAAATAGCCCCCCAAATTCCATTGACTGTTGAAGGTACAATCACGTTCTTGTAAAAAAGACATGCTCTTGGTATAATAAAATCTAGTTTTAGTTGGTACCTTGTCATACCCATCCTGCTTCATTTTCACATAAGGGAAACTGCCTTACATCCTTAGCCTTTTCCAGCTTGTTGGCAATTACATCTGGATGCATACATCTGGTAGAAACTACACCACTGAAGTACACACCTATCAAGTGAAACGCCTTGTTAACAGCCTACCACAAAGCCACCAAAACTCAAGATAAACCAATCTGTGCAAGCAGATAAAAACTCAAAGAAGCAACCAGCTTCTTTTCCCCCTCTTTCCAAAGGCAAGGAATAGCTGAGGAAGGATGAAGGATGACAGAGCTCCAGCCATGGATGGTCCTGCGGGGAGCTCCCACCAGCTGCCAGACAGCCAGAGCCACATTCTATTCTCTCACTCTACCCTCAAGTTAACATTAAGAATGTTAATAACAATATTTAAAATCCTGTCAGCTTTAATAACTATTTATAATAACACTGATAACTCAGGCTTTCTTATTTTCCAAGCTTGCGCAACAACAGTGTTGCCATGCCAGCAGCACAGCCACCAGAAAACATAAAAATCCAACAATTTGAAAGTAAATGCAGTAAAATTACTTTTGATTTATACTGTGTTTTCTTTGGAGAAAAAAATGCATTAGGGCGTATATATGCAATACTGCATAAGGAATACTGAAGGAGTAACTTCCCAGTGACATGGAAAGATGATTTCATGACTTAAAGTAATTCCAAAGCTGACTGAAGGACTGTGGGATGTTCCAGGTGAGCAGCCAATTTAGACAAGTGAAGTGTCACCGATTTTTGGGACCAACACAGCCTTACTTGTATCACTTTTTCCTTCCCTCAGTGTTGTGCAAGAGCATCATCCTGGCCCGTGCCAGTCCAGACATTCAGCTCATTGTGAAGCAGAGAATCACTCCGGAGGCTCATGGTTTGCTTCCCCACCCCAAATATTCCAATGAAAGTGTTCTGGAATTCACTACACATTTAACCAATTTTTGCTGGCCCAGTGCTAGCACACAAATAATTTAGAAAGCATCTGGTTCAACCACAAAGTTGAGCCTCCGAGGTCTTGCACAAGGGAGCACATTTAGGAGTGATATTTGGGAACTGCACAGCTCTGTGCCTTGTCAGTACTTGCTACCCATGGCAGTGTCTGCTGCAGCTTTATCTTGGGCAAGGAAAATTTCAAGACTACACTTATGCTCTACTCCCTACTTACAGCTTGCTTTACCTCCCCCCAACCCCACCCAGATGTGACACTGCCAGAGAGGAACAGCAGAGCTCCCAAGAATCACACCACCAGTCACTCAAACAGCTCAGTCTTAATATTAAGAAGTCAAACAGAAGCACTGCGTGCTTGTCCTCCCCATTGGCACTCCCAGCCTGCACAGGGCAGAGGGGACCCCAGGGTGCCAAGTGGATGCCTCTTCCACTGAACGCTTATGGAGTGATGGCAGCATTAGCATCTTCTGCACTCCGTGTCCTCAGGACCAATGTGCCTTTCACACAAAGCTTGGTCTCCGCAGCACCTGCCTTTCCTTGACCCAGAGACACAGCAGATTTTTAGAAGTGTTTTGTTTGCTTTAATGAGCAAAACAGCGAGAACATTTCATCTTGGTAGCTATACCCAAAAACTTCCTTAGTTATCCCTCACATCGGTTCTGCTGCTAATGTTGAAAATACAGCGCAGGGCAAGGCAAAGAAAGAAAAAAACCCTGAAAAAAACAAACAAAAAAATACCCCCAAACCCAAACCAGTGGACTGAAACACTCCTGCATGATGCCATCAGCTCCAAACCCACCGTCACATCCATGTGCACCCTCAGCCTGTCAAATCCGTGACGATTGCTGCTCGAGCATGCTTTGAAGGCTATGCCTAGTGCAGACCCTCAGATCACGGGAGCAGAGGCAGATGCAGCCACATTCTTGGCAGGTCTTCTCAGGGTCATCTTTGATATGGAGAAGTGCTTGGTATTGTTTTCTGCATTGATGTTTGCCCTTGGCACATGGAAGGCAACATCCTTATGTACGGCAGCCCCTTGGTCTGGCCTCACAGCTTGCAACTTGCTGCCTGGACAGTGTTGCTTCTTTGGAGGTCCCTCCGCAACACTGAAAGGGCTCCTCGGCTCTTCCTCAGTTGCCCATGAAGCAGCATGATCTGCACCCCATCTCCCCTCAGTGCACGCAAGCAACACATTTCATTTATTGTCACTTCCCTGGGAGGGTTCTCCTCTTGTCTGAAGGCTGCCCAGCTTCATGGGCTACAGGGATATGAACTTCTTCCTGAAGAAGGATTAAGGTCACATTCCCCTTCAAGTCAAACCAAGGGCAAAGACTGCACAAAGGGAGACTGGACCTTTGCTCTCTGCCTAAACTTTTAGAGCCTCAAAAGGTAATTAATAGGGGCACTATTTTTAATGAAATGGGAGCTCAGCGCCCTTATGTTTTTGATGATACAGGCCTTAATTCTTGTTTCATTATTTTCGTCACCGCGTTTCCTAAGCTAATGTCTGGTCCACATGCAGCATCCATGCCAAGAAGGGTAGGAGCCACAGTTCAGGAGATGCAGCCGGAGGTAAGGGAGCTCACACAGGCCAGCAATAGGTTGGTTTATGCAGGTTCAGAGCTTCAACTTGTGCTCCATAGAAGCCTGAGTAAAGATGAGGCAGCTCAGAGCAAAAGAGGTTAAAAAAAGCCACCGGGCTCTCACTCCAGCTTTGGAACAGCTGTGGGAAGGCAATCACCTGTCCCCGCTGCAACCATCCACCATAAACGCTTTGAAGAACATGCCCTCCTTGGCTGCTATCATCACAATTTATTAGGGAAGAAATGCTGATACCAAGGAAGCCGAGCCTTCTCCACCCACTGCGAACATCTCCAGCAGCTTCCTCTCAGCTGTTAATGTCTCTTGAGGACAGCAGAGGAGGTAGGTGTATTCTTCATAGGAAGCTGTGCATTATTTCATACAGCTCATATTTGTGCTTCGAAATTAAACGCTCTTTCTTGCATACAACTTTGAAGTTGTCATCTTTCCACGTTTCCCATGGCTGGGCTGCAAGCCCCTTTTCCAATGGCCCTGCTGCTTTGGTTGCACCTCATGTGGCTCCCCAAGCACGCAAACGCCCATCGGGGAGGCGATTTGGGAGTCTCCAGAGCTCCCAGCAGTTCCTCACACCATCGGACACAAGGGCAAAAGTGGTAAAAGAATCCCAAAACAACAGTTCATCATCATCAATCTCCTGGGGGGCTGCAGAAAATTCTCACCACCACTGCAACTGCAGGAGGTCCCATCTGCATGTCCCCATTCACAACTCTGCAGAGACACAGTGACACAAACGCAGGGATTTGATGTCAAGTGGCTGCACACTTCACCCTTCACACTCCTCCGCTGCTGACCTCCCCTCCCAGCCCGTGGGTCAAGCAGGCTCCTCCTGACCCTACAAAATGCTGTCAGGGGGCTCAATCCTCGACTTCACCTTCTTCTCCCCCCTCAACAGGGACCTCCACCCCATACCTATAGTTGACCTGCCCTCAGCAAGGCCCCTGGGCACTTTGCTCTCAAAGGTGTCATGACCCTCGACCAGGCTGGGATCTAATCACATGTTAACTAATTAAGGGAACATCTCTGCAGCTTGAGAACTGCCCAGTTGCAGGTTCTCATCCTTTTTCAGTCACTCTGGGCTCTGGCTTGTATTTGTTCCTTTTTTCCACCCCTGACTGGGGCAGGAAATGTCACTGCTGGCAGCAATTTAACCCGGCTGATTTTAGTGCTTGTCGAGGGCCAAGTAGCAAGTGAGCGATTAGGGGATGGAGATATTTCCGTCTCCCAAAGGCAGGGGCAGGAAGGTCAGAGAGAAAGCACCACGTGTCAGCAGATGGCAGAGGGAAGCACTGGAGGCCCCCAGCCCCTTGCAGCCCACCTCAGATGCAGGACATCTCTAGCATCCTAGGTTTTCTTCTCAGACCTGCTGTTCAGGACAGATTTGGAGAATTTTCTACTTTTTCATTCCAAAGGAGGGAATTTGAGGGGTGAAGACGAGCATCAAAACCATGGCATTTAAATGCAGTTTGCAAAAGTCTGTGCTTTCTCTCAAAACCATACAGCTTTCTCACTGTTGTGTGTTTGGGCAGCAGCACACAGCTTCTGCTTCTTCCAAGGTCAAATTCAAAGTTATTTCCTAGAATTCTGGCTCAGAAATCAAGCATACTCACAGCTTTTCAATATTTCCTCTTCCTTTCCCCCTTTACTTCCAAACTCATGCAAGAACAATACCTTTTTAAATGCATCTCCCTAGTGAAGATGTAAAAATATATAGGATCATTAAAAAAACATCAAGACCATTCTACCATAAAGTGCTCTTTGCTCTCCTCAGAGCACCCCAGGAAAGTAAAAAGCAGCTGGGTCTTGCAGTAGTTTGTATTTCTCCTCCTGAAGATTTTCAATTAAGCATTTTTAACTTCCTTGTTACAAAACACATTAAAAGTAAAACTAATTTGCATTACTTTGGACATTTTTTCATAAAGAAGAATAGAAGATTTATCCCTCAAGTTAATCCCTGGTATAAGCAGTCATTCCACTATAACTCCTGAGTAAAAATAATAAGAAAGCAGAGTCAATAGAGTCATTATACAGAGCTCAGCAAAGCCAGGCTAATCTATATGTAATGTGGGATGCCCCAAAACACAACCACAAAGCAGCAGGCATAAACACATCAGCTTTTAAACTCACATACAGAATTTCCCATTGTGTCTTGCAGAAACGTGATGTTAAATTTCCACTGAATCAGATTAGAACTCACAATTAATAGAAGATTATTATTCCTTCTACTGCCGCAACTAAAGCTTAGGTGACCAGCAGCAGGGAGTTTTGCTGCTGCTTGGAAAAGTGTCTCTGTTGCACGATTTCCAGTGCAACTTGTGAAAGTGAAGTGGAAAGTGCAGTAACTGTGATCGTCCACGGTGTGTGAGCTATTTTTGCAGCTGAGTGCGTCTCTGGGTAACCTTCCACACTCGAGCAATTAATTCTAGGGTTGAAGGCAACTCTACACTCAAGGATCTTCAAAAGGGAAAGAGAAATCACGATGCCACCTTGGGTTCACGACTCTGATTCATAACAGATGCGGGGACTGTAGCCCTCGTGGTCCCGTGTCAAGTCTGGAGACGATTTGATGAATTCTGAGCAGATGGAGCATAAACACGATCCCTCACCCATGCACGTTTACTGCCTATCAAGTGATTGCACATTCCCGAAAACCATACTGGAGCTTAACAGACGGACCTCCCACCCAAATACTTAATCTGCTCTCTCCAGCACTGAAAACCCCATCCCCTGACCACAGTATCTGCCACACAGCCAGAAATAAGAGCCACCAAATCTGAAACCCCAACCAAAAGGTTGGCAGGCTTGGCCAGTGACCTGGCAGGGAGACACGATGCTTAGCCTCACCCAGCACCGACCCTCCCTCCCACATATTCTTCCCACCACAGGACAGTGTTCCCGAGGCTGAAGGATTTTGTGGTCTTATCCTCAACCAGCAGCATGCAGACATAACATGAGAGTCATCACTATTAAACGGGGAGTCAAAGTGCCCAAGGACCTAAACCTGCCCCTGCTAACTTACAACTTGCTCCTGGAGCCTGCATATTAGTATAGCAACTCTTCCCTTGTTAGTATTCTCTGCCCTATCGCACATATACAGGCTTATCACAGGCTGTTTTCCTCACTTCTCTTTGAGAAAAATTAACATGGAAACAATTTTTTTTTCTTTCTAGAGAGATAGAGTATTTTAATATTACCCCTGTAAAGTCAAAGCAATATGAATTATTATCTCACTTAAGGATGCTGCTTGTGCTGCCTCCAAAATTGCATTCTGCTTCTAAAAGTACCGGAACGGTTATTCTTTTATGGTTTACTACTTTTTTTTTCGTGGCACTTAGGGTGATTCAAACTACTGCCTGCCCTTTAAGCCTGGTGTTTCACTACTCTGTAAGCAGGCAGACAGAAAGTAAACCTCTCTGCCCGATTAAATCATTAGACTAAATCTTCTGTAGCCCACAGGAAATGAGCTGAGTTTTTTAAAATCACTAATATTTATTATCTTACACAATCACTTTAAAGGGATTATTGACTACACCTGTTCCCTGTACCATACAGCTCAGACTAAAATTAAAGACAAATCTCGTGTCAAAAAAAAAAAAAAAAGAAAAAAAGAAAAAGAAAAAAATCACCTCACTTAAACCACTTCAAAGTGGTTTATAAGAAGAGGGAGGTAAACATTTAAGTGACCAACACATATCTATTTGATCAGAAAAAGAATTTACTTTATCATAAAAGTCTGAGCTGTAACTCATGCAGTGTGTGTGGCACAAAGTACAGCTGGCTCCTGCCCCGTGCCCATGGCTCCAGCTTACTGTTATCATAAAAGTACTGTTTGCTCATGCGAACAGCCTCTCCCCATGCCTGGGAGCAAGGAGCAAATCATCAGCTGCTCCATAATAGAGGCCCACAGTATCCATGACTCGCTGTAATTTGAAGGCAATATTAAGAAGAAGATAGGGCCATTACACAAGCAAACATTGTTATTTCCACTGCAGAAGATATTTAATTTCCTGCTCATTGCTGTACCCTGGACAGGAGGACAGCATCAACCTGGGAAACATCCCTGCTGCTGGGATGCAGCACTGGATGGTGGTGTGCCCAGAACGTGACCAAGGGCACAGCCTACACAGATGGAGTGCAGTCCCACCTGTGCTCAACTACCACCAACACCTTTGGGTACCTAGTCAGGACAACAGGGAAAGATGCTACCCATCACAGGTCCACGGGACTTGGGAATTATCACAAGACAGAGCTCACCGCAGACACTTTGCTCACAACGTCCCTTGCGACGGCAAGGCCCTGCGCGAAGGTGCGGGCAGCCACAAATGCTCGTGTGACTTGTAGCTTGAGCTTCCTCGGCACATCCCCGAAAGGCTTCAGCTGCTCGGTGTACTTGCTAACGCACTCGAGGTACTCGTCCGTGAAGTGGTACTGGGGATTGACCAGCCGGAACATGCGCTCCAGTAAGCGTGCCCAGAACTCGTTGAGCATCTCCTCCAGGTTGACGTTGCCGCCCACATAGTACCGCTTCAGCTCCACGAAGAGGTCCTTGAACAGCTCTGAGTTCTGCATGTACAAACGGCCATATGTCCGCACAAACATGTCATTCAGCGACTTCTCAGCATTTTCGAGAAGTTCTTTGAAGAACTCTAGAAAAGAGGAAGAGAAGATGTGGTAAACACAGGCATTGGATTGTGTGTTCACACACTTCTACAACCATTGCAATTGCTTAACTGGAAAATTCAGCACAAGACCCTCATCCAAATGAAACGTAAGGTTAAAGGACTCCCAAAGATTTTCAAACAATTTCTGTATCTCAAAATTTTTTTATTACACTTCATAAAACACCCTCCACCAAACCTCTCTCCAGATCAAAAGACTTGCATGAATGAAGTCTCTTTTGATGCAAATCTGAATACCATGACAAAAGGGGGGGGAGGGGGGGAGCCAGTTTCTTATGTTACCATTCAGCCATCTTAAAAGTCGTCATTTCAAAGCACAAGAATATCAGAAAGCAGAAAGCAAAAAAGGTGGTCTTTTTCTTAAACAGGTATTTTGCACAAAAGGGTCTTTCTTTTCAGTTCTCATCAATTAACTTTCTGAAATGATCATAAACCAGCCTCAAAAATGAACAAATTTTAATAAATTCAAAGACAAACCCAAAAATCTACCTGTGGGTTCTTTCTCTCATCTTGCAAGTTTATCATCTCTCAGGGCAGAGCCTGTCTCTAATTACCTAAATGGTCATGATTACAGACAGGGCTTCAGATGTTTAGCAGTACAAAAAAAACCCCACGACAATTAAGCCAGAATCTGCTCAAAATCCAAATGCTAAACACTTGGCATAAGAATGACGAGATTTTTCAGATTACAAAGGACACACAGGGGCCCCTGGGTTTCATCACTTAAAAGCAAATCCCCATTTCAGCTCACCCTCCCAGAGCACCAGACAGCCTGGTGCTAGAGAGCGGCCACTGCTGAAGCACTGTCACCGTGTCTTGGCAGTGTCACACACATCTCCAACTCCAGTAACAAGCTGATCTGGCACATCAGATGCAACCGCCAGGTCAGTTTAAAGAACATCCCTTGCCAAGACAGCACCACTGAAGCCTTGGCATGTGGCTCTACGCAAAAACACAAAGTCTTTGCCTTGGAGACTCTGTGCAGATTATTTAAAAGATAGGGGAGGGGTCCATTAAGCCAAGTGCATCTGGGCAATTTTGGAACAAAACTCCACACTATGTGGCCTTGGGAAGGAGCTAAGGAGAGCAAGGGTAGGTGCCACTGGGACAAACCATCACATGCCGGTGGTGCTCACGCCAGGCTGCCACCCGTTTGCCCCAGCCCCAAGCGAGACACTGGGGCACAGGCGCAGCCTCTCCACCGCCACAGCACAGTCAAGAAGCATATTATTTTATGCATGCCATCAGCAATTGACGATTCTGACCTCTGCTTTTCTGTGACTCATATTCAATAAATATTTTTTAATCAAACATGCCTCTGTGGGTTTTTTTAATCCTCAAAGGAGTAATGTTTAAAGCCAGAAGTTGTTAGAAGGGGGGGGGTGGGCGCGATATTTTGGCCTAGTGTGAATTTAAACCTTGTTAAAACATATTAAAAGTATGCCTAAGTTCAGCTTTTCGTCTTCAAAGTGCTCCAGTACAAACAAAGCCTAACACAGAAAACATCTTCTGGAAAAACTGAAACATTCTTCAAGTTCCTGACGAACAAAGTCATGGGGCTCAGTGCCTGACATGGCTGTATATAATGCAGCCTCTTAGGAGCACAAGAGAAATGATCCAGGGAAGAAGAGATTGATTTCAAACACCCAACACATCCTCTGTCCAATATCAGCAGGAACCTCCACTTTCGTTCCCATGACTGGCATTTCCTCTCCAGGAAGATTTTTTTCTGTTGAGTTTATACTATAGAGATTAGCTTGGTGTATATTAATTTCTAATTCACTTAATCATTTTGAAGGCTCACTTCCTTCCTTTGCTCAGACCTTTTAGCATCACAAATAAGTAGTTTATTTAAATACTTTTGTGCCAGGCACAAGAGCTGGCAGATGCATCAGCAAATTCTTCAGAAGAATTACATACTATATTGATGGGAAATCTGTTAAATAGTTCCAACCACCAGTCTAAAGGAACCAAAACCAGTGTTTTGAGCCAAGGAAGTTATCTCAAGTAATACATCCATATTACCATAACTGAGTTATTCTCCTGCCCAAACTCATTTTATTGGTTACACTCCAAAGTGGAAGTTGAATAAACCACATCCAGGCTTTAGAGCCCTTCATCTCTTAGCAATTTTTCATGTGGGCTAGAACCAAGTGTGTTCATTAATTATCCTGAAAAGAAAAAAAGGCAACCTAATTAGCAGCATATACCTGCACACCTGCAGTCTTCCAGCCAGCAGCTTCTCCTTGCCCAAAAGGAAGGTAAATAAAAGAAACAAAAACTTCACAAGAAAACCAGCCACTTCTAAAACCCCAACACAACACCGCTGAAGGAGGCACCACTTACTAGCCAGCACTTCCATATGCAGAAAACACCCATTTAGGTGCCACTTTCCAACTAAGAAGGGGAGGGGGACAGAGGAGGGGCTGTGTGTCTGTAGCACAGAGGCAGCACCCACCCTCCTGCCCAGTGAAGCTTCCCTGCCAGCATATGCCTGCATCCCCAAACTGTGCTGCATGGGATGCCCTGGTGACTGGCACCAACGGCTTAGCCCACGGGGGGCCTCACTGGCACCTCACAGCTCCTGGAGTGGGCATGGGGTTGGGAAAAGGTAGAGAGGAGGGGTGCTGAGCACGGCACCAGGGACAAGGAGCCACCCCACACCAGCAAGCAGGGATAGACCCAGCAGTGGGATGTGCATGGCAACATCTTCCCCCATGCAATGCACAGCACTCAACTTGGGCAGCAGCAGCAGCAGCAATTAAATGAGATTATATATAGATAAGATTTACAGTATGCCAACAGCTCGAGTAAAACTTCATCCTCAGTTTCTGTCTTCCCATCAAGAAATCAGCTTGGGCACAGGAAGGAACATTAAGCTTTTCTCTGTGCAAACCATGGGCAAAGGCGTCTGCAATGAAGAGAAGAAAGCCCAAGAGTCCTTTTTATGGTTTAAATGCTAATCTGACTAGTAACTCCCTACATCTAATTAGATATTAATTCTCCCCTTCACAGAAACGAGCTGATTAGCAAACACCAACATAACCCAGCATTAACCTTGCCACCACAAGAAGAAAAATGGCAGCTTCCTCTCTTACGTCTTGACTGTTTGCTGGGTGAAATAAATGACCACCTTTCATTTGTATTAGAAGTTGACTTGTTCTCAAACAAAGCAAACACACAAAAGCCTTGGTTGCTTATTTTACAGCACTCTAAAAGCATGTTTTACAGCTGTGTCGCAAGCAATCTGTACTCATTAAATTATCACTCTGACAGGCTTCCTGTGAAAAGCTGTCAAACGCAAACGTTTTTCACAGACAACGAATCATACTTTGCCAGTACTCCCCAAGACACTGCTATCTAGAGAGATGGCAGGCTCTCTTTTCCCTCCAGTTATCTTGTTTAAACTCCCAGAACAAGGGCTGGCCCCTCTGTCCACAAACAGGCATAAAAGCACACACACCGACGGGAAAGGGCTTCACAAACTGACCTGCAGAAGCAGCACGTGGCTGGAAAGTTTCCCTGGTTCTCCCAGCTAAGAGCAGAGCACGGAGAGATGTCTGGGTTACACAGAGAGGACGGACCATAGAGAAGGTGCTGGACTAACATGGCTCAGCCAGCTCTGGTCCAACCTGATATGGGAGCAAGTCCACATTTTACTGCTTCAGCCCATCTCAGCTAAGCCCTGCTGATGAAAAGTCATCTTGTTGCTCAGGGTGATGCTCAGGAGGGTGAGTGCAGGGGCAAAGATACCAGCGCTGCCACCCACAGAGCCCAGCCAAGCTGTCCAGTGGGACCAGAGCTACAAAACCGTTCCTAACGTCAAGAAGAAAGTTTAAAATTTGTCTGTATTGCAAAATAAATCCTGTGGATGCTACGGACTTTGATGTTCAAAGGAAGATGACATTTCCAATGCAATTAACTTTTAGAGATAGAAGAGGCTGTAATCTGCAGTCAAGCAATCTACAGCTCTGGGCTCTGTTTACTCTTTTAACACATTAGAATTTCAGGTTAGAATTTAAATAGCCAACACTCAGGAAACCCTAGAGATGTCATAAAACTGTAAGAAAGACTGGATGTGACATATCTGGTATTTCTGCAATAAGAACCCTGGGTGGGAGTGGGTGGAATCTTTGCTTTTGAACAAACCCTTCCATAAAAGGGCACAGTGGGAAAAAAAACCATAGTTAGTTGGCAAATTCCTTTTTTGAGGTATTAAGATGTATTACCTGTTTGCAGCTTGAGGGCAGACCAGCCCTGCCAGTAACCCAGTGCAGGAGTGCACCACACCTCCCCAAGGTGCTTCCACATGACGTTAGCTTCCACTGCCAGAATAATTCAAAACAATTTTTCTTCCGAATTGCAGATACACGAGCTACTTGAAGAAATGCAACCGCTCCACCCACTGCGAGGCGCAGGGCAAATCCACCTCCAGATAACATAGCCACTTTGATTTTTGTACCCAATATTTTTTTGACCTTGGATTCATAGGTCTCATCTGAAAATACCCTTTTTTTTTAAGTAAGAAAGGGATGCAACATTTTCCTATTCCTCATGCTAACGTTTTCATGTGAAGAGTGAGATTTTCATACAAGAGGGCTTTTGATGAGGACAACCTGCTGCTGTAGGGCACAGTCCTACCTAAATCAAAGGCAGCTCCTGGAAATTAGATGAACACATCAAAGGGGCACATTCCCCTTCACCCACAGGCAGGTATGGCATTTCCCCAAGAACACTGGTGACAAAAGCAGCAGCAGCACAACTGCCTGGCCTGAGCTGCCTCCTGCCACCACCAGCACCCGCTGCCCCTCGGCAGCAGTGAAGCACTGGCATCCTCTGCCCCTCCAGCCATGCCCCAGGCAGGGAGCCCTCAGGATTGAACCCATAACCACAGTGCAAAGTTTTGCCTTGATTTTGCTGATCTTCAGGAACGAAACACATTTATTTCAGAGAATAATTTCACACCGAGAAGCACAGTGCTCCATGGCACCCCACTTGCCCCTCTTCCAACTGCAAAGTCAAACTGTAAGCGATCCGGAGCTCAGCACAAAAATAGCAAACATTACCTGCAGTGCAAAAAAAAGGCTGCAAGTCTTATCCAAGAGCTCAGCAAGGCTGTTGAGCCAACATGCGCTCTACAGATGACCATCTGTTGGCCATGTTCAGGTGTGCTGGTGTCCTTCCAAAGGGAGACCAGAGCTACCACGCACATTTCTGCTCCCAAAGGCTACCAGACATGTTACATTTCCCATGCACCAGGTTTGCTTAAGTTTAGAGCTGAGTTTTCAACTGGCCTAAATTTGGAAACCTCAAACAGAACAACTAGGCAAACAGATACCAGGTAGACATGCAATTACTTGACACACCTTAAAAACCAAATAAAACCCGGCTCAAGCATGCAGAGGGAACATGATGAATTTTTATGGACACAATTAATTAGTTTCAGATAATTTGCCACCTAGCTTTTTGGGTATACCCTTAATACGTTGTCCAGATTATTATTAAGGACTGTTTTACCAAAACCTTTAATTTGCTTGTCTGTATAGACAATTATGCTTTCTAGTATGTACAGGAGAACACTGCCACAAAGACATTAATTATATTTTCTTGTAAAATGGTTTACTCATAAAACGTCCACAGCAGCAAGATGGATTCCTAGACGAATGCTCTTGCCCAAGCCATGGCCCCAAAGGCTGTGCTGCAGAGGGGCCGGCACCAGCCCAGTGCCTTCACAGAGGTGCATCTGCAGATGCAAATTCCACCCTGCAGCTGCTCCTACCATGCAAAGCGAAATTCAATCCAGACAGATAAAAGGAATTTGGAGGAAAAAGACAAATTTTCACAGCTCTCATTTGTAGCCACACCACCTACTCCAAAGGAAAGAGAGATATTTTTTTTCTAAATGTGCCTCACGATTTTTAATATGCCTTCACTTCCTTTATTGCATATACCGCATTTGTAATTTCCACCAGGGAAAAACAAACCATAGCTTAACAACCTTTTTCCAGAAGTGTTGAGAAACTGATGAATACATAGTGCTAACACATTTATTGAATATGAACTCAGGAAGGGCAGGGCAAATCCACAAGCTGTTTCTCTGTCCTGTTTTCAAACATATGTTAGCACTTACTGACATGGGAAGAACTCTTCCACAGAGTTTGAAATAGTACAGGCTTAAATCATGGCAGTGTCACAGCAACAGCACCGACATGTAAACCTTGGAGAGCTAGGAGAGACAACAACATCTCCTCAAACTCTGCTTGATTAATAAAAGGTTTCACAACAATAACAATTGGGCTGCAGCCTCACAGGGGGGGGAAAAACCAGAACCCAGGATTTCTACAACTTCTTGTTTCTGGAGGGCCCATGAGCATGATCTCCATCTGCACCCTGGGGCTGGCAGAACCCCAGAAGAGCAGGGCAGAATGTAACACAGCACAAGATCACCACCATCACACAGAGACCAAGCTTGTTAGAAGAATAAGAAGCCATGAAGGAGGAGGAAAAACAGCAGAGACTGTAGTCTTTGATTCAAGAAGCCAATAGCAGTGCACTGCATTCTGCTGCATCTAGCAGCCACCCCACAAATTAGGAAAGCAGCGACAACAGAAATGCTCTTGGTCCCCTCTTGGTCCATCCTGCTCTCCAGCATCCCACATAGCAGGACAAGGCAGACTTTGCAGCCTCCTCATCTTTATTTCCAGGGACCGCCACTGCTCATGCATCCTGTTCTGGATCAGCTATAGCAGGTTCCTCCCACTGTTCCCACGCTGCCTCCTCTCCGAGCAGCAGATCCTTCATTCTGAGCTCTTCCATCCTCCTCTTAATGACCACAACTCAACAGCAGTCTTCCCCAACACACCTCCCTTGCTGCCGCTTCTTTTCCCTCCATTTGCTTCCTCCATAGCCCCCCACATCTAATTTCCAGTGCACCCATTCCTCAATCCCAGCTGACCTTTCAAACACATCTACTACTGCTCAGCTGCTTTAGCCTGCTGACCTACGTCCATTTGGTACCAACACACCGACTTCCCACACCAAACAGCCAACACCACCTGCAAAATCTAGAAGCGAGCTCCTTTCAGGTTGCCTCCCACATACCCCCGATTCAGAGGGGCTTTCTGGGACACTCACCAAGGTATTTCACATACAGGTATTTCTCCAAGCCTCCCTTCCTATTGCTGTTGAAGAGCTTGAGGAGGACCCGTGCTGCTGAACAGTGGGGATGGTTTTCTCATTCCTGTTACCTCAGTTCCCCTCATCTCACTATATTTGCAAAGAGAGCTCTTCCAGTTAGGGCCACCTCTCTTATTTGTTCATCCAGCATGCACATGGCTGGATGCTAAGACATTACAGCATATTTAACACTAACGAAATAGTTCTAGCTCTGCACCAATCTAATATCTTATCCCGAAGCCCACCACAAGACCTCAAAATGCCACCAACTCAACCAGCATTCAGGGGAGCAGCCTGCAGGACTATGCAAGCACACCAAACCCACACATAGGCTAGGTGGCTCTTTGTGCAGGAAGGAGGAAAAAAGAGAGTTAATTTTAAACAGACAAACAATAGCTCATTGACCGGTTGACAGCAATTAGTAACCAGAGGGCACCAGGCACATTTCCTGTAGCCAAGTATAAAGGTCTTTGCTTTTGGAATAAAACCAAAAGGGTAACAGCAGTTTACCTGTGATCTTAACAGCAGAACTGCTGTTCTGATGGTAGAAGACTGATCCCTCGAACCTCATACACAAAGTGGTTTTGCGCACTGCTGAGGTCTTTGCTCACTTACAAAATCTAGTCTCCCTCTCTACCCCAAACCTACAGGGCAGGAGCCTCCCCCACTTTGAGATTGCCTTCTTCTGAGATAACTTGACCTCAGGATCTTTCTGAGCCTCCCAAAACAGAGGTTTGGTCCCCACGACTGTCAGACAAGCATCACCCTTCTCAACGAGCAAGACTAAAAACCACAGTGGTCTACGGACCTCCTTAAAAATCTCCAGATGGAGAGGAGCCAGTTAAGTGCAAACAAATAAACAAACTTCCACTGCAGAGACAGCAGACAATTTGTTTCATTATTGTTGTAGTGAGTGAGAAAGCACAAACAAAAGCCCACAAGTGGCATTTTCTAAAGGAAGCGTGTTGGTGGTTGCTCCCTCCAGCTTCTCCGAGATCACTCCATCCCTACACCTCTGGTAAGCACAGGTCTGAAAACAAGTCTGAAGGACTGGCTCTCAGCAACTGCTGCTTCTGCAAAACTTAAAGGATCTTCCCACTGTTTTCTGCCCTGGTTAGTATGAGGTTTGGTGCCATCCCTTTCCAGAGAGGAAAGGACAAGGCTGTGCCTTTATATCCAGACATGAGTGGCAACGGATAGACAAAACCACTCTATTATTTGTACGTTAACGATGCAGTCATCAGCGTACCTGCCAGGGGATGGGTTGTAATGGCAAGAGCTCTCTCCACCACACACAGATTTATTCAGAAGCACGAACACCACGCACCTCTGGCACAGTAGGCATCAAAGGTCCACCAGGTCTCTCCTCTCGGCGCTCCTGCTGTGCCACAATACCAGGAGCAGCCTCCTGCAGAGATGAATGTGCTGGCAGCCAGGACTAAGCCCACAGTCCTGGGTGCCATGGACATGGAGCAGGGGGGAGGACTGGCACACGAGCAGGATGAGGCATCAGGTCTCTGCTCTTGCAGGCAGTCTCCAAGAAAAGAGTTAATGCAAGATGAAGGTCCCCAAAGGGCAGTTATTTCAGTAAGGCAGAGAGCCCCTCTGGTCTGCCAGATTCTAACTATAGGAGCAGTAGGCTGGGCACCTGTGAGGCTTGTCTTTCACTGTTTGCATCCGCACTGCCTGGAGCAGCAGAGGGGAGACCACCAAAAGCTTTCCCTTGTCCCTTTGTCTCATTCCCAGTTATTAACACTTCCCAGCCATTCATCCTACTGTCCCAGCACACCTCCCCGCAAACTCCTACCTGGAGACAGCAGCTGGAAGCCAGGGGTTACCAATTCAGACATGACATTCCAGGGCATTTTTTCCCTAGTTTCAGAATAGTTTGGAAGGCATTTAGCCAATGCCCCTCCCTGACTAGTCACACGGACTCAGCCACAGCCTGTTACTGGAATTAATTCATGCACCCAGGAGTAACACAGAAGATCAAGGCCACCCCATGATGCTTCAAAGCAGCACAGTACAACTGCACTTTACACCTGAGGCTACTCTGCCCAACATAAACACGGAACTCACAAACAGGGGTCCCTCTCCAGCCCCTCTGCCTGGTCCCCATGCAGCAGAGGGGTGGACACACCACAGTTATGGGGACCCCTGGCAAGCTCCTGCTGCTTGGATTTGGTTTCATTCCACTCATTACCCCAAAGGGGGGTTGTTTTACACTCCTGTCTTTGTTTTATCTTAAATGCTAATGGAAAAGTCAGGAGGAGCAGACCAGAAACAGGACTCTGGGCATTTAATAGTTTCCCAGATGCTTGCTTGGGTTGTACCATTTGTAAAAATCTGTTGCTTGGGTGCTGGGAACACCAAACCTACTGCCAGCCCAGCCCACAAACAGACCACCTCACATCGGAGAGTTCATCTCTTACATCATTCCCACACAACAAGAGTTGCAGAAGCTTGCTTGCCTCCCCTAAATCCAGACCAAGCAGAAAGGACAAGACTTGGTTTAAGTGCAACAGCAAAAGCACTTGTCAAATGCAGGGACAGGAGAATAAGCATCCACTTGCTGGACTCGGCCCCACAGGGCAGAGGCTCAGCAGCCACTCTGCTCACAGGGGTTTGGGGCTCTGTCCTCCCCAATCCCTCTGCAACCAGCCTACAAAAAAACTATTTTTCCCTTCAGAAAAGGCCTAGCACAACAGCTAGGTCTTCTGGGAGATTCAGGAGGCATCTTTAATAAGAAAAAAAACCCTAAGAACATCTTCCGTAGAAAGCAACAGAACAGCAGAAATGCTCAAGAAGAGTTATGGGCTATGTCCTGTCCCTGCTCCAATTCCTCAAAACAGCTGAACAATTTCCCCAAAGCACTGCTTGGCTAGCACAGACCCCAGTGTGGAAAACTTCAGCCTGAAAGGGCAAAAGAGGTGAAAGTTTGAGTTTAATGAATGGGACCAAGCATTTATGCAGTCTTAATGTCACCATTAATCCTATTAATGCTATTAATCCCTCGGAGAGGGAAGGGGAGAGCACTAACTGCTGAAGATGAGACAAGGCAAAAGAAATTTTAAAGGGGGAAGGAAAAGAAAAAAAAAGAAAAGAAAAAAAAAAGGAAAGGCTTAGCTGCCATAGCTGCTTCTGTGGCATGAGATGTCACAGTCACACAGCTTTGTGGCTTTCCCACGGCTGTCATTGTCAGAGGGAGATGCTTACATAGTCAGAGAATCTCACCTGCTAGTTTCTAAACGCAGCCCATACACATATCTGAAATCAGGTATGCCAGAGAAACCAGCAAATTTTCACTGCTAAAAACATTAGCAATGGGGAATCCAACAACTCCCAAAGTATTTTTTATTTTATCAAAAAGGCATTTCCCTTACTCCTGAAAATATATATCTTACTGCTACACTGGGATCAGACTAGTGGTTTAAATCACAACAGGAGACCCCCAGGAACATACATAGCTATACCGTAAGCAAATATTTAGACAGGATATATACATTATGGGACTCCAAAGTTCCAGTTTTCTCCCAGTGTCTGCAAACCAAACAAATGCAGGAGGATCTGACGCTGTTGCATTACGCATTAGGAGCCAAAATTACTTCTGGTCAGCCCTTTGGGGACGGATAATCAGCAGCTTGTTCCATGCTCCCGATTAAGAGGAGATAATCCATTTCTGTACGGCTTTGGTGTCAGATCAGAGCAATTCTGGCAACGGTTCCAACAGCACACAGTGCTCCAGCAACAGCTGATGCAAACGCTCCAAAAGCCACAGGGCATCACAGCCTCCATCCAAAGGACATGCCGCCTTTTTGACTATCCTTTTGCAGCAGCAACTGCTGCAAAGGTCAAGCACATAACGGAGGCAGCATGGGTTTGCTTCTCCTCTAGGACTGGAATGTCAAGGCTAAGAGATTAGCAGCCAGAGAACCCATAAAGATTCCCAAAATGCTGGAAGACACAGTTTGCTGCTTGAGCTGCATCCTGGAGTAGCCTTTCGCAGCATGGGCATGTGTCACCCTGCAAGAAGAATGTTCATCCCACTTTCTGGGAGGCCAGTTAAGCAAAGTAAATTTGGTCTCTGCAGTATCTTACCTGCTCAGTCCCCCTACACAGCTGTAGCACAGAGGATTTCTTGTTAAACAGAGGAAGGTGCACAGCTCATGAATAGCTTTGGCTACTAGTAATGAGGCAGCCCCAAAGAGCTGCAAACGCTAAAATCAGAGCATGGGCCCATGCACAGGAAAAGCTCTGGAGGGGATCACGTGCTTTTCCAATCTCATCCCTAGAGGTCAGGACAAATATATGGGTCTTGATTGTCTCTCCTTCCTGTAGTTTGGGCACATCACATCAAAAAGTGTGGGAAGAATTACTTTGGACAAGAAGTCGTCAAACATGCAAGGCAGAACTGACCAGCTGATCCGATGACCAAACACCAGGACCAAAGGAAGGGAACACCACACCACAGGCAGCTGATCACTCAACAGCAGGCTCTTGACCAAATGAAACTACCACGGCAGTCTAGGGCACAGCACTCCAAAATGTTTGCAGAAGAGTCTGAGGACCTCAGAGGGGAGACTCCTCAACGAGCCCCAGCCACCAACAGGAGTGCTGCTGAAGATGTGCCTTAGGCCTCCAGGTGGCTGGGCTGGAGAGAGAGAGGCAGTCACTATTAAAAAAATTCCAAGAGGTAAATGATGGACGACAATAATCAGTTAATCTCTGCTTCCACCCCAGGTAAGATTAAAGAATCCCTAAATTAGCTTTGTCTGCAGCAAATGAAGATTTAGATCTGCTATTAGCAAACGCTCAGAGACAGGGCCATTAGGCTTTGGTACAAGCTGAGGAGGTTATGAATTCTCCTTCATTAGTTTTGTGCAGGGCAGAGAAACACCCTTCGGGGACAGGCTGGGCATAGTAAATCCAGCTTCTAGGAACAGTATCGCACCATCCCCTTCCAGAGTTGCCTGTCAAGGACTCCCAGGGCTAAGACCAGGATGAGACCAGCACAGGGCATGCTGCGAGGGGCTGGTGGAAAAGCCATGCAGCACAAATTAACTAGCTCATACAGGGCTCCCTAGCAAAGCTCACCCATTTTGAAGCCTTGTGCTTTGACAGCTATACAGCTCAGCTTAGCTTAATGTCCCCCTACCATCATGCAGCCCTGCAGCCATCTCTCACCCTACAAACGGGCAGACACACCTAGCAGTATGTCTGCACCACGTAAGGGATGCTAATACAGCGAACCATGCATGCTCTTTGTTTCAACACAGCATTTCAAAAAGCCTCATCGTTCATTTAAGGTGAAGTAGATGCTGCTCATCTAGTCTCTTTGAAAGAGCTTATCTATGGGCTGGATTTCATTAAGTGTCTTGTTCTGCATTTAATAAGCTTGCAAGTCCAGACACTTCTGTTCTCTCTCTATCACTCCTTTGGTGTACCAGCAGGTAGAGACAACAGAGGTTAAGAGAGAAATATTTAGCTAGCAGATTTAGATGCTATCAAGATGATTGCGTAATTCCTCTTTGACTCATTGCAATTTCATACCCAGGGACTTCTTCGCTCACCCTAGTGCTAATCTGTTTTGAAAGAAAGGGGCTGCAATAGTGTAGAGGAGGCCCTGGGAGGTTCAAGGCACAGACTTCAGGATGTTAGTAGAAAATCCATGTCAAACCAATGACCGAACAAGGGAAAGAAAGGTCCAGAGGAGCTGTGCAGTGGAATTGTCCTCTACTACCAGACAGCGATGATGACCTATGAGCAGAACAGTCTCAGCAATCTAGTCCACCTGACTCTTCAGATATTTCCATGTGCAACCAGGTGTTGCCTCATTACTCCAGCCAACAAGGACACACAGGCAGGAGCCTGATACTCTGCTCCTCCCCTCCTGGGGATGCCCAGGCACAGGGGCTGCAGTGACTGGGAGCCCTGCAGTGCCTGCAGCACCCTGCAGGAACGGTCACAACCAAGAACTCAGCAGCAAAACTGAGACACACCGCTCAGACCTCATAAGGGTGCTGTGTCTGATGCCTGGGCATCAACTTCAACTCTTTGCAAGAGGCACTCCCAAAAGAAAGGCACCCGGCCGCAAGGTGGGTAATGCTGGGAAGGGGTGTGCCAGCTACCTCCAGAGGGAGATTCTTCCTGCAGCTTCCGTGAACTTGGCATGCCCTGCAGAGGCCCAGTCTGATGGGACACCGCTGCAGATCCCAAGGCAATTCTGAGACCAGTCATTTGCCTATCAGACAGCGTCACTCGAGCGACAGGAACTCAGCCAAGACTTTGTTCATTTTGCTTCTGATCCTGCATCACACTTGAACCCTCAGCCTCTGATAAACCACCTCTATCTGCTGTACTGCTTAGCTCCAAAGGCTAAGTGAGATAGATACAAATCCTGTTGGTTCACAACACACTGGGAAAGATCAGCATTTTTGTGGATCAGGGCTGCAAGATGCGCATATTACCGTTACACGTGCTGCAGGGACGTACCAACAAAACTAACTGCAATCTTACATTAAGAGCAGAAATTTTTTTTTCAAATGATTAATCAGAAAGGAAGATCTCTCTCTTTGGGAAACACACAGGCATAATCAGCAGATAGTTCTCTCTCACGGGATTGCAAAACAAGGCATGCTCTGCCCCCTGAGCCATGAACCATGAACTTTCCCAGCAAAGGGGGAGGCACAGCAGAATAACTACATAAAGAACAACAGGATGGGTGGTGTTTTTTGTTTGTTTGTTTGTTTTTTACATTTTATCCCAAGGAGAACAAGTTCAAGGTCTCTGCACTTACCATCAAACTTTTTGTATCGGGAACTAAACATGGTTTGTAGGTGATTGCTAAGCTCTACGACAGCGTTTCTGAAGTCGTGTTTACTCTGCTGGCTGTACTTCTCCTCCATTTCTTGAGAGCAGCATGTGTAGTCTTGAGAGCAGACTTTCAAGTGGTCACCTGAAAAGCAGTGAAGAAAACACCCCGAGTTAAAAAGGCCTCTCTATGCAAAGGCAAATAGGTCAGCTTACAAGGCAGGGGGCACGAGGACCCGCAGCCCCCTATCCTCCCAAGGGGACACGGCACACTTCCTCCCCCCTGCCACTGCAATTGATGGACCAGGCATATCAAAACTCGATTCTGTAGAGGAATTTCATAGCCACACATGCAAATACCATGCGTTGTCTTTCTGCAGCAACATTATAAAGTGTCCTCTTACTTATTCGGTTAATAAACAAAACAAACATATCTTGCTCAGTATCATTTAAGAATGAGCAAATTGACCTGTATATACTATGATATCTTCTATGAAGTTTCTGCTGAGTATTTTAATTACTTCTAATTCATTCAGTGAATACACAACATAGTATCAATGGCAATGGTCCTTTTTGTACAAATAAATCCTTTTTTCTTCACAACCCGCCCCCCAGTTACCGCAGGAGCAATAATCTCTCTCAGAAGCACAGTTATCACTGATACTAAAATATACTTGTTTTATGTAATGGCTTATGAAAAAGCTTTATATTTCCCAGCTCCTACATTTACAGTTTTTTGTCATCATCCTGGGTGAAACTGGTGGATGTTTTTGGAGAATTCAAACAGACTTTTCTGCCTTCACAAATAATTCTCTCCTAAGGGTCACCTCGCAAACTGGTTTGGTCAGAGAATCATAAAGTGCTTCAGTATCTACCACAGCTCCACTTCAAAACTTCACAATTTGAATACAGGGTCTGGCCCCACATAATTCGCTTTTAGAGCCTCTTGCTGCAGTGCGGGATGAAGCTGTCCTCTTCTAGCACCACCAATAAAATGCTGCTGTCAAGTATTGTGGACCAAGATAAACTCTGTGTAGCAAACCTCAAGCTCCAACTTCTCTGACATGCCCCACAAGGCAGCACTGTCACAGGCAGGTGGGCTAATGATAAAGTGGTTCAAAATTTGGGCAAATTGTGCAAATCTTTGTCAACGCTGAAGATATGATCAAAACAAGCAGTCAGGATGAGAAACTCATCCTTTCAAGTCAGATGGTATTTTAAAAGACACAGCTTACAAGTAAGCTGCTGCCTTCTCTCCCATTTCACACCCTGCTGCCAAACCGTACCCTGCATCCCAAGGAAGCAGATGGAGAAGCGAAGGCTCATCCCTACCTGCTTATATCCTGGAAGTCACCAACAACCTTTAACTACCACCAAGGTTCAGAGACTCACTACCAGAGTGCAAAGGACTTGTCAGCCCCTGCACAGAAAATAACATCTTCACGACAGGCCGCGAACCATGCACTTACTGAAGAACCATCCTACCTGCTAGAGAATCAAAAGTGGGTTCAGAGAAACAAAAACAGATTCTGCACAGTGCAAACCAAAGCCTGCCCGTGACTAACACAAGCAGCTGCTGCTCTGTCTGCCCTGCACAAGATCTTGTAACATCATTTGCCCAGCTATTGAACCTTTGCATCACTTTGCATGACTTTATAGCCCAGAAATGTTCTATCTCTCCTTTCAGACACTTAAGGACCATTTTAAAATAAGATACAAATATTTTTTTATATATAGATACAGATATATATAGAGATAATTCCTAAGCACCCCTCCCCCTAAATCTAGTTTCCTTTTGTGCTACAGGGTTTGTTTGTTTTCCCTAGCATTACAGAGCGACCTTGACCGACAGATAATTCTGCCACAGCTGATTTATTGCACAAGACCATCCGCTGCTCTTCAATTACGGAAAGCTCGAAGTCTGTTATGGGAAGTGGCACTGGTCAGGCACAGCCTTCAGAAAACACAGACAAATCTCGCTATCTTCTTACAGATACATTTTTTCTTTCATGGACTCTGTTTCTTTCAGTCTCAGAGGAGCACCTCCAGCAGCAAATACACGGCACTAAGTGGCACAGCACAGAGGGATGCAGCTCTGTTTAGCTTGCTAACTCATTTAGAAGACTCACACCCATGATTTTCAAATCCTGCCCACCAATCCATCCCAGAGCATGCCTGGGCACTCCTCTATAAGCCTGCCTTACTAGAAAGCATTAAATAAAAAAAAAGTGCCCGAGCACCACCGCTTTATTCCACTTGGAATCTTTTTGCTTCAGTTCGAATACAGGACTATGGCTCTTTGACACAACGGGAAACAAACAGCAGCAAAGCAATAATTAGAGCTCAAGTGACAGCTAGTTTCAAGGTGTCAAAATAATTTAGTTGCAAAACTCTTGTATGGGAGGGAGTATGTTGGAAATATTTCACCTGAAACCTACTTCATGATTTCAGTACCATTTCCACAATGCATGCCTGCCTTTGGTTGTCACAATTTACATACTTCCCATTCTTTTGTACTGGAGTGGTAAGCCTCTACCCTACTTGGCACATTCAAACCTACTGATAGTTGGATTTCTTTTCCTAGTTACACTTTGCAGATACTTCTGAAGTTGTCCACAGATGCCCTGGGATCCCTGAAACTGTGGTTTTAACAACTACTCTGATTTATTTATGATAAACAAATAAAACCCCACAATATTTCACAAATACAAGTTAACAGTTTTGTATCTATTTATCCTATTAAACTAAAGTTACCATCCCACCTAATGTTACAGAGCAAAGCCATTTTTCTTTGATGCCTCTCATCCCAGATTTGCATGGTGCCTCCCCAGGACATACATGCAAAGCCAAGCAAGGAGAACTCTACTGATAGTAAATCAATCTTGCACAGATTCCATTTGGTTGATCATTAAGAAATTACGCTCCAAAATGTAACTCAGACATTCAAAAATGAATGACCAAGCAATCTAATTATGGAAGATATTTCTCAGTCTTGTCAGCACTATGTGGTCTTGGCTTGTGATCAAGAATTATATCTACCTGTCTGGAGCTGAGGAGCTCTGGCTACTCAGTGCTAATCGTAGGAGGATGCACTGTGTTACTCAATGTTAAAAAACAGAAAGTTTAGGGCTGTGGGCTGCATTTCTTGCAGTTTTATTACACCACAGTGGGAGATACCAATGGAGAGTCACTGAAAGACACTGGGGGCCCCAGTTTTCCCACAGGAAGGGTTGTCTTTGGCACCTACACATCCCTGAGAAGATACCCTTGCTTGAGCAAAGAAACATGCACTGACATAATTTGCAAGAAACCTGATGTCTAGCCTTCATTTTAATATCGGCCAGCAAAGCTGATCTGTTCAGCATCCATCCACAGGACTCATTCCGTGCCTGAGTCTGCAGGGAGAACAATGCAACAGTCCAGCATCCCATTGCCTGCTCAGGTGATGGATCCATCACACGCCCTTCAAAGAGCGGTTTTAGCATTGGGAACTGCTTACACCTCCACAGACAGACCCCGAAGCATGGCACTGTCAGACAACAGTGCTACAGCCATGGTATGCAGAGGAATTAAAATGATGAAGCTTGGAAAGCAGCTGTTGCCAGTGGTCCACGTGAGCACAGACCAGTTATGCATGCAGAGAACACCAACCTAAAGCCGAGACCAAAGACAACACTCTTCATCTTTCCAACTGGCAGCTAACTCCTCCAAGGGAAAAAAAAAAGAGTGAAAAATACAAGCATTTAGGCCTACTTAAACAGAGATCTAATGTTTATGTATATTATGTAAAGAACACTCATGGTGTGCGCTCACTGTCAAGGACACATTCGGCAATAATTATTTCCCAAGTTAAAACTCATCAAACAATGCCCATACAAGGCAACTCTTCATCTACTGTTGAGTGTTAAAGACTCGGCAGCTTTTCTAATTTATCACCATGTGAGCACTGCAAAAATATAACTCTGCCACAGCTTCCTTTCAAGTTAGGCTTTTTATTGAATTGTTTGGCAGGGTGTGCAATCATCACATCGGGGGCTGCATGGCAAAAAGAGCTTAAGTAGCAGAGAATAACTCCAAATAAATATCTACCGCATATGCACACCATCACTGCAGCTTGTCATGCATTTACAGCAGATCTTTCCCATGGCCTGTTGCAGCAAGACTTTTTCTCTATTTTATATTGCATATGAATACAGAGGGAGAAATGAGGGACCAAAATTATGAAAGAAGCTTGCTCCTTGGCTAGTTAACAGCACACCTCTGGCGAACGGAGGCGGTGGTTTAAAGATAGAAATGCAATGGCACACGATGTTACCATCTGCACATGCAAGGAAATGTGCTCAGAAAGGTAATCTTGCAAACTTATGATTTAAGCCATTACAGAAACACCACATTTAGCAGACTCCAAGCACACAGAGTTTCTTCCAAACAAGTAACTATTTTGCAGTTTTCATCGAATGAGTAAGTGTGCAGCGCAAACTCTGGGGCTCCATGATCTTGAAAAGCAGTTCCCTTCACCAAACCATTTTCCAAGAACTTTTAAAAAATGTTGTTTCTGGATGTCTAACATGCCTTCGCAGCTTGCTTCTCCTCACCTTGATCAAGTTCATACTTTAAGTATAGCTATCAGCAAAACTAGCTAAAGTTTCAGGAGTGGTTTGCTGGGAGACAGGGGAGGTTATTTCTTTAAAAGACTCCCATACGCAGCCTAACCCTTCATTGCAGCTCAGTAAACAAGCCAAATCAGTTTACAACCTGAGATGTTACTTTTGGGCTCTGCTCCCATATGAGAAAACAGGCTGGGGCAAGGGGGACCGGTTGAGGAGCCAACCGGGAGATGAACACTGCTGGAGGACCAGTAGGCAGGGCTACCATTTCAGCCTCATGTTCTGCCTCTTCCCTCTAGCACACATGGGCTTGTGTCATCTTTAAAAGAGTTTTATGACTTCCTCTGAACCAACTACCAAAGGGATCCTGGACTGTAATGTCAGGGTCTAATCCGATTTCACACTAGACTTGCCATCTAATTATCACAGAATATTAGGCTTCCACCCATCATATATAATTGACATGCTACTGAGGCTTTACAAAAACCCCAACAAAGATGACAAGAAACACTAGCATCACCCCTGAGCACGGCTCTGCTGCTCCAGCCCCACATTAACAAGGGGCAAGAAGAAAGAAAAGCGTGAGCTTGCAATCAACTCCAGCGGAGTCATTGAGACAGACAAGGCTGCTGAACCATCCACCCAATCCGATCACTTTTAATTGTACCAAATATACCAAAATCTGCCCAGTTTTCCTGGCTACAAAATGAGCCAGGGATGCTCGGCACCTCCGGGAATGGACCATGATCTCTTGCTCATCTGCATCAGTGCCGCAACTTCTACAGGCTATCGGCACAACCACACACCCCACAGCCACCACTGTCCCAGCCCTGCAAGGCAAGGCTGGGTCACTCAAATCACTGCTTATGCTGCTTTTAGATATCTGCTATCAAAGAGCACTACTAAAATGCAGATAGCACCTTGGCATATAAGTATTTCCAGGTGAAAGGACACTAGGCTGCAAACACCAAAGGGAAGAAAAAAATCCTGCTCAGAGGTACACTGCAAACTCAAAGTGACCCTACAGCCTCCTCCCCAGCTGTCACACACGCACACTGCTTGAAGGCATGCTTTTTACCTAGCATAAACAGCAAACTTTAATTTTTAGTTGATGACTCTCATCGGAGTATTCCTTTTTCACCTGGTGGTCAGTCTTCCGCACTTGCTTTAAAGCTGTGCTGTTGTGGGACTTGTTTATTTTACTGGGGAGAATACTCCTGTGGAGACAGTCACGTGCCAGCAAGGAGAGAGATAAAACAGCACTGAGGTCCTGCATCCACGAACGGCAGCAGAGTTAGAAATTTCTAAGCTCACATCCTGCAAACACAGCACTGCTGGTACCCTATGGTTGGAGTGTGTCAAACTGGGGTGCGACATTTGGAAGTTGTATTTCCCTCAGTGCTCCCAAGCACACGGTGCTATTTCCAGCCCAAACCACTATTCCAATTGCACACTTTGTGGAGAAGTGCTTTGAGCAGCATCCTTCCCACATCTATCACCATCAGACACAATGTAACATATCCCATTTCCAGTACAAATCATTTCCCATGCTAAAGGCCACCACCATGCAACCAGTCAGATTTCCCTTCTCAAACACATTTCCAATTGCCATTGGGATCTCAAACCCAAAAAGCACCAGAAAAGAGTGAGCACCCCATGTACCCATACCCAGGTCCTTGCTGTGGAGGTCAGCAGCCAGCATTGCCTTCTAGCCGGGCACAGGGGCACCAGCTACAGAAGCCCTGGCCCTGAATTCAACCATCATGGATACCTGTCCCCACTCGCACCCCTTTCTTCCAACTGCCCAGGATTTTTTAGGCCAGAAAACATCCTCATGTGCAGTTGGCTCCCAAAGCTAACTGGTAGGGTTATGGAAATACTGCAATTCGGCAGCATGTGCCAGTGTGCAGCATATTTAACATCCCACTCAATTAGCAACCGTTTCATATAAATGGTTTATTTGCCTTATTAATGTTAAAGCCACTTGTTTCCCCTGCGCTTCCACTTAGGTTATTAATCAATGTGCATTTTGGTTTTCTGCTGATTACTCTAATGGCGCAGAAGAATTCCTCAGACTCACAGGGAAAGTTTATAATATTGAAATGATTTTTTTTTTTTTTTTTTTTGCAAACTTGTCAGGCAGTCAAAATACACTCTTTGATACGCAAACCAAAGCCCTTTCACCTACGCTTAACAACCGTCAACTATTTTCAGTCGAGCTTTACTGCATCTGTTAACTCAGCTGCTAATCCATCTTGCAAGCGCAGGGAACACCAGCGCACACAATATCTCAGTGACATATCTCCCTTCAACACAACAAATAATCCTAATTATTTCTATAGTGCGTACCTACAGTTACTTAAAATATCGTACACAACCAAAGTCTGTCTGGCTTCTGTTTTTCCATTTCGCTTTGTTGACAGCTGCGGGTTCCCAAATTTACTGCCAAGAGGGTCAGGGACTGAAGAGAACAAGAGAGATTTATATCCACGTGTGTACATTAAGCCAAATGCACATTAGGAACCTTAATTTTCCACTGGAAAGAGCAACTTAGGACACAAAAAGGGCTCTTGCCTTCCACCCATTCAGGTCCAAATTAGTACTGCAAAGCTGGTCTTAGAGCTGATGACAGAGTCAGGACCGAGTCTGGGCAAACACAGCCCATTGAGGCCAACCAGTGTGATTTTGGGACATCCCTCCTAGGGGGGGAAGACCAGGAAAGCCCTTCCCACGCTCCTAACGCAGCTCTTCAACCGTGAACAAAAAAAGACCAAGACCTTGTCTCCACTCTCCACAGCGCTGAAGAAGCATCACTGGTCAGCTGCAGCCCCCTCCTGCCCAGCTCTCCTACTGAGGTTGGGGCAATAGAGAGGTTCAGGTGGATGTCCCCAAGGACCAAACTCGAACTCCCTACAGTGCATCAGAGCCTGGGACTACACCCTTTGCAGGTGATGTCCAAGTGAAGAGGATGTAGGGTCTCACCTTCAGCAGGGTTTTAAGAATTCGTTTAAAGTTAAAACCCTACTCACCTGAGGAAAAATACCATCACCACCTCATTTCCACAGTGTAACAAACAATTTCCTTCCTGACAGGGTGGCCCGAATACTGCAAGGTTTTACACCCTGGAAAAATATGCCACGTTAGAGTGTGTTTTCATTCCAACAAACAGGATATTGAGTCAATTAGTGGCACACCAAACACAAACCAGACAGATGAAGATAATGCATTTCTGCAAACATCAAAAGAAAGAGAAACCACACAAAGACCTGAATATACAAATAAGGCAAGAGGGAAAAAAAAACCCTACATAATTAAAATTATTTAAACAAACCTGGAGAGTAAAACAGCTCTGGTTAACTAGAGGGCTCTCCCTGGCTCTAGCCAAGACAGAAACCTTCAATGAAAACCAGGAGTTGTTTCTTAATTAAAAAAACAAAACAAAACAACCCTATTTGACATCACTGAGTGAGAACTTAGGAAATGCAAATTCTCTTTATTATCACTGAATTCTTTAGGCATGAAATAGTTTTTGTAATGTGTGTCTGCCTACATGCACTAAGTGAGACATGTTACACAACAGACAAGTTATGCTGAAAATTATCTTTGCTTTTTTTCCATTTCTCTGGCAAGGAGGATGGATACACAAGGCACAAGAGAGATCCATCTCCAGGATGGCCGAGACAGGTAGTGCCCTGTCCCTCCATCAACCAAAGCACAGCTAGAAACCCCAACACTTCCAGTCAATAATTCTGAGTATATGTAAAAGGTAAGAATAAAAGTCATGACAAAACAAAAAAAAACAACCCTGCGCAGAGCCATTGATCAGATGTAAAAATTCAACAAAAAAGTCATCCAGCACATTTTACAGGGATAAGCCCCAAACACCCCACCAAGTATAACTTCATGCAATTAAAGAGTTGGGGGGGGGGTGGGGGGGTGGGAAATCCATTAGGAACAGCAAATACACAGAATTACTGAAGCTTCCTGCACAAGGAACAGTAAATAGAAGAGATCTGGATGGAAGACAGTTACTTTCTTGGTAAGACTTCTAATTTTTTCCTCAAACTCCCCATTAAGGCGGCAAAACAAAGCCAAAAAAACCTGCCTCTTTGGTTTTTTCCATAAAGCTTCAGGCTATTTGCCAAAAAAGCAGCTTTTAACCAAAACAAATTCCACCACAAACACTGTCATTCGGACTGGAATATTTTTCCTTCTTAACAATATTGTCTCCCTTCAGTTTCAGCCCCTCCATCAGGGAGGCTGCCTGGTGCAAGAAGGCGCCAGACATGGGCAGGCAGGAGAAGCAGGAACACACCACTGGCAACTTTGCCAGCAATGTTTCTTTTTTTCCTTTTCAAACATAGCCGATTCCAGCATCAATGCACAAAAACACGTTTCAGAGCCACACAGTAGTTTCTTGTGAGATGCACCTCACCTATTTGTGCCAACAGACTGGTCATCTGCTGGCAAGTCCCAGATCTGGCAGTAGATGACCCTCAAAAATTTCAGCAACATTTTGAGGTCATACAGTCCTAGTGATTCTGAGGATTATGCTTTATTTGGAAAAAAAGCCAAACAAATGACCAAAACAAAACCCCTCAAAGTAAGGTGTTCATGGTTTTGTGGAAGCACTCTGTCTGACAGAGGTCTCTCCAGTTGAGAGCTGCACCACCACAGAAAGTTGCAGCTCTTTCCTAATGGTGGAACCAGCACATTTCAAAGCAAGAGCCACTGTCCCAAGGTGCTGGTGCTGTGGCTGTGTGGTCAACCTCCCTGAACATCCCACCTTTCCAATGTCGCCAGCTATGCAGGGGCTCCACAGAAGTGAAGTTTTCCTGCTTGTAAACGCAAAAACAAGCATGAACCATTGCACAAAGCAAAGCTACCATTTCCACATGTTAAAAGCACACCAACAGGAATAGAAGTACTAAGGGCATGTGAGCTGGAAGCTATGACCCAAGCAAAGTTTTTAAAAAAATGCACCAAAACTTAAAGATGTTTTTAATTCTTTAAATAAGAAGCAAAGCTTGTGAAATTCAGCCACAATTTCCTGTTTTTGACTTAAGATAAAATTTAAAAAATATCCCAGGCTTTACACAAACAATAATCTAATCTATAAATTGGAATGCAAGAGATGTTAATTAAATTTCAGAGAGATTAATTCTGTATTGTGGGATCCAAAACAGGCACTGCAGAACCTGCTGCAATTCTGAGACCAACCTTACACAGAAGGGAAGGGGAAAAAAAAAAACCCCACCCCAAAAACCCGCAAAACACAACACCAAGCTGCAAGCAACTCTATTGAAGAGCAGTATACAAATAAATAGGCAAATATCTGGGAAGTTGCAGGGTGTTTCTCATCCATGAGGAGACACCTTTTCTCCCTGCCTTGGGTGGTTTTGGACAGGGAGGACAGCGGGTGGCATGCAGGGGCTTGGTGCAGAGCCAGGACCACCTGAAAGCCCTAGGTAACACGGACAGGTGGTCTTCTTTTGCTCCCCTTGCAGTGAGTGACAGCAAAACCCACACAAGCCCCTCGCTCTGCACAGCTGCCAACAGCAGGACTTACTTCCCACCCCGCACAGGCAGCCTGGACCAGCACCAGACTGGACCAGTCGGCAGAGCACCGACTCCTTCTTCCCTTCCTCCTGCCACCCCACGTGCCACCGGCCACCCACACAGGGCCACCCACCCACACTGCAGCACCCGGCACCACTGATCCCCAGGATCCCATGCCGGGAGCAGGGGTGGCGAGCCAAAGTGAGCCAGAGTATTGCCTGCTTGGGGTTTTTGGGGGGCAGTAGTTCAGATTTCTGGTAATTGAAAGCATAAACAAAAAGATGAAAAGCTTTAAGGGTTCAGGTGTAGCAAAGTCCAGCTATAACCCAACAGTTGGCTCATGCCAGGGAAGTGGGCACTCTCCCCTGTCTCTGCTCATGCCCCAGAGGTGCCCTGTGAGCTTTGGGCTGCTTCTGTCAGGAATGGCTGAAGCCCAAGGGCCAGGGAGGAACAAGTTCGCTCACGCAGGTTGCCCATCCGCACCCGCCAAGAGCCACAGACAGTTCCGCCCCATGGCCCTGCCCTGCAGGTGCCACAGCCGCCACCCAGGCGAACAATGGAAGGGTTTACCAGGCTGGGAAGAGCCTGACACCAGCATTTCAAGACCAGCTGGGTGTAATGTTCTTCCCAGGCCTGGTCTGGAAGAGATTCGCTCTCACCCAGCAGCACCGTGTCGGCACCCGGAGCCGTACCCTTATCCCGCTGCGCTGCTGGCCTGGAGGGCCCAGCCTCCACGTGCAAACTCCACTTTCACAGAAATACAATGTGATCAGCTCTTTGATCTGGCGGCCCAGCTCCCTCAGGTCCCCCTTGATGGACGGCTGGCTCCAGCCAGCATTTCACGCCCCTTTGGCTCGCCACGGACCAACCCTGAGGGCCTTCGCTCCCCAAATCCCCCCTCACTCAAGCTGAGAGATACCCATGGCCCAAGCAATGAGCCTGACCTGCGAGGGGCTGCAAGGTTCCCAAAACACCTTTGACAGAACCACACTGTTTCTGAAAACAAACTCCCTGGCATGCAACGTCCTCCAGGGAGAGAGAGGCCTGCAGGCAGCTCCAGCGCAGCCCCGGGCCGAGCGTCCCGCCATCGCAGGACGTCAGCTCCCTGCACAACCTGACAGCTGTGCAACGCCAGCAAAAACAGCCCGGGCATGGCGAGAGCCGATCATCTGTAGGACGTTTCCCACCAACTGTAGAAATATTTGCTTGAACAGCCTTGGAGTCTTTAAGGAAGAACTCTACCTTTTTTTTCTTTCCCTTTTATCCCGCCCTTTCCTATCCACTATTTCCATTTCTCCATACAGCCAACTAAACCAACCTGACCCACCCAAGCCCTCCACGAACAGACCCAAACTACCAACCCTTCCCCTCGCGGAACAGTCACCCCGCGTGGCCACATCCTGCTGCCCCTCGTCAGACAATTAGCCTTAATCCTCGTTAGTTCTGTATGTTTCCTTTAAATCCTGTTACCACATTCCTCCGCGCACTGGAGCGCAGCTCAGCCAGCCTCGGCCTCCTTGGTGGCGGCGGCGGTGACCTCGCCGTGCCTCCCGGCTCCTGACCTGCCGGAGCTGCACTGCTCCCAAGGGCTGAAACACTCCCCAACTAATCTATCTTCACTGATTAGTTCTTAATCAGGAAGGCAGACATGAACGAAAGGTGCAGATGAAAAGAGAAAGGGGGAGGGGGGGGGTCAACAGGAAAAAAAAAAAAAATACGGTTTTCTTCAAGGAAAGGTTCCCCTTTGCTGCTGCTTTAGGAGACCACTACGAAAACTTGCTCCAAAAGCAGCGTTTGAAGTGTAGCTACTTTCATATTTATAACATTTGAGTCACTCCAGAAAACCTCTGCCAAAGCAGGCCAAGTTGGACTACTACATTCATTTATTTTGGAAGTTTATCCAAGCCTTGGTTAAAGATAAACAGCGCGCTTGGATGTGAAAGAACATCAGAGCCGGGCTGCCAGAGCAGCGGGGAGCTTCCAGCCGCTTTGATAGCGCCAAGGCACGAGATGGTATCAGCGCAACCCAAAATGTACTTACTCCTTCCTGGAGAGGCACGGCAAAAAGCACCGGGAAGTTACTGCTTCTCCTTAGGAGGCATGCGTGCCATACTAACGTTATGCAAAGGATTCAGCTTTGAAATCTCAGGCACAATCAAGGCATTTAGACCTGACTCATTAATGGCTTACAGTTAATAGGCTGGAGCTTTAATTCCTCTGTCTGGGGGCTTGGGGGTATTTAAGCCAAATCTGTAAAAAAAAAAAAAGTTATATATATTACAGCTGCGCTATTGATCTCTTACTGCAGGTAGGAAGCACCTTCCAGTCCAAAACACCCTAAAAACCCAAAGTAAAACCAGACTTTATCAGGTCTCCACTGATTCCTAAACAAAGTAAGTGTGTCAGTATTCCTAAACCTGTTTCCAGCAGGGACATGGAAAAAAAGTAATTGGTAACACATCTTAACGCTCACTACTCAAACACGCCCAAGGAAAATCCTCCATGAAACAAAGGTTTTACAGAGTGTAATTCTCTCAAGAGCAGCACCTGCACTTCCAAGACTGCAAATTAAGTCTTTCAACTGAAATTTTAAGGCAACGCCAACACACCAAAACCCTGGATCTTTCTTGTGAAAAGCTGATCTAAAAACACATGGTTAACATATTGCCAAATTTGCGAGACACCCCGAAAGTGACGATGCGAACTTTTGGGACTTCAAATAAACAAATTTGAACTAATCAATCTGGAAAGTCTGTTTTCTATTTGTGGCTTCGGGTTTGCTGTTTTATGTTTCTTTTTTTGTCTTCGCTGTTTGTTTGCTTTCAATTACCCGGGCCCCTTCTTATCCTAACCTCTAAAATTCCCTGTGCTGTGTGCCGGCCGGGAGGCGGGCAGCAAGACACCATAGTCATGCAATTCCAAATGTGAGCTGGAGGATGAGCTGGAGCCTGCTCCTTCTTCAAAAGCTGCTGGTTTTGCTCTCAAATGAACATTATTTTTTGGTGTGCATCCCCCACAGCAAGAGTATGGCACTGGCAGCTTGGCGCCCTCTCCTCTAGAGCAGGGACTATTTGCTGTCTCCCAGGTCATCAGGAGGTAGCAAGCAAAGCTTACCAGATGCAGGTTTTATCACCTCAAGTGGAACTACTATTTTCTTTATGGGAACCCTGGTTTTTAAGGTTTTATCAGATCACTGCGATTACAAAAGCTTCACTTACATGCTCAAAAGCTCCTATAAAACCTCTAGTTCAAGGTTTATTTGGTCTAGGTGGTTTTCAACTTGGAGGAATGACTTGCAGACACAAGTAATTTGTCCTGTAAGCTTTGACTGACCAGTCGCTCCATGTGCTTGAACCACGCCTGCCTTCTGAGCAAAATTCCATCAACTCACTGACCAAAAGGTGTTCTTTTAAGAATATGTTAAAAAAAAATGGGGGGTGGGGGGGGTGGGGGAAGACCTTGCAGCAAAAAGGAAGTTTCAATTACTTTGTGAAATCAAGCAGAAAAATTAAGATCCAAGCAAACTTTATTAGCTCTGACAAGCAAATGCTGATGCCTTTGTTTCCGATGTGTGCAAAACTTTTACTAAGGAGGGAGGAGTGTGTGGCTTGGGGTTTGATTTTTCTTCTTTTTAAACCACAGAAATATGCTTGGTTTTTTGTTTTGTTTTGGGGGTGGGGGGTGGGGGTTTTGGTTGTTTTTTTTACAACGTGCTTTGCTACAACTGGGTTTTGTAAAGGTATTCAAACAAAGGAATTGGCACAGAGCTATTACTAAGCAGCTGATTCTTCTCTAAGCATCCACCAACATTTCCATATGTCAATAGTACTTCGCAACCACATTTATCTATCTAAGAATCCATATTAATAAGCCCTTCCCCTGCCTGCAGAACTTGCCAAGCAGAGTAACAGTGCAGATAACTTAAGAACTTAGAGCAGGTTAAAAGATTCCAGAAAAAGATATACAAAAGGCCAGATTTTTTCAAATGCATTTTGCATCCACGCATTTTTTTTTTTCCAAGGCAGTTTGGCTCTTATTAAGCATTTCAGTTTGTTCAGTTTGTGGTCTGCGATCCAGGGGCGACTGGAGGGGTCTCTGGAAGCGTACACAGAGGCAGCAGCCTGAAGCTTGCAACATAGGGAGCTCCGGGCCCCCCCCCCCCCCCCCCCCCCCAAATTAATTTTTAGAGAGCTCACAAGCTAAGTCAGTTCAAGAGCTCTACGGTATCCACTGCCTCGCTCAGCCCTACACCCCTCCTGCTGAACAAACTACCTCCTCCGCCAGCAACTCCCACTGGCTCCCAGCTCCCCCAGGGCAGGCAGGCTGCAAAGCTGGCGGAACCGTTTTTTCCCCCCCCACCCTCAAGGACCAAAAAGTCTCATTTGCTTAGAAAATAAAATTCAGTCCAAGAACAGGTCCTGGACAGACATAAATGAGACTTCAGTTATAAGCGGAAAGTTTTCCACAAGACATTTTCATAGCAAACTGAGACCGTTTTGGCACCCAAAGGGAAGGCAGCACACTTGCGCTGCTCCAAGCTTGCAGCTCCCTGGTTGTCCCCCCAGTTTAGCTCAGTGCAGGATAACCACCTCAGCCCAGACAGAGGCAAAGCCTTTTCCACAGCAAGCTACTGTTGAGCCCAGTATTTCAGCTGGGAACCACCCACTGCAGAGCAGCTTTCCAGAACAGGAGCCTGGAGGAACCACTGCCATCAACCCAGAGATGCTTTTCCACAGCATCACAGCCACAACGCAATTTTGAGTTTATCAGCAAGAACCCACATTACATGTCACTATGTAGCTGCACACTACAAACATCCAGTAAGGCAGCAAGTTTGTGGCATGCTGCATTTTCCAGCCTTGCCCACAAAAGCACAGAAAGCCTTTTCTTGCTTCATCAGTGACTCCAGCAATGCTGCCAAGCCCTCGCTTCAGCCTGCCTTCCTGGGAAGGAAGGTGCTGCTCTGCCACACATCTTCCCTCTGCTCATGACTGGAGAAACAGTTTCCCAGTTTCAGCTGGACTCAGAAAGAGGCACCAATTAAAGGGGTTTCAGAAATAATTAGCTCACGTCAATCTGATGCAAACCAGGGTTGGGGAAACAAAGGCAGATGAAGGGCTCTAGGAGAGACAGCCAGCAGAGCTTGATCTCACAGCAATCCTTCCATCGCAGCTGGAGGACCAAGGCACGCATGTGTGCTCCCCAGCTCACCCCCTCCCAAGGTCAGAGCTACCAGGGACTGTTGGGACACATGACAGGCTCCCAGTGGCTATCAGGTCCTGGCTTGCCAGGCCATCAGAAGAAAGGCTGCATGGGAAATTAATGAGCAATCTGTGTATATGATGTTGGGGGGGATGATTAAAAAAATAATCATCATACACTGCTGCCTGCAGCAAGCAGGACACCACGATTTAACATAACTTTCCAATTTTAAAGGTTAAAAGACACACACCATGTGTTATTACAAAAGGCAGGCAAGAACATATTGCTCAAAGGGGACGCCAGCACTGAAAACAAGGAGGTGGGTCAGATTTAAATCTAAACAGGTCCACCGCACATCCATCCTAGGGCCCCTGTTTATAAGTAGGGAAAGCCAACTTTATACACAAAGATCACATACTAGTAGTCCTGGCTGCTCCCAGGAAGAGAAGCTGCTTTTCAGCTGAACTTTGAGAACTGTTCGTGTAAATAACACGAACCTCCAAAACCACATGTGGCTGAGCCTGGAGCATCACAGAGAGCGAGCAAATAAGCAGCACAAGAGGAGACAGGGGAAGTGCAGTGCCAGAACACCTAAGGTGCAACTTTGCCAAGACCTTTGAAACACCCCTGAAACTGGGCCACCGTGCACAGCTAAGAGCCAGGGAGGGAAGAGAGAAACTGCTGGTGGAAATCCTCCCTCCAGCAAGCAGCACAGCCCCAGGTTTAGCACCCCTGAAAAAAGGGGAGCAGACCCCTTCCACGCCCCGGAAAGGCAGGAGGCACCAACCCCAGCTCTGCCTTGCCCCAGGCATGGCAGGCAGGACACCCACTGGGAGATGCCACCCTGGCAGAGCCCAGTGCCAGGGTTGCTGCCTCCTCACCTGGGGGTATTTATTGGGAGCAGCAGCATGGTGATGGGACCACAGCCCCCCCAGCACTGGTGACAGTCTGAACCATCCCCTCCACCTCCCACGTCTCAGCTTTATCTCCCCTCAGACAAACCACCTCAGAGCTAAGACCACAGCTGAGTTTGAGAATACGATTTTTACCTGGGGAAAAAAAAAAAATGTGCTTTTAAGCCCTTGCCTGCTACTCCCACCAAGCATTACTTTTTTTAACAGCCTGGGCATCTGCTGCAGAAGCCACCCAGCTCACACAAGCAGCACACTGTGCTCAGCCAGCATAACACGACCTACGTCCGAAAACCCATCCCGCTGCTGGAACAGACTCCCAATGTATTCATCCAGTCTGGAACTAGCAGCCCGCCAGTATTTGTGGAAAAGGCAAGACTCAAATAGCTTAACCTACCCTGGAAATGGTGAGGAGAGGGTGGGAGACAGGGGAGAAAGGATTAAGATAAGGATATCACAAAATTAAAAATTCCTCCTTCTCCCCCTATCACCCTGCTCACCTCGGCACAGCTGTGAACACCAGCCTTATCTGCCAGCAGGTTCACAGGGGCACTCCTCCTCCTCCTCACATTAGCATAGATAAACTCAGCATCTTTTCAACAAATTACAAGCCAGCTTCTTTGCCACCAAGTTCGTTTGAGCCAAGTCCTCCCAGGAGGGACAGCAGCATCCCAGACGAAGGACACAGCCCACAGGGAGAGCAGGAGGGCACGGGAGGCCACCTCAGCCTTTTAAGACGAGACCACCTTTTAGGTTTTCCTGCCCTCCCTCCAAACACTGTGGGGGCACATGCCTTCTCGGCACTGCTCTGCACAGGAACATGGCACCTCTCCTTCCCCACACCTGGGGTGGCTTCGCCTGCCCCACACGTTGGATGGCTCATGCTGCCAAGGCAAGCTGAGCCACCTGGTTTTGCAGAAACCCCTCCCCAGCCTGGAAAGGGACCCAAAGCTGGGATCTGCCCTGCAGCCAGCAACAGACCCTACACCCACCCAGGACAGTCTCCTCCCCTCTAGCTAACAGTGTCACCTTTTCTTAGGCCTTCCAGAAAAAGCAGGTTTGGGAGACCTCAGTCCCAGGTACCACAGAGCGTCCCCCTACAGACCCAAATTTTGATCCCTTCTCATGCACAGCAGCCAGGCTTGTGCAAACAGCTTTCGTGGGATGGAAAAGCAACACACCCAGCTGAAAAGCACCTTATCATACCAGGGCATAATTGCATCAAGGCTTCTGCTAGCAGGAATCGAAAGGGTTTATTTTGTCTTTTTAAGAATGGCCCTGAGCAGCCTGGGGGGAGCACCAAGTGCAAACAGGACCTTTGCCATCCACCTCCCAGGTGGTACCATCCAAAATCCACCAGCAGGAAGGCAAACAGCCCCTGGCACACTGTGAGCCCCAGGGAAGGGATGGCTGATTAGAAGGATAGGATGCACTTACCAGTTTTGTGAGTCCTTCCCAAGCAGGGAGAGGGGCTCCCACCCTCCCCACAGCCACTGCTCTGCTGTCACAGCACCCTCCATCAGCAAACACACTCTGTAAAAAATTTGCAGCTAAAATGAGCGCAGAGGAGAGCTGGGCAGCCCCCACAGCACGGGGACATTTAGCAACCTGCAGGTGACACGAGGAGATACTAGCAGGGCTGAGGCAAGGCTTTAATGCGAGGGCTGCCATCAAGATTTATTTTTTTAAATTCTACTCCCTCTTAAAAAAAAAAAAAAGAGAAGTTCCCTATCCTTCATTACCAAAGGGACAGAATTGCAGCCTTCCATCCTGCACCCTGGGACAAAAGTCCAAGTTAATTCTGAAGCCTTGAAGCTTCACCCAAGCCCCCAGGTAAGAACATTTCCAGGACTGCGGCAGGCTTAGGGACAGCGCCCCTCCTGCTCTCATGCTATTTTCAAACAATGACATTTTTTCCAAAACAAAGTGTTTTGCAATCCTTGAGCAATCCTTTCCTTTTCCAATAAAAAGTTAAATTCTTTTCATTCTCTGCCAGTCAAGATGCACAACCACAGGCAAAACCACCAGCTCTAAATCCACCCACCCCACAGCCAGCCATGTCAGAGCCCTCTCCCTGGGCTCCCGCACTGGGCTGGCACCAGGCAGGTCTTGCTGCACCATAAGCTGCTCCCAGGAGATTTGGGAAAGGTTAAATTATAACTTGAAATTTTCCCTAAACGGCTTGACTTGTCTTCTGAACCTAGCTCCTGTAATTGAGGGATTTCACTTAATCTATTTAACTTCCAAGTGTGCTTCTTCTGCCATAACTTGTTTCCCCAAAAAGAAATTGCTTAATGTCTCAGAATATTAAAATATATTTATTACTGAAAAGCCACAGAGCTGAAAATGATCTATTTATCATAGCAATATAAATATTTCCAGCTCCTAACAAAGGCACAGGAGAAAGAGCTCTACATCAAAACATAACTGAAGCCAATAAAGAGATTTGCTCTGAAAAAAAATTAATATGAATCAAATCCCGAGGAAGCGGATTTCATGGCACAATCCTCCTATGTTAACTGCCCGGTAGTCTCCCAAACTGCCAGTCCAAAGGCAACATACAGTAAAATTTACATTCTGTGGTCACTCAGACACACATCTGGAGCAAAGGCCTGCACTTTAAAATAAAAACCCATTGAGAACATTTCTGGAAGAGCTCTGCAGTTTAAAAACACCACCTAGGAACCAAGTGGGACTGAGCAATTTAATCCCAGAAGACACACAGTCAGCCCCAGCACACATCCCTGGATCCAGCTGGGAGAACACAAGGGGTTAAAACATGTGGTGGGCTCATCCAACAGGAGGAGCATGAAGAACCTATTTAAAAGGAAGGATCAGAAATAAGGAATTTTGCCAGTTTTTACCCCTGATAAATCTGCATTCCAGTCTGTCAGCTATCTTGTTATCCCCAGAGCTGCTGAAGTGTCTTTGGCTGTAACTATGCATGACTCCGGCTTTGAGTAATGGAAATAAAGTATGTGCATTGCAACTGCAGCGTTCCTTTCCCAACCCCAGAAAAAGACAGACAGAGCAGGAGGAGATCCTAGAGCAGCTCAGGGATTTTGTACAGAGAAGCTGGAAAGCTGCTCACACTCTGCATCAGCTGCCCACCCCACCAAACCTGCCTGGGGAAGGATGCCTAGAAGTTGTAAAGGAGATGCCAAGTTTTAGCCTAATACAGCAGCTTTTATTGTCTGCTATAACAAACAAATAAATACTCTTCCAGATTCACAAGTCCAGTTTAGCTGGCAATACATACCCGGCAAACATTTGGAAGCAGTATTATAAAATTAAACAAAGCTATCATTTACAGGAAACCCTGCCTCGAGTACAAATTATAGAGTTGTTAAGTTTATCTGGCAATGCCTTGCCCCTGAGTGCTATATAATTATTCCTAAATCTTTCAGGAAAGAATGCAAATATTTTAAAACCGTAATTCATTGACAAGTAGGAAGTCGCATTTAACCTTTTGTGCATATTTTGATACCTAGAAGTTAACCCTTGCTTGACACAACTGTTTTTGAGTAATCTATTGAGCTGGCTGGTTGGCGAGCGGACTCATCCCTGATTTCTTTCGGCAAGGCTGGCATCCTCACGGGCTCAGACACTGTGTTTTCAAAGCAGCTTTGGGGTTGGTTTGGAGCAGCATCGTGCCAGCCAGGTTGTTCCCCACGCAGGAGCCTTCCCAGTAAGGGAGGTTTTCAGGCTGCTGAAAGGGCTGGCTGTTCTCACGGGGGTTACGGCAAAAAAGTGGTATAAAGGGGCCTTTAATAAAGCGGAGGGCAGAGTTATGCAGTTTTTGCCAGCTAGGCGCCTGCCACCGGGATCGCCACATCCCTTTGGTGGGCTGGATTCAACAGGACAGAAACAGCCCTGAGCCCTGTCCCTTCAAGCCTCCTCTACCTACCAAGCCTGCTCTCCAACCAGCCCCAATTAACTCACATTAATTAGCAGAAGCCATGTGGCTAAGAGCACTGCCACCTTCCCCACCCCCACCCAAAAAAAAATATTGTTTTGCAAAGGTGGAGAAGGTCAACTCAGCCCCTGCCCAGGCCCTCCTTCCAGCAGCCAAGCCATAAAATCTACCACCGGCCGCAAATAATTTGGGGCATATTTCTAAAGAAGTGGTCACCTGTAGCCAAAGGGGAGAAGGCATGCATCCCCTGGGACAGGCAAGCAGCATCTGCAAAGCCACACACACAACCCTCCACCCTCCCAACAGCACCAGTCAGACAAGCACCTGCTGCCCTGCGGGGACTCATCCTGCTCCAGAGCAGCGCAGTGCCCTGCCGCTGGCGCTCAGCTCTGCCATCAGTGCTGCTCTGAAACCACAACACACCTGCCATTAAGCTAAAAAGGAAAAAACAACACCTCACAACAAAACATCCACCCTTACCTTTTCAAAAAGTAGCACCCACTCTACTGCATTCTCCCTCCCAGTGACATTACTTATTAGTAAGAGCTCAGCGGTGGGTTTTATCCCCCGGCGCTACGCAGCAGCTTCCCGGCACTGCTTCTCAGACAGCAGGATACTGCAGGAGGCAGGTACTAGCAGCCTGTCATACAGCAACGCCACCGTTCACAATTACTCAGACACAGAAAGCAAACAAGTACTGTATCAAGGTTAGGCTACAGCAGTTAATCCAGTAGCTTCACATACACAAAAGAATATCGGCGATGCACGTCAACCATCACAGATCAGCGCTTCTGACACGGTGGGTCTCAGGCAAAAGGACCTGGCATCTTCCTCCCTGTGGGAGCAGGTCAGTGGACTCCCTTCCTTGCAAACAGCTAAAACCAAGAGGTTTTAGTACAAAGATAAGCACTGTACTGAGATATCGCCTAAAATGAATTTAAACCAACCTCTGCCAAGATGCTACGATGCTCCAAACCACCACTTGGGTCTTTCAGAAGTTGCCCCAGCAGTACAAGCCCCCTTTGCCTCCTCTCCTTTGCAATGACAAGTCATAAGCTTTCTTCCACAACTGGAGCCAGGGAAGGGTTACCTCCTCACCCCAGTGCAAGCCCACTGCCCTGCTCAGGGAGCAGGGAGGCAGAAGCATGTAAAACTGAACCAGGAAGCGATTGCACTAGAAGAAAGCAATCTCATTATAAGAGGTAATGAAAGCAAACCACAATTATTATGTAAACAGCACTGAATCGTTAGCAGACACTATCAAAGCCATTTTTCCCCCCACTGAAAGGAAAAGCATGTGGTCCTATGGCACCCTCAGCTCCGTCTCTGAACTGAGACAAAACTCCAGAGGAAGCCCGTTTGTCTTCCTCCAGCCCAAACTAAACCAGTGGCACCACTCTGAGCTGCACACCAGGTTTCTGCCGGCTGCCCACTCCCAGTGCCTCTGCCCTGGCAGGGGCTATTGCCACTGGTGCCCCACCACCTCGTCCTGCCAGGCACCTTGTGCTCCCTCACAACTGCCAGCCACTGCGCTTCAGAAATCCAAAGGTTGGCAGGTGGGCAAAAAAAAAAATCCGTCCCCCACAGACCAAAGGCAAAGCCAGGGTGCCCATGCATATCTGCCAAGGGAATAATTTTCAATCAGGCTCGTAATTGTGCTGGTTTCTTTTATCACATACCTGCCCTGTCCTCCCATGGGAATGTGCCAAGGAAAAGCCAGGGAGGGTGCTGGAGGCTATTTCCCCCCCACTTACAGCTATCACCAGTCTCACCCTATCACAATGTTCTTTCCAATAGCACCCACTGGAGCTGGGCAAAGCTGCTTGCTCTTTAATCTTCCACAGGGCAAAGTTACCTTTAAAACAAACAAGCAAGCTCCCTTGTAAAGAGGACACTGCCAGCCAGTTGGCTATAAAGACACTCAAACAAGATCCTCGTGTTTGTAGAAGCAAAAACTGCATTTCAGTCCAGTAAAAATCCTGGCTCCGTCTTTATGTTCCAAGAATGCTGAATCAAAACAGGCTTCGCTCTTTAAAAAGAGGAGAGTACAAAGAAGCAAAAAGTTTGTATTAAAACCCATGTAATCTTTTTAAAACACCATTATTAGAACCTGTAGCACCAGCCAAGAGTGATTTATCACCCTCTGTCATCACAGCCTGCAACACAGAGCTTTTTATACCAAACTGTCAATGCTACCAAGCTAAAGCCCCAGCTCATAATTTTTTAAAGTTGGCCCTCCGTTGCCAACAAATCCCCTAAACCTGGGGATCTGGGGGTCCAGAGCACTGCTGCTCCCCATCACAGCCACTGCCAGGGGGACCAGCGGGGCAATGCGACCCAACACCGAGCGTCCAGCACAGGCTCTGCACCCTGCTTTGAGGCCAGAGGATGTTGTAAGTCAACACAGGTAAACAATTCGCCAAGGGTTATTTCAGCTTCTTTCAAAAGGAAAGTCAACGGGCCGTAAAGGCTTTAACTACATTTTCCAATGCGAGCACATCCCTTCGAGGGACGTACCAGGAGGTGCCTAGTTTTCACACAGCAAGTGGTCAGAGCTCTCCAAAAACCAGACACCCTGACATTTGGGGTTTTCCTGTGAAGTTGTTACTCCAACACACCCCAAATCACCAGTAATTTCTAGAATAGCTCTACAAACCACAAGAGGTTAAACCGACTGCACATTACTTAAACTAACCTAAGTGTGACCCCTGGAAGGGAACAGCTATTGGATGTTGTGGTTCTGTAGAAACTCAATTACCAAAGCCAATTTCCTATGAGCATTTTTAAAAAAAGAAGGAAAAAAAGCAGCAACAATGCTGACAATGTGTAAGGGCCACATATTTTCACCTCCTGAAAGCTGCAGCCTCGCCTGTATAAGAACAGTTCCTATTCCCACAAAAATGTTGAAACATATTTTAAACATTTCATCATTGTTTGCTCCCATCTGAATTTGCTTAAAATCCAGACAATTCTCAACTTCTAAATTGGAAACATTAAGAGAAATATTCCTTTGAGATCCTTCACTCAGGGCAGCTCCTCTCTGCTGACCACATACCCTTCCTACACCAAAACCAGCAGAGAGAGCAGTCCCTCACAGGGAACACACAGAAATCCAAGTCCATCAGCCACTGACGGCATAAGCCACAGAAAATACAAAGATGGGAAACTAACAGATTGTATTTTTCTGCTCAAAAGACGAGCAACAAGAAAGAAGTATTTCTAAGAGTGCCTTTCTGGGGGGGAGGAGGAATCGGGCAACGCTTTACACAGGGAAGGAGACACTACCACCCCAATTTCACATTAAAATCAACATTGAGCAGCCCTTAACAAATGCCGATGCCACTGGTAGGTACCCACACACACATTTCTTAAGCACCATCTCCATCCTTTCAAGCACTGCACTTGGCCAGTGAGGTGATGCACCACTGCCCTTGGGGGCCACCACTGCTTCCCCATCCCACCTCACGCCATGAGGACACAAGATGTGCCAGACTGCAATGCATGAACTGGTGGGGAAGATGCCTACACCGGCCATGGCCGTTTGCAAACACAAAACACCACCCTAAAAAAACAATGTCGCAGCCGCATCCTCATGGGGGCAAAGCCTGCTGACAGCCCACATGGCTGCCACCGCACCCATAAAACCTCTGACACCTCCTCACCGGCTCCCTCTTCCCAACGTGCTGCTTTTATCTGAGCACCATTCCTTGAGCAGAAAGGTGTAAACAAGAAGAAAATCCCCTGGAACAAACACCGCACTTCAGGTGCAGCCTCCACAGGACTGCACGCATGCTGCACAGGCAAAGGAACACACAGAATGAGCAAAATCTCTGCTAGAAAAGCAAAAGTGTTTCATGAAATGCTAAGGAATGTCCTTAAACTGGGAAGCAGGTAAGATGGGCGGCAACAAAGTAGTTCTCTTTTAATTAAAATGCTTGGCAATTAAAGAAAAAAATAATGATACAAGCAGCAGCTTTCTTCCAGAGATGCACAAATCCCAGCAAAGAGTACCAACTGCCCCTTCCAGGGCACCCGAGGGGTTTGCTATGGGGCATCTTGGAGCACACAAGGTAATTTAGGGAGCAAGGAGGAAATTTAAGCGTTTTCACAGGCCCTCGCATTGCTTAGCAAAGGGAGAAGGAAGTTATCTTCATAATCTCAGAAGAAAGAGAAAGCAGGAGGAATGCAAGGAATGCAAGGAGGTTATTGCCCCGGAGACCAGGGCTGGCAGCCCGCTCTCAGCCCCCCGGCTGACAGCGAAGAGACCCACATCCTGACCTCTTTGGCTAACAAGAATTTTCTTGGGGGGAAAAAAAAAGGTAGAACAAAAGCAAGGAATCAGGTCCCGAAGGGCTGCTCCTCTTTTGGGAGGAGGCAAAGGATTTTGCCCGATAATCCTGATGCTCCACGCCAGCACTGCCCAAAACCTGCAGTTTGGAGAGGAAAGCAGGAGGGCAATGGGAAGAATTGATCCCATGCAACTCGACACGCATGCACACCCATAGAAGCGCTGTGGTGAGCACCCCCTACTCATCAGGGGAGCAGCTACAGGTGGAGGGGACAGGAGGTGAGAACCATGCGCCCAACATCTCTCAAGAAGCGCTGGCAGCCTTTCTCCATCCACACAGGCTCCAGGATGCTCGCAGGGCTGGCAACCCATTGCACATAACCAGGACGATGGGGTTCCGCACAAAGCCTCAGGCAATACAACAGAGCAGGCTGAGACCACGGACATCACCACCCCGAATAACCTGGGACCCTTCCAGCCTCCTGAGAGAGGTCCCAGCCCCGCTGGGCAGATACCACCTGCACCTCCAAGACAGAAGATGCTTGTCTGGGACCTCCTCCCATCAGAGCCATCTCACACCTATTGCTTGCAGGCAGCAGGGATGCTTCAACCTGAACTTCCTTGGCTCTGCAGGTATCAAGGATAAATACCGTGGCAGAGGGGAGAGGCAGAGACCTGAGGCAAACCCAGCGCCTCGCTGCCGTGTCAGCCTTGCTCTGCTGCTGTTTCAGCGAGAATAAAAAGTCTGTTGACATATGAAAAGCCACAGAAAATCTCCCTGAAACTACAAAACAGTACTGAAAACATTGTGCAGCTCAGGCCTCTTGCACAATGTACACACATCTATTCAGCCTCTTAAAAAACAGCTACATGTCTAAGGAAACATCTGATAATTAAGGCAATTTTAATAATAGATAATAATTTGACTATGAATTGTATGGAATGTAATGACTGCTTATTCTGGCAGAAAAAACAGAACTTTCTATGAAGTGTCTGCCAAGGAAAACGATACTCCTACTCAGCCCAGACCACTGCAAGCAGTTGCTGCTAACCACATGCTTTGCGCTGCCGGCTGCTAGGACACAGCGCGCTGCTGCAGTCGAACAAAACCCCGCGCTGCAGATTTACAGAGAGCGAGCAGAGTCCCAGGCGAGCGGCGGATGGAGCCGTGACTCAGCCGGGGGCCGCCGGCAGCTCTTGCCAACACTGGCCGAGCCACGCAGCTGCCAGCACCGGACACCAGGGCGCTCGCCAGTGGCCTGTGGGCAACTCCACGCTGCCAGCTCCCCCCCCCCGTTGTTTCCAGTTGCTAAATGACATTAAGAAGCAGCTAAAAATACTTGAAGCGATTCTCTCATTTACTTTTCCATGCCAGCACTTGTGTTTGCCGTAGGGATGTTCTCCAATGGTCACTTCCCTACCCACGGGTGGTCAGGCAATTCTTCTATTAACACATGCCAGGCAGGAAAAACCACCCTGCAGGCCAAGGACCACTGCCTTCACTGGACAAGAGTCACTGCAGACAGCTACAGCTGGTGGCCAGGAAGCTCCACACCTTCAAACGGATGGCAAGGAGGACCAGGCGTTATCTGGTACTTCTCTTATCCCAACGAGCCCAGGAGCCGTCTTGTGCAAACTGCCAGACACAGCAGTGCCAGACAGCACAAGTAACACAGCCCTGGACGAGATCCAGAAACCATTTCTCAGTTGGAAGAGGCCACATGGAAGAGGAGCACATGAAAACCTTAAAAAGCGTTTGCTGAAGCTTATACATAAAACAGCAACGCCAACAAAGCAGCCTTCCCGGTCGACCAAGGCAGCACACCTGGGTGACGCATCATCGGCATCCAGCTGACAACCACAAACACGCCAGGGACGGGTGAGCAGCAGGACATCGGGGCACCCCTGCCAAAGTTACTGTGGGCAAAATCCCAGGAGTCTAAAAACCAAGGGCCAAGTGATTTCCTCCGTCATGGTGAAAGAACTGCTCTCCATCACTCCAGCCAAATAAATGCGGCTATTCCATTAATTCAGGGACAAAGATCACATCGAGCATCTTCACTAAGACTGAACACAGAGTCCTGCTTGTGCCCAGCTCCCTGCAAAGGCAGGCGCCAGGCTCATTCCGTGCTTCCCAGCAGGGCACCGTCCACTCGAGCCTGCCTCCACGCCACTCTGAAATCAGGACAGCAGTGCCAGTGAGAGAGGCATTGCACTTCTGCAGGAAATTTGCAGGTTAACTCATACAGTTTTCCACCAACAGGCAAAATTTATTCCCCCCTCCCCTTTTCAATCCAGGAAAAGAAACATCTATTTCTTCCAATTAGCAGGAAAAGGGAAGGAATTTCCATCCATTTAACACCTGATGGCAAGAAGGAGCCTCTTGAAAGAAACATTGGGGGTTTTTGTTTTTAAATCACAGCCACCTGCTGTGGGCCTCTGGATGCCACCAACACCAGCTTGCTTTGCATTTCATGCTGCAGCCGCACCAGACCAACCAGGGCGAGCAGCCCCTGCAGATGGTCACTCTGAGGGAGTTTTGCTCCATCACCACTACAGCCCAGAGACACGTACGTGGGTTCAATAAGGAACTTCGAGTAGCATTAGAACAAAAATAGCAGCTACAGACTGCAGGACGGAGACCTTCCCAAGATGTGCCCTTTCCTCAGGAAACTTTCAACATCATCTTAGAAAGCAGTTACAGGCTGGTGCTCTCCCCACACCAGCCGTTATCTATACACTATCAAAAGCCAGGTTTCACAAACCAACCATCTACATCAGCTCTACGCAAGCACTGATCTCTCCAGCAACAGCAGCATCAAGATTGTATCTCACCACTTTCGTGAGCTCTGCAAAATATATTTCACAGGGCTATAGGTGCAGAAGCTACTGAAGATCCCTTGGATACAAGGCAGTACCAAAGGGCCGTGACTTATGAAATGTTTCCGTGAAGATTTATAGCAGCTGTCTTTACACCTCTAACACTGAGTTAACATAAAAGGAAACAATTTCTATATGCTCCACACTACAAATAACACATTTTAGACCTCTTATCAAGCAAGCAACAAGCTGACCAGCTGCACACTTCTTTCAGAAATGCTTACGTACTTCAGTTAAGATATAACCTGCCATTTACGCATACTCTAATTGGGTCCTAAACCTGGTCTAAACAAGTATTAAATTGAACTTATGAGTAATTACAAACAAGGAACAGGTGTTTAATGTGACGGAAATAGCAACGATACAGATAGAAAGATTACTGAAATAGGCATTTCCTTGAAAGAAAACAAAAAGTTGTACACAGCTACTGCTCCAGAAGAATATAAGTGTAGCAAAAAAAAAAAAAAAAAAATTAAATCCATGTGAGATGCTGCTAAGCCCCAGATGACCCCTGTGAGGGGCAAGTTTCACTTGCGGTCACACAGCCCAGTGCAGGGGCACATCTGCCCTCATCACCAAGCTGCTGCACTTTAACAATTCAAGGACAACATTTTAAACCCTGACATGAGAGAAGTCTCTTACACTTACAGAAACTAATTTGCCACAGCTTTTAGGACACCTTTTTGGAAAGGTGTGAGGAAGTTTCTGTCTGTGCACTGTGATCTAAAGCAATTGTGTAGAAGAACGGGAGAATAAAGCGCAATCCACCAAACTGGTACAAAAATCTAAAGAACTTACTTGGTGGACTTCAGACTCGAGTTCACGCCAGTAACAACCATGTTTCCATACGTCATCCCATCAGCACCACAGCCCGCTGAACTCTCTCCAACCTGTTCTCCACCACAGTTCAGGGAGCAGAGAGGCATCTGTGGATGCCTTCCAAGTGGAAGTCACCAATTTCCACCATCACCCCAGCAGGACACTCCTCCAAACACCCAGTTCTCCCTACACAGATTTATCTCGTTCTCACTGATCAGCCAGGCTAACTGCCTTCCCAATTCACTCACCCACCTGGAGGAAAACACACTGCTATCACCTGAAACACAGACTGACATCAAAGGTTTGGCAAGTGACTCATTTTTCAAGAGACAGTACGCACCACGGACCTTCCACCCTGGTGCCAGCCCTCAGCCCCCAGCATCATCAGCAGCATCATCGCAGGCAGCGCTTCCCACCCAGCCCACCACACACCCTCTCCCTGCGCTGACTCCGCAAAGGCAACAGCAGGTGAAGCCCCACACGCTCAGGAATTAAAAACCAAAACCAGCAGTGGGGTGAGTGGTTACCACCTGCCTACACCAGCTGAGCGGCACAGGAGGGGAGATCCGGAGCCTCTAAATAGGACACACCACAACCACACGAATTCACAGGGGGAAGGTGAAACTGCAGCAGGTGTAGCACCCCTCTCGAGGTTTAATTTTAAGTGCAGCCGCACTTGAGGTACACCACACTCCGAAGCCGTACACAGCACACCTCCTTTAAAGGCTTCCACCATCCTCTCCAAAACACCCTGCGGTGCAGGATGACTTTTAAAAAGTAACTTTGCCCGACCTGTTGCTTACCAGGTGAGGCCAGCCGCAGGCTCCCAGCATCCCCCAAACAGTGACGTAACCCAGACGATATTTTCAGCGTACCATTGCAGAAAGCCCTTCTTTTGTTAAATAATCTTACCTTGCTCATCACATTTCTCCAACCCCTGATTCCAAAGGGACAGGGTCAAACCAACAACAGTTTCTGAGCCTCAAATAGAAGGCCTGCCAGCACGATCTACTCCCGATATCCTTCAAAGCTCACCAAGTCACCTTAAACAAGAGTATATAGAATAAGGACTAGGTCAAATCTTCCCAATACGGGATGTATGAGGAAGCCTGCTCGCGTCCTGATCCTACACCGATGAGGGCTGGACTCAAACCAAATCCAAGCCTATTTACTAGGGACCATTTTACAGAGCAGGGAGGGTGATGGGGAGAGAGTATTTTAACTGCAACCAGTCAGACGTTTCTCATTAAAATATTTCTTGGAGAAGTAAACGGGCCTGCAATTTTATTCCAACAGATGTAGGCTAAACGCATATCATTAGCCTGACAATATAAAAGCGCAAGCGACTGAAATCATTTCAGTTTTGTCAGTGAAAAGGATAATGTATGCATATCTGGAGGGCACACCAATGGTAAAGATTACCCCCAGCTTCTATCTCAGACGTCTAAAGGTATTTACTTGGGGTCTGTCTGTGTTGTGACAGTGTCCTAGACCGAAATGAATGCCTCTCACACTCCACATTTTTGAGCCATTCAGTCATGCATTTTTGTTATTGTTGAAAGTAGTGCGAAATTGCAGTGCATGAGCTGGAGTCCTTGGTGGTCTCCGAGGGTTCCAGCTAAAAAGGCACTTCCTTTGTTCAGCGGAGAATGCGGTCCAGTAGGTCATTCAGAAGGGGAAATAAAAGCAGCGGCCCTGGGAGGGAGATGAAGGATGAAACAAAAAGAATAAAATGTTTTGGGTGTGAGCACATTAGCTACCATTTCCTACTGCTGCCGGCTGCGAGCACTCCTGTCCCCTGGATGCGGGAGTACCTCAGGACGAAGGTGGAGGGAAGAAACAAAAACGGGGGGTGGGAAAGGAAAGAAAAAAGCGGAAAAGAAACCGTTCCTGCGGCCCTCCGCCGTGCCAGCGGCACCTGGGGCGCCCCCCCGCCGGGCAGCGGGGCCGGCAACAGGCGCGGTCCGCCCGCCGCCCCGCACGGGGGCCGAGCGCTCCGGGTCCTACCGCTGCCGAGCCGGGCCGGGATAAGCGCCGAGCCCCGAGGGAGCCGGGCCGGGATGGAACGAGCGCCGAGGCCCCGGGAGAGCCGAGCCGGGCCGGGAGAACCGCCGAGCCCCGGGGGAGCCGAGCCGGCCGGGAGAACCACCGAGCCCCGGGGGCGCCGAGCCGGGACAAGCGCCGAGCCGGCCGGGAGAGCTGCGCCGAGCCGGCCGGGAGAGCCGGGCCGAGCCGGGACAAGCGCCGAGCCGGCCGGGAGAGCCGGGCCGAGCCGGGACAAGCGCCGAGCCCCGGCGGAGCCGGGCCGGGCCAAGCGCCGAGCCGAGCCCCGGGGGAGCCCCGGCGGAGCCGGGCCGGGCCAAGCGCCGAGCCGGGCCCCGGGGGAGCCGAGCCGGGCCGGGACCAGCGCCGAGCCGGGCCCCGGGGGAGCCCCGGCGGAGCCGGGCCGGGCCAAGCGCCGAGCCGGGCCCCGGGGGAGCCGAGCCGGGCCGGGCCGGGACCAGCGCCGAGCCGAGCCCCGGGGGAGCCGAGCCGGGCCGGGCCGGGACCAGCGCCGAGCCGAGCCCCGGGGGAGCCGAGCCGGGCCGGGCCGGGCCGGGACCAGCGCCGAGCCGAGCCCCGGGGGAGCCGAGCCGGGCCGGGCCGGGCCGGGACCAGCGCCGAGCCGAGCCCCGGGGGAGCCGAGCCGGGCCGGGCCGGGACCAGCGCCGAGCCGAGCCCCGGGGGAGCCGAGCCGGGCCGGGCCGGGACCAGCGCCGAGCCGAGCCCCGGGGGAGCCGAGCCGGGCCGGGCCGGGCCGGGACCAGCGCCGAGCCGAGCCCCGGGGGAGCCGAGCCGGGCCGGGCCGGGCCGGGACCAGCGCCGAGCCGAGCCCCGGGGGAGCCGAGCCGGGCCGGGCCGGGCCGGGACCAGCGCCGAGCCGAGCCCCGGGGGAGCCGAGCCGGGCCGGGCCGGGACCAGCGCCGAGCCGAGCCCCGGGGGAGCCGAGCCGGGCCGGGCCGGGACCAGCGCCGAGCCGAGCCCCGGGGGAGCCGAGCCGGGCCGGGCCGGGACCAGCGCCGAGCCGAGCCCCGGGGGAGCCGAGCCGGGCCGGGACAAGCGCCGAGCCGAGCCCCGGGGGAGCCGAGCCGGGCCGGGACAAGCGCCGAGCCGAGCCCCGGGGGAGCCGAGCCGGGCCGGGACAAGCGCCGAGCCGAGCCCCGGGGGAGCCGAGCCGGGCCGGGACAAGCGCCGAGCCGAGCCCCGGGGGAGCCGAGCCGGGCCGGGACAAGCGCCGAGCCGAGCCCCGGGGGAGCCGAGCCGGGCCGGGACAAGCGCCGAGCCGAGCCCCGGGGGAGCCGAGCCGGGCCGGGACAAGCGCCGAGCCGAGCCCCGGGGGAGCCGAGCCGGGCCGGGATAAGCGCCGAGCCGAGCCCCGGGGGAGCCGAGCCGGGCCGGGATAAGCGCCGAGGGGGAGCCCCGGAGGGCCGAGCCGGGCCGGGCCGTGCCCCCGCACTCCGCGGGTCCGGGGCCGGGCCGAGCGCGCACAAAGGCGGCGGCGATGACCGCGACTCACCGCTGATCTCGTGGCTGGGCGCCTCGCTCTGGCTGAAGCCCTTGGCGGCGTAGAGCCTCCGCACTTCGGAGCAACTTTTGGCGCGGGGCTCGGCGGCCAGCAGCAGCGGCAGGCTGAGGGCGGCTAAAGTGCAGAGCAGGGGCGGCAGGCAGCCGCGCCGCCGCGGCATGGTGCGGGCGGGCAGGGGCCGGGCGAGAGCGCCCCGAGGCCGGAGCCGGCCCTCCGCCGAGCCTGCCCCGCCGCGCCGCGCAGCAGCCGCGCCCGCTGCCGTGCACCCTGCTCCGCCGCGGCTCCGCTCCGCTGGCCCGGCGTGCGGCGGCGCTCTGCAAACTTGGCCCGGCAGGAAGCACATGGGGTGGTGAAGGAGGAGGAGGAGGAGGAGGGAGGCGGGGAGGGCGGCAGCCAAGCAGGATCGCGCAGGGCCGGGACAAGCCTCTGCAGCCCCCGGGAAAATCAGGAGCTGGGATTCGCCCGCCCAGCGAGGAGGAGCGGAGCGCGGGGCTGCCCGCCCCCCCTCCCCGCCAGCAGGCTGGCCCCGGCCCCGAGCGGGCGCGCCCCGCTGTGCCCGCCCCCCGCGGGGAGCCCGGCCCGGCCTTGTCCGCCGCCGGGGCCACGCCAGCCCGGGGCCGCCGCGCTCCGCACCGCCGCGGCAGCGCTGGCCGCAGCATGGAGCCGGGGCTGCGCATCCCCCGGCCGTGGGGAGCTGCCACCCGGTATTCCCGCTCCCCTCCATCGCCAGCTCCGGAGTGCCCCGCCAGGGAAGGAGAGATTCCCGGGAAGGGGCTGGGCTGGCTGTCCTTCCTGCGCTGGAGCTGCAGACGGTTCAGCTCTGCACCAGGTTAATAGGGCCACCAAGCTGATGAATTTTGGCAGCGCTGTGACAGGTTTGAACTATGTACATGAAAGACTCGACAAAACCGACTGGTGTTTTTCTCCGATCTTCTGTGTCCAAGAGTTTGGCAGGACAGAGGCCTCAGGAGCACACACACACCAAGGTGCTGCGGCCACTCTTCCTCCTTCATACCCAGCCCTGCTCGCAGACACATGCACCGGTGTGTACAAGCCCTGCTAAACCCTTGGACCAGGGATTTAGGTCCAACAATTACTGCTTGCTTCTGTTTACTGAAAATCACAGAAACACTAGTGCAAGAATAACAGACACTGTCGCAATTCTGCAGGGCTGCAATGTCACTTAAAGGGACTACTTAAGGAGACCTTGCTCCCCACCTGGCAGGATGAGGTCTCGCTGTCCGTGTCCCCTGGGTGCAGATGCTGCACCGGCAGCCCTGTCCTGCTGCAGCATCCCTGTGTCTGCACCCGGTGCTGTGTCCCGGCACAACGTCATTTGCCCCATGACACTGTAATGGCCTTGTGACAGCAGCATTTAAAAAAAAAAAAAAAAGAAAGAAATGTGTGGCAGTTTACATTTCAATATGCTCCTTTATGATACTCATTTCTCTCATTGCCATGTTGGGGAAGGACAGGCTGAAACAACAGCAAAGGAAGTTGCTGGCTTCACCCCCTTGCTCTCAAGCTTTCGTCAGTGAAATGCCAGGCGGGTCAGGAGGAAAAGACCCTCTATTTATTTCCCTGGCCAGGGCCCGCGGACAGCAAAGCACAGCCATGCTGCCCCGCCAGGCACTTCTCATGGGAATGAGATGCTCGCTCAGCTCTGAGCTTTCCAGCAGCTTTCCTTGGGGCAGTGCAGGCGGCTGCAGTCAAGGAATTACTCCAAAAGCAAGGGAAGGCCATGTTACCACAGCCCAGCCCAGGTCAGCCGTGATGGAGAGGCTCCTGCTGCGGCAGGGCTTCCCCTTGGGCAGAGATGCAGGGAGCATCCCTTGCCTGCACAGAAGATGGGCTGCACCATCCCCAAGGGCAAAGAAAGCTCGAGTTTGCTTTATCATGGTTTAAAAACTCTCCAGAGACAAATCCAGTCATCCTGATGGGAAAGGGTGTAGGGTTCTCAGTCACCCTGTCATCCTCCGGGGCCACTCACACCCAGCTGGTGAGACAAGCCAGGCCAGAAGTTCTCATGAAATTATAAAGTGTCCAGAGAGAAAATAATCCTCTAGGATCTGGCCCTGCAATGTATGACTGAGTTCTGGTTTTCAAAGCACTACCTCACCCCCCCAGCCTTTATTTGAAGAGACAATGTGAATTTTAAAGAGAACTCAGCAGGGAGCACTGCATTTTTTATTCCAAAGTGAGAGAGAAAACGAGAGTGAGAAAGTCTGCAGGGTTAGAGACAGCTTGCCATTTGTTGTTTCTCATAATCCCATACCTCGGCGGGATTTAAGAAACCTCCTGAAAAACACGGAGGGTTTTGTCGAATACTTGATCAAGTAGTTAAATCAAAGGCTGCAGCAAAACAATAGGACTGCCTGAAATTTTTCATGAAAAACTTTTTTTAAGGAACACAAAAGTAGCCTCTCTCAAAAAAGAGATTTTTCTCTGAATTTTTCGCCTTCTCCAGCATTTTCACACATCTGACAGAACCTCCCCAGCCTCCTCACCCCAAACTGCTTGGGTGATTCCCCTTCCCCAATTCTCTCGCTTTCCCAGGATGAAAAGAGACAAAAGCAGAGCCAAAAACTTGCAGTTTAGTTTTAAAAAGAGGGTTTTTTCCAGGGTGAAAACTTCTAATTTCCCACCTCCCCCAAAACTCTTCTCTCTCCCCATTAGTATTTCTGCCCCCAGACTCAGTGTTTCTTTTCCAGCCCTAGAAGATACCTTGAGGACTGCCATGGTAGCACAGGATGCTCCCCAGTTCTGGGGCTCACGTCCCCATCTCCCCTACCTGTCAGGGAGCTGAGCTCCTGCTGTCTGTAGGGCTGCCAGAGCTGTTTCGGCTCTGCCCACACACAAAGTTGGCTGCAAGTCTCTTCTGTTATGTAGGGGGACCCCCAAGGTGACCCCACCACTGGCACGGGCACGCCTGGGCTGGGCAGACCCGGTGCAGCCGTTGCTGGCCCTGGTGCAGGAGACTGAGACACGGTGACATCACCCGCATTGCGTCTGCACGGAGCCTCTTCCAGCATATACCACGGGCCTTGCACAACTTGGCATTTCAAATTTCCGTCATCTCATTCAGTGGAAAAATTGCAGCCCTGCCAGCTTTTTGGAGAGAAGGAAGGGTAGGGAAGGAGAAACCAGAGGAGACCTGGTTACCCTGCAGTTTCTCTTCACCTTCCTCCAGTATGCCACCTCTCCTCTCCAGCACAGAGCTCCAGCCACGCTGCTCCTGCCCGAGCATTCGTCCGCACAACAAAGTTATGTCTTTTTAACTAAAACCACTTTGAATTTGCTCCAGACAAATTGGCACAAACCTTTCACAGGGGTGTGGTTAAGTCAGTATAAATCTTACTGGCATCGACCGAGTCCACATCGGCGATGTACGGGCTTACACTAAAAATCAATACAAGTAATTCCCACCTGTGTGGGATTTGCTGGATCGATTTTAACTTCAGGTCTGCGGGAGCGGGGCAGCCGTCTAGCACCAACGAATCTTGGCAGCAGAAAGGAACCCCAAGCTCAGAAGCAGCACCGATTATATCTGAAAATCCAGCTGGGGTCCTGTGAGGGCTTAAGCTTTCAGTTTGATCTAATTCTGGTCCTGGCCAGAGGTCTGCCACAGCCTGGTGGTGTTTCCAGTTGTCTGTCAGGGAATTTACTTGCGAGGTTGTTCTGGGATAAAGATTTCAGATGTAACCCTTTAGGAAAGCCTGGCTGAACGCAGCCCTTGGGCTGGCTGTCGTTAAGGGTGGTTAAATCCTACACTCTGGCAGGAAAGCCTGGGCCACAAGGAGGTTTGAAAGTGTTGAAAGGGAACTGGACAGGCATGTCTTCCCTGCTCCAGCTCATCAGCAGGAGATGGCTCACTGTAAAACTGAACCAGGTGCATTCACTCTCCTGAGGCAGAGCAGTGGGGCTGGAACAAGGGAGGCTTGAGTGGAAACAGTCTCCTTTGATAAAACCCCAGATACCACAAATTCAGGGGGTGTTTAACCCAGGGCATCTGTCACAAGGATGGGGGGATTCTGCTAGTTGCAAAGTGACGCTCTGAATCTGGGTTTCGAATGTCAACGGCCTGATATTTTAGGGCAAACAGATCTGGTGCTTCAGCATGGGCTGATGTCTCCATTTATTTTTATCGCTTATTTTTATCCTAGGGCTCCTTCACCCATCCAGCAGACGGAAACCTCCCGCAGTAACTGCTTGGCTCTGGGGTAAGGGGTGGGTTTGCTCCTCATTGCCTTCTGCAGGGGTGCTGACGCCAGCCAGGCTCTGCCACAGCAGGGTGTGAGGTGCTGTACACACCAAAGCAAGATTGAAAGATGCTAAGGGGATGGGGGGAACAGGCTGGGTGTGCAGCAAGGCTGCTGTGAGGGTGTCACTCAGCTTCCCACGTCCGAACCGGCTTCCAGTGCACGAGACTTGCTGTGCAGAGCTCAAGACCATCTCCATTTTAGGGAATGCAAGAGCTTGTCTCTCCCACAGCAGGACAAGAAATTGTCCCAGCTCCATCTCCAGACACCACAGGGAGGAGACTTGGGGACACATGGCTTTGAAGGGCACAGGAATACACTCTCTTTCACAGATTTTCATGCCTGCACTTTCCAGCTCTCCCAAAATGACTGTGTGGCAGATGGCTCTGACGTGTAGCACACTCACACCCAGCAGATAAAAATATTCCCCAACAGATTCCCAGCAAGCAAACGTCAGTCACTGTTGCTCCAGAGCTGGCCACGGCTTCCTCTCCTCCCCACTCCCCCATTGTGGGGGTGCAAAGGGGGTCCCCAAGCTGTACATCCTCAACGGCTACCACGGGGCTCACTAGACCAACGCTGGCAGCTGGGCTGGCATCCCATATCCACGCTGGCTCACTCACATGCCTTCCCACAGGCCAGCATCCCCAGCAACATGTCCCCATCCTCCCTGCCCCGGGTGGCCATACATCTGGCTGCCACCAAGGAGGCTGGATGGTAGGATGGGACCCTGCATCTGCCTTGCCCAGGCCTTCCTTGGTGTGAATTACAGCCACGATGTTTAATTCTCCAGCCACACTCGCATAATCTTGCTATAGATGTGAATGAAGGGGGGTGGGAGTGTACCGGGTGGGGTGAGTGCAGGGGAGAAGATGAATAGGATAATTCGGGGATGAGAGAGGAAACAAGCACACAAGTCATTCCTTGTATTTCCACCCCTTCCAAGCAGCAGTCCCATGCTCAGCCTTCCCCTGGCCACTCTGGGCTATATTTACAACAGCCATCATCGCCTGAGCTGCTTTTTTTGCCTTTTTCCCCTTTTAAGCGTTGGTTTGTTGCCAGTGCCTGCTTGGCACAGGGTGGGCGCTGGCAGGGCAGGGGCAGAGGGAGGTTTTTGGGTGCTGTGAGTGTGGCACAGCCAGCCCACATGCTCCAGCCTGCCCACTTGGGTTAGTCTTGCCTGTTAAATGTGCAGTCTCCTGCTCCACAGATAAGCACATCACCCACCTGGGGGGTCACAAAACCCAGGAGCTGCAGAGATTAGGACTGGAAAAGGGTTCAGATACCTGATGCCTCCCTCACTGGCCCAGCAGAATTGACCTCGAGCTGTCCTCTCCCTCTCTGTTCTCAAAATCCCTCCTTGATCAAGACTGTACAGCCTGCCCCAGCTACTGACTTGGGATCTTATTGCAAAAAAGCATTTCTTAATGGCTAACCTAAACCTCCCTGGCCACAATTCAAGCCGAGTATTTTTTTTTCCTCCTATCTCTTGTATGTGGAGAAAACATACCCTGCTCTCAGCAGAGCCCAGAGCTCTCGGCACGTGTGGCTGGCACAGCACAGCATGGCTGGAGGTGGCCCTGGCTGCTGTCGGTGGCCCCACCGGCTGCACAGCCTTGGTCCCTGCAGACCTGGGGCAAAGGGGAACAACCCCAAGCTCTGTCTGGACCAGCAGGAAATAATCTCCTGCTATGGAAAGGAGAGAGACGGGGAGAGGCATGTTCAGAGCAGCAGATAACCCAGCCAGTTGGCACTGCTTAAAAATTACTAATATATACGCGTTACCTGATAAAAACCCAGAGCAGAGCCAGGGAAGAAGGGAGCCTGTTGCTCTGCAGTTCTTAGCAAGGCTGTCGCGGTCCTCTCTGACGCTGGGCATCACCATTGATGGCAGTTGCTCCCTCTGGGCAGGAGGTTGGTTTCCACCAGCAGCACTGGTGCTGTGCTCCAGGTCAAGCTGCGCCTGTTCAGGGATCAAGCCACACTGTAATGGTCAGCAGAGCGACCAGAGTTGGCTTCTTAGAACTTGGAAGATCCACGTGAGCTTGCCAGGGGGAATTTCAGAGATCCTAATTACTGCACCCACCACTTCATGTAGGGCATTTCATTCCCCTCAAAGCGCTTCCACCTGGGCATCGGTCCAGCAAGTGCTTCGTTGGTAGACATCTGCCTCATTACAGCAGGGATGCGTGACAGCACCTTGGAGAATTTCATTAGCAGAGGAGAGCAGAAGTGGCTGCCCCTTTTAATATCACCTGGGATGCGGGAGGCAAAACAGGTCATAAGAGAGCAGGGGGAGCACCAGCTCTGAGCAAGCAGGACTTGTACCGGTCCTGTTCTGTACAGGGCTTCAGTATCAATAAACCACAATATAAATAAATAATGATAAAACAGTGACTTTCTTTTTTTTTAACCCCCAGGCATTCTCTTCATTTAGTTCAAAGGCTATTTCAAACAAATTTGTAAACACAGGGTGGAAAATATGTGTACTTACAGGAAACAAAACCTGCTGGCAAAGCCCGCTGCCCTGCCTGGATGGGCTGGTGCAGCCCTCTCCCCACAGCGCCCTGCTGAAAACAAACCCCATGCAGGAGCAGCCCAGGAGAATGAGGCACAAGATGAGTGCCCGCTCAAGCCCCGCTGCTTGAGGAGGACCCAGCAGACATTGCCTTGGACTGAAATGGTCACAGCTCACGTCGTGTCCCGGGTGCAATGCCTATCAGAGGGTGCAGCGTGGGTCCCGGAGGATGTAACCCTCCCCGCTGTCACAGTCCCTGAACGGACGAAGCAGGGCACCATCCATCCCACAGCAGGGATGCACTGTGGGGCCAGGCACCACTCCCCCATGAGGAAAGTCCCCCCAGACAGCAAACGCCATTTCTCTCCATCCTCTCCACCCGGCGGGGCCGGGGCAGCACGCGGGCTGCCAGACGTTCATGGCTATATCGGTGCTGCTCGCAATCCTTTTTTTAAAACTTCTTTTTTCATTCCCCTCTGCTCTCACCCCTCACCCCCCATGGTTTTAAAGTTTTCAAATGAAAATATGCGAGTTGGGACTTGCGGGTAGCAAGTTGGGGCTCGCGAGGAAAGCCTGGAGGGAGGAAAAGAAAGAGCGATCTGCTCCAAGTGCCAGCAATTGTTTTTATCCTTTCCAGATGAAGGAAAAAGATCATGTTATTTGTTCGGCATAAAGTCCCAGATTTTCAGGAATGAAATCTGAGAGCAACATGTCAACAGTCTGTCTCGAGAGCTGGGGTGGATGGCGGCCTTTGTGCTCCCAAACACCAGCGGGGCCAGTACGCTCGGCTGCGGACAAAAAAGGCTCCATTCTCACACGCTGAAGTGGTGGCATTAGATATCAGCAAGATAATGGGCCCAGGGCCTAGCCCTATTTCTGCTCCCAACTGAACGGCCACAGGCAGCTGGCTTTGATGTGCTCATTTATTTGCCTTTTCTTTTCACAGATGATATTTTTAACCAATATTGTGGTTTGGGCATAGACTGGGGAGAAAGAGGGGGGGTGGTGGAAATGGAAGTCATGTTGTTGCAATAGCTGATCAGGAGAGAAAGAAAAAGAAGGGGGGAAAGAAAAAGAAAAAAAAAAAAAAATCAGCCATTCATTACCCTGCAGGTCAATGTTTCCTGCTGTAAATCAGCCGGAACACGGCGGTCTCGCAGCTGGAGGGAGATCCCGCATCAGCCGGGGCAAACCTCGAGGGCCAGGCTGGTGCTAGGGGCCATACAGCCCCCAGCCCCCAGGCATTTGCACTTGAATCCCAGGGGAAAAGGAGGGAGATAGCGGGGTCAGGGAGGTGGCCAGTGGCGAGATTCAGCCAGGGACTGATTGATGTGCGGGCGGCGTGGGTGGTCCCACGCCACTGGGCTGGGAGCGTGCCCCACACGAGGTGGGGACGGTGGGAGCAGCCACTGCCCCTTTGATGTGCTGCCCTGGCTGTCCCCGCCGCGGAGGCACGGAGGACTGCGTGGCGAGGCTGGCTGGCCCGCACGCTCCAGTCCCCTGGACATCCAGCCGGCGGGCTGGGCGAGCCCTTGGTCCCCAGCCACATCCAGGACGTGATGGGGAAGCAAAAAAGAAGGGGGGAGCAGGAAGAAAAAAAAAAAAGGACTTCTTTCTGCTTCCCAGAGCCCATGTGGGAGCAGCACTCAGCACTGCTGGTGCAGAGGCTGGGAAGCCCCCAGGATGACCAGTGCAGGCACAGCCACATGTCCCCTTCCCCTGGGGAGCAACTCGGTGGGGGTGATGGGTCTGGAGAGCAACAGCCGCACAGCCCTTCAAGGGGGGACCTGGCATCCCACTGGCTGTTACAGCCATGATTTGCACCTCCTTGGTTCCACCTTGGTATGAAACAGCAGCTCCAGGGACATCACCTCCGTGCTGCGCTGATACTCCTGAAACTGCCTGCGTGCAAAACTGCTGCCTCGCCTTCCTGCAGCACATCAGCACCCCATACCCCCAACCAACCGGCTCCCACAGAGCCCCCTGGTACAGATGCTCACCGCAGGCTCTGGTACTAGGGGAAAAAAAGCACTCAGCACTTTTTGCTGTTAATGGCCAAGCAAAATTTCCCCATGGAAAGTTTCATTCTGACTCACAACATCTTTGTTTCAGTTGAGAAAGCAAAGCATCAAGTAGCTGTGTGCTCGCTCCTCTTCTGCGACACAGGTCTGAAAGTAACCATCAGCGGGGCTGACCTCTTGCAATTTAGGTTTCACAATACTTAATCTAAGTGCCCAGCACTTGAAATTGTTGTCTCAGCTCTTTAAGGAGGGTTGGTTTTTTTTTCCAAGTCTCATGGCTGCAGTGGGAAAACTGAAAACTCACACCCAAAACATGCAAAACCAGATGGCAGGAATGGAACTCCAAATAAATTATTTCTTAATTTAAAAATTCTTTTAAATTTAGTTTGGTTTCTAAGGCAGGCCTGGCTGCCTTGGAGCCTCATTCACCAGTTCATACACTGCTGGGATGACGATACTGTGACATTTACAGTGACTCTGGCTCCTATGGGTAGATTTTTCCAGAGCCCATAAGCCAGCACACATGTCCCAGAGACACAGACACTCACCCAATCACTTAAGCCACATCTTGACTGCAGGACCTGGCGCAGGATGGGCTCCTCCATTGCTGGGGCATGGTGCAGCTGCTGCCTGTGTCTTGCCAGAGATGAGCTGTGCAGACAGGAGGCTCAGCTTGGACCCTGCAGACAAGCTCCCAGCCCCCACTGTGTCCCAACTCTCCCACTGGTTGTGTCCCTTCTTCTCCGTCCCTGGACCCACAAGCTTTCCCTCCTCTCCATAGCACACCCAGCTTGTAGCTGGATGGGCAAAGGGTGCCCAGAGGCAGCTTGCTCCCAAAACAGGCTCACTGAAGGTGCATGAGCTGCAGCCACGTGAGCCCCCAGCATCACAGGGCTGGGGGCGCCTGGCAAAGCTGTGTGCCAGCCTCCCCTCACACAGGGCAGCTTCACCAGCCTCCCCTCCTGCCTCAGCACCCTCCTGGAGGAGCAAGTTGTCTGGAGCAATGACCTGTTTCGATGCAAAAGGCACTCTCTGTGATAGCAACATTGGGGCTGGGGATGTTCTCAGCTCCCAACAAATGTATGCTTCAAAAGCAAGAGCATCTGGCCTTGCTCGCAGGGGTGCTTTCAAGTGGAAAAAGATATAAAAATGAAGGTTTGCATTAGCTTGGAAATCAATGTACCTGCCCAGGGCCACATGGAAAGGGAGGCTGGCGGGAAAGAGCGCTGAAAAATGACAGGGGTGAAGCATTAGCACCTTCTGCACCAGGTGAGCACCTCAGTGCTCATCACATTTGGGAACACCAAGCAAATTATTTAACACTTTGGTTAACAGCAACTACTTTGGGATGAAGCACAACAAACTGCATAGAACCCTTGGCCAAACACTCCCCAGGGACAAGCAGCGCTTGTGGTGAAGACCCCCCTGAAAGGGGCAGAGCAGGTTCAGCTGGCCTGACATGCAGAGCACCCCGGATCCTTCCCACATGCACCAGGCACCCTCTGAAAAGCACCTTGGCACCGGCTTGCTCTGAACTTCTTTGCACCCCAGGTAGCAGCAATTTTATTGCAAAAGGCACAGCTGCCCCTGCTTATGCAGCTGGCTCTCCCGTGGATTTCACAGCAATAACGGGAACAAGAAGGGGGCTCAGGAGCGAGTCCCTCACCAGCAACCCAGAGCCCAGCCAGGCGCTGCCGGCAGCCCTGCAAACCATCCGCCCGCCCATCCCACGCTGTCAGGAATAAGATCAAGAGCAAACAGCACTGTTAACCGAAATGCCATGTGAGGCTCTGTAAAAGAGGTGGTAAAAGCTGTCTAAATAGTGGTCCAGGAATCCACTTATCCCTCAATCAGCAGACAGAGGAACAGGAGGACCTTGAGTTACTCGTTTAGTGATTGCATTAGCAGGTCAAGGTCACAATGACCAGGGGCTTCTGCCAGACAGTTGCCAGAGGTGGAGTCTGGCAGCTCATCGGGCAGTGGGATCAATCAGTCTCCTCAAAAATAATTAACTTATCCATATCTTGCCTAACATGATTATTCTTTAAATAAAGTTTCAGACAAGCAGCACAGGGACCACACAGAGCTTTGAGTGCACGTGCAGAATGAGCTACACAGCAGTTGTTATTATTATTATTATAGTTACTATTATCATGCCCTTACATACAAAGGCTCTTCCTCCCCTGGAGCGAGTGACCATTGCGGCAGTCTCTGCAGAGGGAGGTGACACTGATGCCATCCAACAGCCACACACAGAGCATCTCAGGGTCCCTTCCTGCTCTTGGTGCTCATACCCTACCTGCACCCTGTGCCAAGACCTCCCAGCGCACTCCTGCTTCTCCCTCACCCCCTGTTCTGCCCCCCAAAATTGGGAACACTGGCTTATGCCACCTGCAGCAGCTGCTGCCATCTCCCCCTGTGTCTGTCACCTGCACCCCACTGAGCAGTGGCCCCACAGGGGGACAAGTTAGTCCCCGACTTCAGTGGCCTTCTCCATTTGTCCCTAGGAAAGAAATTATTAGTGATAAAATCCTTCAGCCTTGCGATGCAGCAAAAGCAACGAGGGGAAGCAGGAGTCCAGCAATAGCTCCCCTCAAGCATCACCACACAGCTGGAGCCGGGGCACTGGCAACCAGAGGTTGCCTCCATTTCCCTGCCCCCCCCCTCCCTTTTTTTTTTTTTGTGTGGTCACACATTTGGTCTCAGCAGGGCGGTTTCCGTAAACGAGGCACAGCTTATATAATAATAAATAAAGCAGCATGCAAATCCCATCCCCACATTCAAGTCCGCGACATGTAGTGTTTAAAAGGTGCAAGACCCACATCTCTATCTAGTCTTTCACCAGCAGATACGCGGCTACTAAACATTTGTCTCCAGGCTGTGGGACGCAGCTACCCGACGCCGCTCAGCTCTCTTCCCTATCCCGCCTTTCTGCCCGAGCGCCATGGGTCCAAGGGCAATCCCTGTGATGCCAGTGAAGTTTCTCCCTCCTGAAGCAGCCCTGCATTATGCACCCCTGGACCGGCCAAGCCCCACAGCAGCATCACTGCAGGCTGGAGCCATGGCTTTCTCCTCCCCTGTGCCTTTCAAAGAGGTGTTACCTCTGCCATGGCTTGAAAAGTGTGGGGGGGGGGGGGGGGGGGGGGGCGGGGGGGCGTGTCACTCTTTTCTAGCTCAGCCCTTGGTGATCCTCACTCTCTGCAGGAGCATCTCGAGGTGCCCCCCCCAGCAGTACCCCCAGCATCTGTGGGAGCCAGTAGTTCCTCCCCCGTGGGCGAGTGGGAGCCAGTTGATGCTGCAGGCAGGAAAGCAGGGCTGTGATGGAGACACTCACTCCTTCCACCCCCTGCAAGGGTTTTCCCTCACATCTCTAAGCACAGCAGCACCAAAAAGGCTCCAGTGTGGCTCTTACCGCAAGGTGTGAGCCAGCCTCCTGGGAGGTTTCCGCTGCAGCCCGAGCCCCGGGGAGCAGGGCAGGCTGGCTGGCAGCCACAGGCAGGGCAGCAGAGCCTCTGGGATGGCACCGGAATCTTCCCACTGCTGTGACGGGGGAAAGGCCAAAGGCACCTGTCATGGCCAGAAGGCAAGTGGCTCTGTGGTTTGTGACTGGAGCACATGCAAGAGGAGGGATTGAAAATGGAAGTTTTCTGTATTTCCAGGTTTAGGAAAGATTTCTCTTTTTCCAGGCTCCAGCTTGCCTAACTGTAACACAGCCCCCACACACCCTCCATAAAGCACGCCCAGCTCCCCGGCTGCCTTTGTAGGTGCTGAGAGTGGGCAGCTGCAGCACCCTGCTCCACACCTCCCCCGAATCAAATCGTGTCCCTAGCAATAACCTCAGGGACCAGGACTCTGCACCCCGAGCACACGCAGCAGACATTGCCCCCCCTCCCAGCACCACAGGGAAGTGAAACAGGGCTCACCATGTACCCTAACCCTCAGCACCTAAACACATCAGGCTCAGAGCAATGCACCCACACCTTCAGGTTGATGGCTCTCCAGAACAAGGAAGGCTGGCTGGCAGCAAACACAGGGCAGCACCACCCCATGATCCTTTTGTACTGTAAGCTGTTAAGAGAAAGCCATCGAGAGCTCCTGGCCGCAGGCACAGAGCAGCCCCAGTCATTCATTACTGCCATCAGTCATTCATCACCAAATCAGGGTCCACCTGCAGACTTGGGTCTGACCTTCTATGCAATTACCCAAGCCAATTAGCACCTTTGCTCCTTGACCAGATAGCATCTCCATGCTGCCCAGCCTGGCCCTCTGAGCTACCAGCATCTGTTGGAAGCTCTGGGAAGGGCTTCTATGGGCCACTTTGGCTGCAGTGCTCAGCTTGGTCTTGCTCTGACGTGCAGCAAGGTGATGAGCAAGTCCTTTGCAGAGGACTTCACACCACCAAGGCTAGTGATACCGGTATGAAAGCTCCTCTTCCCTTGCCCTGCTTTATCATTGTTGCCAGGAGCAGAACAGCAAAGAACTGGCTGGTTGCATGTTCAGCACACTAAAAACTGAGCTGGAGCAAAGGCCCTGCTAGAAGGATTGCAAGGAAGCAAGACCAGGTTGCACCTTGGTACCTGTGTGGGCTGGAAATAGCATCCCTCTCCTCTGACGTGGTCATGGGAGGCCATGCACAGCAAAGTCGACCTCAAATCCTCTGTGGCACCACCACAGTGAAGCGCCTGCATTGGCTACCATACTCCGGAGATGTTTATCACACACATATTGACAGGCAATAGCAGTGACTCATGGCGCGGGTCTGGATCCTTGGGCCAAATGCTGATCCTTCTGCAGGTTTCAGCTCAACATTATGAGTCACTCATGTCACCATCCTCCCTTTACTTTTTTTTCTTTCTTTCTTTTTCCAGAAAACATTGTTTTTCCTTCAAATGGGAACAAATACACCCAATACCGGGAATTTTGCTAGACAGAGTCCAGATGACAAGTTCTCAGAAAATGCTGTCAGCTGCTGAGATTCAGCTTCAAGAGACATCATCCAACATTAACCATAAACAACAGGGGCAACGAAATGTCTGGCAGATCTTGAAGTGACATGAGATGCCTGCGCTCCACAACAAACCCATTTCACACCACGGGAAAGGTCACCACTTTAATCCACTTCTGGGTGGAATGTACACAAACGTCATTCTTCTTAACATCTGTAATTAAACAGCCTCTTGCTTTGCTATCCAGCCCGTGCTTATTTTCCCATTTGCTAACATGGTGGATGGTAATATAATATGACACTGAAGGGATACAGGCTGCTACAGGCGGGCTTGCGACTTCTTTTTAGGGATTTGCCTGCAGAAAGCTGGATGCAGAAGGTGGTTGTGCTGCTTGGATCCAGCAGCGATTTCCTTTCTGGATGTGCAGCATCTTTGCGCGCTGAAATAATAATAGCAAAGAGAACAGCGAAAGCAAACAGAAACCGCTGGCAGAGATCCCCAAACATGTTGACTCGTTGCAAGCAGTTGTTGAGGTCTCTGCTGGGCTCCTGCGAGGGAGGAGACAGCCACTAAACTCAGAGGTTGAGGCTAGGTCTGTACTTCTGCTATGGAAAAGTCTGGTTTTCAACACTGGTAATGTGCTGGAGCATTTTGGAGAAGTCTTCTGTGTCCCTGTGGCTACTGAGGAGCATCTGAAACAACCCTGCAGGAGTGGCACATGCTTTGCAGGGAGCCTCACCGGGAGCCAGGCATGACGGCATTCACGGGAATGGCATTAGCTGTCAGGAAGGGCTGTGGGACACAGCGCTTTGCAGCCCGAGGCAGGGATGTGGACTCCAGATCCTAGCACGCTCTCAGCAAAACACCACCAAGATGTTTATTTTCAGAAGGATACAATGTTTGACAAAATAAACTATATTTGATTAATACCGACTGCTTTTCAGTAAATTTGCTGACTGTATAAACATGCCAGAACTGCTTCATCTGCCTATATCAAAATTTCAGTTACGTCATCTCTGGGGAATGTCCTTGAGTAACATTTTGACGAGCTTATTTAGGGGGTTGTTTGTGGGCTTGGGTTGTGTTTTTTCCCCACTTATACTTTTGAGCAAGGTCTTCCATGAGCAAGCCGCAGGCTAACAAAACGCACCACTTGGTGTCACATGGAGTGTTTCACTGTATCCCCAATAGAAAACCCAAATTCCCATGCTGAGGACCAGCAAGCATCCTCCAACAGGGTAGTTTCACCTCATTCTACTCCACCTGAGGATTTCATCCCCCAGACAGCTCCATACCTGGCTCCTTGCTAAGGGAACAAATAATGCACAAGGAGGACTTGTGATTTTGCTGAAGCCCAGCCAAGTTACCCCCAGATGCAGAGCTCAGTGAAAAGTCCCTTGGTTTCTGGGAATGGACACCTGCTTCTGGGGTGTGAGTGCATTATCTGGTAAAGTTTTAGCAGCATTTGTCAATCATTAAGCTACTGGAATGGTCAGGAAAATTCCACCAAGGCACCCAAGTGTTTGGGAATCAAATGATATTTCTGAAATGCTTTAGCTTAGATGAGCTAGATAGTCTGCAGGGCAGGACTCATCCAGTGGACTTGGCCATGGCTGGTCTCACCACTGAGCTACATGCTCAGGGTTGGAAGGAGACGTCTCAGAAGTGCACGTGACTCCATTTAGAGCATTTTGAGGTCTTTGTGTAGTTTTGTTTTACTTTAGAAACGTACGCAACATGCCATGTCTGGTCCCTGCCAGCCACCTGCTTGTACACTGCTCCTCATGCCTCTTCTACCCTGGGACTTTCTCCACCATCACCTCCTGCATGGCTGCAAAGGTCTCACCATGTACCAGCAACTTCCAAGAACGCAGGACAAGGTGGTCACCTTCTCTCCTCCTGACCCAGTGGTCCCCAGTGTGCCACCTCACCAGCAGCCTGGCCTGTGGCCCAACCCAGTGCCCTCGAGGCTGGGGAGATCAGCATGCACCGGTTTTTGACTCAAAAGCAAATCAAAACACCTTGCAGCACAGGATTACATGTCCCCCCCTTATGCAAACCCACAGGAACACCCTCATGTCCAGCTGCCATGTTTGCAGACATGCTTGGTGCTCTCTGCATCCTCTGTCCAAGGGGCATTTTGTTTTGGTTGGAAGCCCTTGGGAATCCAGTCCTACATCCCTGCTGGGTCCCCGCTCCAGAGTGCTTGAGGGCTTTGCTCAGGGAGATGAACGTGCAATTCTGAAAAACTCCCTGAAAAACAAAACCGAGACGCTCTAGATTTCGCTTCCCAAAACAGCATGAGCCGTGAGGACCAGCTGTTTCTAGCAGCTGTTAAGTGCATTAGATTATAGCATTCCAGCACTAAACTATTAGCCAATTGATTAATGAACTGGGACTTCCCATCCAACAAAAATATTTTGGTTTTAAATTATAATTTGATGCATAGTTAGTACAGAAATACATTACACATGCTAAGCACATGTTAGCATCTCATCACCACCCTCAGACACAGGGAAAGGTGCCGGCTTCGCCACCTTTTCAAGGCTGCCTGCAAACCCGCCCGGAGAGGCAATGGCCTTGCATGCAGCACGCTGCTGCTCGCTCCTGCCTGCACACAGGACATGCCCTCTGGTGCCAGGCTCCTGGCCACCCCGCTGCTGCCACTAGAGCTTAACAACAGCTGCAAAACTGGCCAGGAAGCATTAAAGTTAACTGGCAGGGGGTAAGGGCTCAACCACCCGAGACTGGAAACCTTCCCCAAGGTCGCTGGCCCTTTAGCTGGCACTGGCATGAGGCACCGATGCCACGAGGCACTGTCGGGACACGGTGCTGGAGGGCGGAGGGCAGCCACATGCACCAGGGAGCCCATGGCTCTGCACGGGGAGGCTCGGGGTTCAGTCAGTGGCAGCTCAGGACTGGCTCTGGGTTTCACTGCAAGGCTAGAAATTATCTAGAAAATGTCCCGTTGTCCCCCCCCCCCCCTTTTTTTTTTTTCCCAGAAGCACCTCTGTGACATAAACCCCACTGTTCAGCTGCTTTTCCCACTGGCAGAAAACCAGACTGGTATTTACTTTGGTCACATGCCTTACTGGTCAGACACGGCCACCACCAGTCCCGGAGCCATACTGGCATGTTACGGTGCTGTGAGCACAGCCGAGACGCTGCCCTGCACCTACTGTCAGCTTAAGCCCCACACCTCCCCAACTCATATATTTTTGTATGTATGATATGTATACTCATTACTCATGTATATCCTAATATACAACAACAAAAATAGTAATAGAAATAGATTAAACTGCGTGTTAGTGGTTAAAGCTGCGACAAGGCGTGGAGCTGCAGGTCCACACACACAGGGGAGATGACAGTGCCCATCTCCTGACAGAGACATCCCATCCCATGGCAATACAGGTCACTGTAAGCAGAGGTGTGTGCAAAACCAGGGAATGATTATTCCTGATTTCTCATGACATGCAAATGAAACACTGCCCAAAACCGAATGCCACCTTTATTCCACTTCAGTGGCCACAGCATCCCTGGCAAAACCCCTGTTAAAACATGCACACAAACCCACTGCAGGGTAAAATTCAACAGCTGTTTTTTCAAGTTATAATGCATTATTTCAAAAACTTGGCAGGTAGCAGGTTCAAAGGCTGTTTTTTGTGATCTCTTATCATAACAAAGTCTCCAACCAGCATAGCTTTGCTAAACAGCATGTCTGTGCAATGGGAAGCCGAGCTCAGCGTGCTACAGAGAGTTCTGCGGAGAAGCATCAGCATTGCACCACGGTGATGCAGAGCAGGAAAACCCATCAGGCTGTGTGAGACACACAGCAAGGCAGAGCCCGTGCCATCTCCCTGAGAGAGAAGGAAAGCACGCTGGACTTGCACTGAAGAGCCAGTGCCACCATCCCATCCTACTGCTTATCTAGGGAAGCAGCAGCAGCACACAGAATATTTCCAACACAATATTAGAGGACAGAATGTCCCCACACTGGTACCAGCAGTACCTGGTGAGGCAGAGGCAGCGTATCATCTCTGAACAAACCCAGTGGCCTGCTCCCACCCCCAGCGCTCCAGGAGGATGAAAGGAAAATGATCAGAAGGGAAGAAGCGATGGAAATTCAAGTGGCGCTAATAAAATATTCCCTTTGGTGGAGCAGAGGCTCATGGGCACAGCCAGCTGCGGTGCGGAGAGCAGGGATGATGGGGAGAGCTGGGCCAGCGTGAGAGCAAAGCAGCACGAGGGTGAAGAAACATCTCTGCCAGCAAGCAGCGATTCTGAGAGACAGAGAGGATTGCAATTTTTTTTTTTCTGAACACGTGAAATACAAATACGCGTCACACCAGCATGGATGTAAAAAATCAGCACCAGCACTGCCCAAACATCCCCAGCGCTGATCCCAATGCGGATGGGACATGAGGGGTCCACAACCCAGAGGATAGTTCTCCGACCATTAACCAGCAGGTCATGCTGGGGCTCAGCCCAGATTCGCTCCTCTCCATCAGGAACAATGAATTGGGAGTGAACGTCCCCAGGCAGAGGAGCAGGGTGAGCAGTCAGCTCTCCCTCCAACACAGCTCCTGAATCACTCCATGCAGTCCCCAGTGCTTCAAATCAGGGTCAGGCAGAGCAGCCCCTCCACTGAGGCTGGGCAAAGTTTCCGCTCTGCAAACCACCTGGTTGCATGGTTCGGATTTATCTACTTTCTCGCAAACACAAAATTGCTTTTAAAAAGGCCTGACACACAAATATCTCAAGCATCCATGTGCGTGTGAGTGTATGCACGCATACATCCACACACTGCAGCTTAAAGATACTGTGGATGTAATCACTTGAGTAAAGGCAGCATCTTAAACAGAAATATGTAACCATTTTGGCCAGGAATGAAACCAAAGCAAACACTCCCCAGCCCCAGCCCATCCGTTTAATCAGACTGAGCCAAGCGCCAAGCCTTTCCACAGTGCCCCTGAGCCGGGCACTGCTGGCAACAGGAACAAGGCAGAGCATCGCCTCGCACACATGGGAGGCTACTTCCAGAGCACTGTTTATAGAGCAACCATCTTTATTTTAGAGATAGCTTAAGTAAAGTAACATGCAAAGAAACACGTAAGAGTCTCATCTGCCTCAGGTTCCTGCCAATCCTCTTCTTTTCCCCCCCTCGTAGCACAATGCGTTGGATGCCTGTTACACGTCCCTGTCAAGCACAGTGTGTGCATCCACGCTGCCTGTCCTTTGGCTGGAGCTGTGTTTGCAGATTTCCAGTGGGAAACGAGGTGCTTCACTTCTGAAGATTAAAACCAGGGCATTGCATTACGGGAATACCGTATGGCTCCAGTGCTCACCCCAATGTAGATGGGATATGAGGTGTCTGAAACCCAGAGGATAGCCCTCCAACCATCAACCAGCAGGTCGCAGCAGGGCTTAGCCCAGATCCACCACGAGGACGCTGGTGAGGACTGGCCACCTGCACTGAAGGGCTTTGCAGAACCTGGGTGGGAGGCAAGCAGCAAAATCACCTGCAACTTGCCATGATGCAAATGTGCTCTGTGCCCATGGGAACACATCTTCACAACAATCCCAGTGCATGACAACTCCTCTTCTGCAGCACCTTTCCTCCTGCTATATGTCTGACCTTCTCTCTCCCGCCTTCACACACGCTCCGTATTATGTGCCTGGCCAGATTCCTAGGGGTAAGCCTCAAATTTGTAGTTAGTACAAAACCCGCCTGAACTACAGACAAAATCTGTATTAAGTCAACTAAGATCAGAGGTCTGATCTTGCTGAGAGTATTTCATAAATCATAGGTTTTCTGTACCCCATGCACATTTGAACAACTCAAGTTGAAATACAGTCTTCAACTTAACAGCAAGGGAGACCTCAGACTTCAAAAACTGCAAGGAACACAATTTAAAACAAACCTTGTCATATTAAACGATTATTATCTTTAAAAAGCACTGTTATGTATTTACTAGTTTACCATGAACAAACGCTTTTCTAGGGAGTTTTTTGTGTGAAGATACCATATTCTTTTATAAAACTGACTCAAGTCTTATTTGCCCTGTCTTTGGAAATGTGCATATATTTCAGAAGAGGTTCTCAATGTCTTCCTCATTTAAAAAAGTCATGGAGAGACACAGAGCGATGCCATCGGCACCGCTCACGGCCGGTGTCCCAGCAGCAGCAGCAGGACCAGGGCAATGGCAGCGGCAGGGCTGGGGTGGGGGTTTGCGCTCCCGGGGTCACTGCTGGGGACCGCAGTGTCGTCTTTGCTTTGCTGATTCAGAAGCTGCTTGTTTGCGGAGGTGTCGTCCATATCCAGGTCGTATGCCAGCTCTGAAAGCAGAAGGAGAAGCGGTTAGCAGCAGACGCGCAGCACATCCTGCGCCCACCAGCACCAGGGTCCCCAGGGCAGCCCGTGCCAGCAGCTGGGGACAGCTGGGGACAGCTGGGTCCAAGTGTGGTCAAAGGCATCGTGACAGGGGTGGATGGGCCAGAAGAGCTTAGCAAACATGCCGCCAGTCCTGCCCCCAGCCCAGGTCCCAGAGTACCTCCCAGTACCCTGCACAAAACCCTATGCTTGGAAAGACCGAAAGCTCACAACTGTAAGAAAGCAAAAGAGATAAGGGGGCCTGGATTACTGCACAGCCACCACCAAAGAGAATCAGCTGAGCTTCAAAGCGGGTGTTCAGCAGTGTCTGCTCCCCAGACATGGCAAAGATGCGTGCAGGAGTGAGGAAATCCAGGCGAGCACAAACAGTTCCCCAAACCCAGAGCCAGCACAGGGCCTTGCTCCCAAATACCTCCTGGTTGGAGGACCTGAGGAGTTCTGCATTTCTGCAGTTTTATGTGTGCAAAATATGCTCTTTACAGCACTTAAATCCACCCATCCCCTGTCCACCTCATCAGAGTGCTCAAGAGTGAGGAATATGAATAGATCGCACATGGTGTTGCAAAACAGGGACTTTGAGGTGAAGCACATGAGAGCTCCAACCCAAGAGGTCCATTATAACAGTTTTGATAGTCTTGGCAGAGAAGCGTGACATTAACAGGGGAAAAGCTTGTGGCAACCCATCAGTGGCTGCAAAGGACCTGCTGAGCAGGAGTCACACTCACCGTTGTCTCCCTGGGACAGGGAAGAATAAAAAAGCCCAAACAGACAATGTGGAAAGGGAAGAAACCAGCAATTCTCAGGGCCAAGAACAAAAAACAAAAGGTGTTTTAAGATGCCATTAGCCAGATCTAGCTGGTGCATTTGGACCTGCTAAGCATCTGGCCCGAGTGGGTGCACCCACGCTTGACTCAAGGCAATGGGTCCCTCGCTCACCCCTTCTCATGCTGCTGCTGTCTCCTTCTGGGGTGCAGGTTTCTTGCCCAGATGGGATCAGTTAAGCCTGTTCACCTCATCCCCAGAGCCTGGCCTTTGGAAGTGGAGGAAGCTGGTGGTTTCCATCAGAAGAGACCCTGGCTCAAGCCTTTCACAAGCCCTGGTGGATCACCAGCATACTGATGGGTTTGGATCAACCCACCCCACCCCTGAGAAAGAATCCAAGAGGCTGAATAAACACTCTAGCTAAAAAACGCCACATCAATCCAATGAGCACCACTGCCAAGGCAAACAGGCTGTATTTCTTAATCAAAAATACCCAAACATTGCAAAACAAAAGCATAACGATGTTAGCGTGACACGTGAGTCAGCCCAGCCATCAAAGAGGGCCAGAAACAGCTGAAAAGGAGCAGATACCCATGCACACAAAGGGCCAGGTGCAACCAAGTCCCACCTGATAAGCTCTGCCTTCTCTAGGAGGTTCCCACAAATATTGCCCTTCCTCTTCTCCACAACTTCCCTTTTTTTCTTCTTAAAGAGCACAGATATGCTGCTGTCCTCCAGAGCTGCACAGCCACGGGCAGAGCAGGGAAAGGTGCCACCCTGAAAGGGATGCACCAGGAGGCCACCTCTGCCCATCCTGTGCTGCTTTCCAAGCACAGAAAGAAGTCGTCCCTCAGGCACAAGGATGTTCAGGCTTTGGGAAAGTTTGGGAGCAGCCTGGCCCTACCATCTTATTTCCCCAAGATAATTTCTGCAAAGTGAGTGAAGGGATTTTGTGTTAATAAAATCCCAGCAGATTATTTTGCAGTTGGTTGTTTTATACAAGATGCCTCAGCCAGTACGAGTGCTCAAAGCAAATACGGCCTGCCCTGGTGTGTTTTGGAAGGTGTTTCCACTCACTCCAAAGACTCCTAAAACCTAAAAGATGCCCCATGGCATGCAGTACCATAAGGCACTTCCAGGCCAGCGATCTGCAGCCGATCAGCAGAGCTTTTGGGGCAGAATAGTCTCTTATCGGACATCCTATCAAAACTACAAAAATCCACAGGAACCGAGTAACTACTCTTGCCTTCCATTTAGAATAGAAATTTGAATCAAAAGAGTGTTTCAGCAAGGCCCTTAACAGCACAAAGGGGTTTTGCATTCCCATTTAAAGTCTCATTCTGCAATGTAATTTACGAGATGCGAGTTCCTCTACGCTTTGCAATGCAGCAACTGAATCATGTTGGAGACGTTCAGCCAAAGTGTACCAAAGTGATTGTTTCAAACATTCTTTTACATGGAAAATTTTCAAATTCCGGGATTTCACCTGAACTTGAGTAAGGGTAATTGTTTAAATCATGGCATTTCATCCAAATGGGAATGGCAACTCTCTCTCATTCATCCTCTTTGACCAAATTAAAGAGAAGGGAACAGAAACCCTCTTGTCATCAAGAGATTTGAGAGCTGTCTTACCTAGCCCTGTTTAACTGCTTTAGAAGTTTAGTGCTTGGGTGTGCCGTTTGTTTTCACTGTTCTTTCCATTGTTTCCTTCTCTGAGCTTATTTGTGCCCAACTGTATTTTTAGGCTTGAAGGATTTAGCCAGACATGTTTTATTTTGTACTAATAATGGATCCGTAACTCTTGCAGATCCCTTTCACTTAACTTCTAATGACCTTTGGTACATCAGAGGAAAGTCAAATAAAAAGTATTAGTTTCTAACAGACCTGAGGTAGCTGATAAACCAGGTCCAGGCAATAACAATGTTATTTTTTTTATTTTATTTTTTTTTTTAAAGTGTTTCAAATCCAGGAATCCAAATTAGCAAATGTCCCCTGACTTCTTGAGAGTGCTCTGTTATGGTTCCAGCCTTCATCAGGATCCCTGGTTAGCCCAGGTCCCTGCCGCATCCCTGCACCTCCTGCTCCCACTGCCACCGGGAGAGGAGGATCCCCACCGCTAGGGATGGAGGTGCAGGCTAACAGACTCTCACCTCGACATACGCCATTTGGGTCACTTCCACCCCAAACTCTGCCTTTACACCGCGAAACAACCAGAGAGGAGCTGCCCCTGTGCCTCCCCACTCCCAGCTGTCTTCTGCATTAAATGTCTCCACTGCCCCAGCTCTGATCACCCACTTCATTTGCAAGTCTCTACTACAAAGTGGCCCGGTGGCCTGAAGGCTTTTTTTTTTTTTTATGAGGGAACACACACACACACACACACACACACACACACACAGAGAGAGGGATGGACGACAACAACATGGACAAACTAGAAAAATCTGTTTCTGTTTATAATCAGTTGGAGCCCAGAGGGTATTACCAAGAATCTGCACTAATTACATATTCAATCTTCACTCATTTTGGCCCCTCTTGTCCTCTGGGCTGCGGATTAGATAATCCCCTTAAAATAATAGTCAATCATTAGCCCTGGGTGTTTTTTTTTTTTTCCCCCTCATGCGAGCCAGGCGTGCCGTGCTGTTTCCCGGCGTCCTCACACAGCTGGTGAAAGGTCTCCAGCCGAACACAAGCCGGTCCCTCCGGAAGCATCTTTTGTAACAAAAGCCCCTCTAACACAAAGCTGCTGCGCTGTGCTCCCGGGACAGCAAAAGCATCAATGGTCTCGCAGCGCCGATGACAAAACCTGCCGCCAGCTCTACAACACACACTTTCTGCATCCGCAAAATAAAGCGGCGGCATTTTTCCATGGATTAGGACTAGAATTAGGCATACTGACTCTGCATAAGCTTATTGGGCAGGAATCATTAAAAAGCTCCTCTCGCTGCGCCGCGCTAGCTTTGGAGACTGCTACAAAAGGTGGCTGAAGTGGGAGGAGGTGGCTTTGGAGCTGGTGGGTTTGGAGCTGGTGTAAGTCCCACGGCAGCTGGCACAGAGGAAGCCGGGAGGATGAGTACTGGCACGCAGGCAGCGTTACAGCAGGCATTCCATGCCAAATCCACCGCTGCCCACTGAGACACCCCTTTTCACCCCTCAAAGGACAACGTGGTCTTAAGTAAAGAACTGCCAGCAAACGCCACTCTGGCAAATGACCTCCAAGCGGACAGTGCCCGGCTCCCGCTGGCTGGCTCGGCTGCTGCCCAGAGCCCGGAGCCAGGGAATGTCATCCCACAGGCAGGCATCTGGGCTGCCCGCCTGCCAAGCCAGCCCCGGCAGATGGCTCCAGCGATGGACCTAATATAGTAACAGCGTCGTAATGGATGGCCATGCATGAAAACCGCTTGGCCGTGTCACTCGATAGCTCTGCTGGTGCCCCGTGCAGCGGCGACGGGTGCGGAGGGGATCCCCCTCCCCCCAGGAGAAACCATCATGCCTAACCCAGCGTGTTCACCAAAGGAGACTGCCGAGTGGGCCAAAGCGCTGGCGGGGATGTGGTGATGGCCCTTGTTTGCAGATGATGGAAACTCTGTGGTGTGAAGGGAGTAGGGAATGGATTGTGACCATGTGTTTCCAATAAGCACAAAATGCATCGAGTAGAAATGTCAGAGACAAGTAAGGCAGCTTGGCAAGCTCCTGCAGCTCTCGTGGTAGGTTGTCGCAGCTGCCTGTGTCTGTCCTTCAGGACTTGTCTAGGAAAGCACATGCTACCATCACCAACAAGAATTACAATCTCCAGGGTGCATTGCTTTATTCGATTTTTTAAGTAGCAAGCCTCATCAGTGTGGGGAAAAAGTTGCCAACAGATGCAGTAGACACTGGCTGTCTCCAAAGCAAGACTGGATTGCTTAAAGGGAGAGATGTTTGAGTCAAGCCCAAGTTGTTGACTCATCGCAAGGCAAAGCATAAGAGCCTGTGATTCCACGGACCAGACCACCTGACCCTGGCTCCCAGCTCTCTCCACCTCTACAGCACCAACCACTTCACTCTCACAGGTGTTTGCACCTGAAATCTAGAAGAACAGTCCGATTTCATCCCAGACTCTTCCTGTTGGCACACCAAAAGCTTTGCTCACCTCAGCCTCCAGTCACCTGGCTTTCTCATGCGAACAGCTCATACTACAAACACAGCTCTGCCTCCACAAAGGCAACACCTGAACCAGTCCACGGAATTACACAGCACACATGGCCACAACCGCGCCGATACAGCCGGGATCCCCAACCCTCTGCTTCTCCAAAACACCTTCAACTCTTTCAAACACCTAGCCAAGCATGGTTTCATCTGACCAGGGAGGTTTTGCCCTCTGGCTTATTACCACTAAAATCCTGGAGCACCAACGAGTTTGCCAGTTGTCTCCTTGCACAACGAGCTGCAACAGCCCAGCCGTAGGTGCGGGCCGCGCCAGCATGTAATTAAAATGCTGCGCCGGGGCTGGCGCAGTGCTTGTGTTGGCACGGCTGCGAGATCACCGAGAAGGATGCGCAGCATGTGCATGGTCTTGTGCCTCTGCTTTTCCACCTCCTCCACAGCAATTTAGGAGGTGCGGCTCTTGGCAATACAGATTTGGGAAAAAAAAGAAGGAAAAATCCAGCTCAACATCATCCTGCTGCTGTCGGCAACGTGGCCGAGGGAGCCTGGCACGGCTCAGCAGTGAGCGGTAAAACCGAACTTCCTAGGCAGAAACCCAAGGGAATCGGGTTTGGGATTGCTGATTTGCAAACCAAAACTTTTCCCCCTCCTTGCCTCTTTGACAGATCCCAGCTGGCGGCGTGCCACGGATGGCCCACAGCCTGCAGCGTGTGTTTGTGAGCAACCCAAAGACTGCAGGCACCACCACAAAACCAGCACTGATTGGGGGGAAGTTCCCCCAGGATTGAAGAAATCTGGAGGGCAGCAACCAGGTTGATTTGGGGGCATCAAGTCATCCATCCAGTACGGAGAGGAGAGGAAGCTCCAGCTCAGCCTCACACCAGGGGTGCAACCAGATGCCGCTCAGGGTACACAAGGCCATGAGCTCTGTGAGGCAGCCAGGACCCACACCTGGGCTCCCCGACCTCCAGCACTATTACAAAAGTCTCATCCACGGATGTCCTCAAGCTTTCCATGGGGCAAAGGGACAAACCACCCCCAAAACCCCAACACATCACACGCTACAGGCAGAGGGGCTGCACCATGACCCCAACTGAAGCAACTACATCCCCACCCCACCCTGGCCAGAGGCTGGTGCTGAGGAAGGGCTATCATTACGACCTGGGCCTATGTTTACTTTCCAAATGTTCTGATTAAATTCCTCTTTGCTCCTTGGTGTGCTCTAGATTTACCCTGAAGAGAATCTGGCATCTGCAATCGCATTAATCATTTTCCCTTTGGCAGCAAGTGAAAGAGTTTCTGAACTGTACTTGCAGCGAGGAGCCACAAAAACATGTTTAGCAAAACATGCTCATGTAATCTATTAAAAATTAACAAATCTCATTAGCATTATTAATTGGAAGTGCCGGAGTCCTTGTAGTTTGAAGATAAAGCATCATGCCCCAGTCTGACATCCAGCTGTATCATCCAGAAAAAGAGCTGCTACCTAAAGGAACTTTGGAGAGAAGAACTGAAAAATACAAAGCTAAATATGGACAGCCAAAAGCATCTACAAAGGCAGGAGTCAAGAAAGAAAGAGAGGAAAAGATGGAAACAGAAGAGGATGGATGGAATCGAAGTGATTTATGAGGTAGCAATATAGGACTGGCTCAAGCAATGTTCTTGCAGATCCCCCATGTATCTCAGCCCACCCAGACACAGAGTCACCCTCTCCCTCTTTGGAGACCTTCAAGATATAAAGCTACATAGCGATCCCTTCTGATCCCTCTGCTGTCACCTGAGACATCTCAGGACAGTCTTGATTTTGGGAGGTAAGGGAACATTGACAGCAGAGCAAAATGAAACACTTTGTATTTCCTCCAGTGATTGAAAACAACATTATCACATCAAATTGGAATTTTCTTCTTCATCTTTGCTCCCCTAAAAAGCTCCCTGGATACGACCAGGACAGGCAGCTCTTGCTTGCTACCTGCTGGCCTTCAACTCTCCAAGGTCAGGACATTTAGTGACATTCATGGACTAGCAAGACCCACCAAGATGCAGTCCTCAGGGGAACAGCAGTTGTCCTTGCCTTCCAGATGCCAGCTGCTAAAAGCAGCCCTCAAGGCAGAAGGATATTTCTCAATGCTCGGTTAGAAAATTCCTGGTGGTGTTACAGCACCCAGGAACATCCGACATCTTCTTTGTGACTCACTATATGTGGAAACCAGACCTGAACAGGGCCCAGGCCATGGATTCCAGGGTTCGTGGCACTCATGCTCCCGGTAGGCAACCAGGAATGTGCCTCTTCCATCCGAAGGGGCCAGGTCTTTGTGCAATGTCTACGCTCAGTCAAAAATCCCCGGACATCCATCATTGCCTTACACTGGTAAGGAATAGAAAAATCAAAGGTAGCTGGTGTTTTGCTCCTTGAGCACACACGTAAGGAAAGCGCCTGAGCAGCGCTCCCAGCCCGAGGATCAAACTGACAGAAACTCCACCAGGCTACAACTCACGATGCCAAGGAAAATACCTGGAGCGAGACTTCAGGTCATAAGTCAAGAATTTGGGTCGGGCATGGACATACCTCCTCAGGCCACAGGTAGAGCTGGCAGGTAGACTCAGACATGGCGGTGCACAGGCATCTGCTCACCCTGCTTCCACTCCTGGAGAAACTCCCTGAAGTTTTGTGCTCTTACGCTGCCCAGGATCGCTGGCGCGGATAGAGAGCCAGCTCCCCCTGCCCATGCCGGGGGGACGTTTGCACAGAGCACAGGCTGAGGTGAGAGAGCTGCCAAGGGAAGGGAGCTGAAGCTACAGCACCACCCAGCTTTTTTAATTGCGTTAAGCTGCTAAAATAAATAAATAAACAAACCCCTCGCCCTGCATTAAAACAACATTAAAGTGACTTCAGCCTATAAAAATGGGGTAATGCAGGAGGCCCTGGGAAACATCACCATACCAGACTTTCCCACTTTATATAGAAAAAGAAGGGTTGGGTTCATAGGCTGGAACCTTTTAACAGCTTCAGGTCACGTTCCCTGAGCTGGAAGGAGCCCCAGTAACAGCCACTGTAGGCTGAAAGCAGGACCTGGCTTTGCACCGCCTTCTGCATGGCTGCAGAGACAGACTCGAACCCAGCTGCTCGCCAGGTGTAACATCTGACACACAAACAGGGCTGATTCCTGCTCCCTGCCTCCCTCCTGGACCATGAGCAAACCCTGGTCCCAAAGCACCAGTGGAACGATGGTGCTGGAAGCCAGAGGTGGGTGGCGGCAGCAGCTCCGATGGGAAACCCAGCATCACGCCAGCTGAGCACTGGGACACCACAGCTGCGGTGCCTGGGCTGCGCTGGGTCCGTGCCATCACACCTGCTCTCTCCTGGGGGCCAAAGGGCTCCCTGCCACGCTTGGGGATCCACGGATGGGATCTCACCAAACCACTGCTCAGGGCCGTGGGTGAGCTCAAAGAGACCACCTCGGCTGTCCCCACCCCAGGAGGAAGGAGTAAGGGAGGGAGGGCATCGGCCCCCGGCTCCCGCCCAGCACCTCCGTGGGTCAGCTTGTAGGTGGGTACCAAGGAGGGTACCAGGGACGGGGGGACACGGCTCACGTGGGAGCATCCAAACTGCTCTAGGGACACATCCATTGGTACAGTGAGCAGTGAAACGAGGAGATGGCAGCGCAACAGGGCTCCAAGGTCCAAGTCCACGAATACCTCCTCCTCCTCCATCCTATCTCTAGCACTCACAGCTCACTCTCAGGAATGTCACAATCGCAGTGGAAAATCAAAATAAAAAGGCTACATAATCCAGTTTGTAAATCCCTTGAAAAATACAAAATCCTCTCTAAAACGGATTACGGAGATTAGAGACAAGAGTTTCCTGGAAATCAAGAATTCCATTTCAGCCTCCCTCCTCTCCCACCCTCCCAGAAAAGAGATGGGCTCGTGCCCTGCACCACCCCATCACACTCTTCCTCGGCCATCACCCTGGCCTGGGGGAGGGAGCAACGGCATCTCCCTCTGGCCCCTGAAAACAGCACAGCTGCTGCTACCTGATTTTGCCCTAAGCACTATTTTGGAGCGTTATCTGCCGCATGTACCTGAGCCCATGGGTGCCATGCGTTGGTAGGACATCTGCCTGCACCAGGGAGAGGGGGGGATGCCTGCCAGCCTCCCGCGAGCTGTTTGGTCCATCTGTTTTCTGCACGGGCTCCAGGGGACCGTGCAATGTGCTGCCACAGTTCTGTGAGCTACAGGAGCTGCATGCGACCCTGCAGGTGCCCAGCAGAAGATTGTCCTCTTTAAATCAGGGTGGTCTTCCAAAAATCAAGATGTTTCTCTTGGCTGTGCCAATGGTGACAACGTTAGCAATGGGAGAAAGGTCAGACACTCACGTGCCAATGATACCAAAATATTTAGCAGCCATGCCATTACTATTCTGATACATTAAAATCAGCATTTTGTTTAATATTTTGACTCAAGTATCCAAAGTCAATGGAGGCAGGACAATCTTCTGTTAGGAATTTTTATTTTGTGAAAGTTTTTGTGCTTTTATTCTTGTTTGGAACAAAAAAAGAAAAAGAAAGGGGGGGGGGGGGGGGGGCGGATTGCAATATTAGCACTCCCAGAAGAGCACCCATTCAAGTTCCTGACCTGTTATTGCTCAAGGACTTCTGCAGCTGCAGCTGCCTGTTTGGAGCTACAGTTAGGTCACTTTGAATGATGCTCACAGAATAAGGATCAAAACACTTACAGCTTGATCAAAAGGACATTTTATGAACGTTGCAGCCCAAGCAAAGTGACGATGTGAATACTCACGTTCAGCCTAATATTAGCTCAGCTCAGTTCTAATAAAATTAACACCCATTTAAATAAGGCACTCAATTTTTATTTGTTTCATGTTTCTGTGCCTTATGGCTTTGAAACATATCCTCAAAACCTTTACATTACTCTGGGAACATCTAATTGTGTTGGGATCTGGAAATCAACAACTCTTCCAGAGGAACAAGGGGGGTTGCTGCTTTGTACCGTTGCTCCACTTGCTCTGAGCTGAATTTATCCATCAAAGGTTGGGGCTTTTCCTCCCACAAAAGAGGGTAACACAGTCAGACTCTTTCATCTCCCAGTAGGAATTACCACCTGTAAATAAACAACTAAAAACTGAACTACAAGCACCAGCAGCATCAATGCTTCTTTGAAAAGAGACAACAGAAAAAACAAAGCAGGGCAAAATCCAGTCTCTTTTCTGCATTTCACTTGCACATTAGAGGCAAAATGAACTTACCAGTCGAGGACAGGGGACGTCTTATTGGAGCAATACAGCCGTTTAACTGTTCTTTAGAGATATTCATCTCAAAACCAGAACAGAAAGAGCATTTTCCCCCCTTTTATTTATTTGTCTTTTTTTGTGCCAACTCACCTTAGCTGAAAAGCACATTGAGATTGTAATTATGGGAAGGCCTCATCTAGTAGATTTGTAAACTCAGCTATCGGCTTGAATTACTGGAATTAGCAAGGCTAATTTAATGTCACTGTTCAAAATAGCTCAGATTTGGAATTTCTTAATGGCCTTAGGAGAAGGAGTCTTTATGCATACTGCAATCTAGGCTTCATTCTTAGACTAAATTCCTTCTCATAGATTTTGTGAATGCCCTGTTTTGTAGCCAACACAAACTCTGTCCAGTAAAATAATGTAAGGACTCAGAATGAAAAGAGATTAGCTGTTCCCTGCTCCTGTTATTTTAAAGCAGAAATAACTTTGGCTTCTACTGATTCATAGACAAAGCTTGAAATGCAAAGCATGCTCAACTCCAGATTCAGCATGAAAAGGACCTTAAAATATTCCCGAGTGCAAGTAATGGACTTATTAGAGGGATGAAAAGAGGCACTTTTCACAGAACCCCAAGCTCTTTAGTCCTGTCATATCAATAATCTTGCTTAAGAATTTCATTCTATTTACATTTCTTTCCTTTCCAAATATCCTGCCTGACTCCTACGAAATACAGCATTTACGCTTTTAAAGTGTTAATTTATTTCTGTTAATGCTCAGTGGCAAGTGGTGTAAAATGTCTGCAGATCACCCAGAGCGTGAGCGGGTGCGACAGTGTCAGGATGGTGTGTGACAGGGAACAAGTCTGTACGACGACATGCAGTTTTACACCTGACAATTGAGAAACGGGGAGGTAATTTTAAAGACTTGGTTAAAAGCATCTTCTTTAAATAATGACAGTTGATTGTGCTGGAACTCAACGTACCTGCAATCTGTTCTCCTCTCCTTTTAACACCCACAAAAACAATGCTGACAGTGAGAAAAAAAGCTTTACAGGTATCAGGCTGGCTGTCCTTAAGCTACTAAAATATGCCTTTTTTTTTTTTTTTTTTTTTTTTTTTTTTTTTACCCAGTTTGCTTAGTCTTTGCCGGATCGTTTAATCTAAAATCAGCACTAAGCAACCAGTGGCAATTTTTTCTCTTTGTTTGAAGCAATGGCTGAAAAACAAAGGTATTTCAGGAACAAATTTCAAAAGCCTGTGTAGAAACACCAGGAAAGCAGAAGGAGATGTCCCCTTCTTAAGGAGTAAGGAGAGGTTTTTTTCTCCACGTGGCTCCATGTCCCCAGGACAATTTGCACCGGTCAGGGAGCGTTTTAGCATGGAGGTGTTAGGCTATATCTGCTCATGGCCCTCCCCAAGACAGCACTGGCAGACCAAAAGACCCCAAAACACTGTGATACCATGAGCAGCCATCCTGGGATGATCACGCATGGCATGTGGCAACAGCCAGTGATGATTTTCACAGACCTAGCTGTGTGGGTTTGCTCTGGAAAGGTGAAGCACAGCAATCGCGTGCTGCCTTTCACCCAAGGGTCTCAAAGCACGCTGCATGCATTAATTACACCCTCTGCTTTGCAGAGATCAATTAAACACTGAAGCCTCATGATCCCTGAGACCCAAGCGCCAACCTGCATTCACTAATGGCTAAAACTGAGCCAAGGTTGCAACGAGGCTTCACAAGAACTGATGGGCAAGCTGGGAAAAGCACCTCTGAGTGCCCAGAGTCACTTCACAGCAGCAGCCTCCTCCTCCTGGGATGCTTTTAATTCCTCCAGACACGTCCCAGCAAGTCCTCCTGTGAAGGCAGCCACTCAAGGTTTTGCTCTGAAAACACTCCTTATGGCAAGGCACGGAAAGCAGACACAGCAGGGTGCAGGGAAGGCGAGGAGCAGTTCCGTCCTGCAGCCATCCTCCAGTGCATCCACTCAGCCCCTGTTTCTAAGGACGCCTCAAGAGGTCTCTGGCATTAGTGGTCATTTTTCCTAGTGATGAACTTGACAGCTCTGATGAGACATCCTGCATCCATGTGCTGAGAAGCAAAAAACCCTCAGCAAATCATCCTCGTTGCTTCCTCGTGCGGTGCTGGCCACCGGGCTGCTGTGTCCCCCCTCCCTGGGTCGGGCAGGCTGCAGAAGATGACCCAGCTGCCTTTTTCTGCCCATCTTCCCACCACCTCCAGCCATGAGAGGCATCCCCAGCAGCTTTGCCAGCAGAGCCATGGGAAGGCACCCCAATATCCATGAGTACTTCAAGATGCTCCAGAAACCGCCCTCGCTGCAGCGTTTGCAGAGCCGGCGTCCTTCGCTGGGTCAAACTCACACACATCACACAGGACTTGTACAGCCCTGGTCCTGGTCACTCTGGAGGCCACTCCCGCAATGCTCCAGCCAAGCAGCAAAACCCTCTCTGCCTCTCGCTTCCCCCATTTTGCTCAGTTTGGGCTTGCTGGATGCCTCCCCATCTTTCCGCCTGTCCGGATGATTTCATGTCCCCTCGGAAGCTGGTCAACCCATTTGCCCAGGGCACAGGTGCCAAGCAGCGATGGATTGAGACAAGCAGCCTGCCAACCCATGAACATCTGCTGCCACTGTTTCTTTAGCAACAAATGCCTGAATGAAATAGGTGACAAGTGCATTAAAAAAATATGATACCTGTGCAGTGGAGAGCTGAAAGGCAAAAGGAGATTGTCAGCCCCTGCCGCTAACAAAAAGTGGTGGCTGTGCTGCAGCTGCAGCCTGGGAAACCCATTAAGACCACATGGGGTGTCAAATTGTATGTAACAGGAGTGCAGGGCTTGCAGGCACTGCGTGACGGCAGCCCCACAATGGAGCTGGGCGGAAAGTGGGTCCAAAGAGACCAGAGATGACAGGAGTTTCTCAGCACATACCTGCCTTTGCCTCCCAAAAATGGGGAGGAGCAGGTAAACGGGCCCTGCACAGCCCGCTGAGGAAACGCAGAGACGCTGGGGGTCTGCACAGCCCCAGAAAGCCTGAGCTGCAGGTCAAGGCAGGGTATTTCCCCCTGTGCATCCCATCCTGCTGTGGGATGCAGAGGGGGAGATGCCCAGGGAGGCATCCCTTGGAGCAGGGCTTGCTATGGGGGCTGCATCTGTTTGCTTTGCTTTAGGGTTTGTGCTGTCCTGCAGCCATTCAGTGCCCCAGCGTAGGTTTCAATGGGTGGGAAGTGATTTAGGAACCTCCAGGCAATCCCACACCGTGGTCCCAGTTACCCTGTATCCTACATAACAGGAACTGGTTAAGTATTTTTACAGACAGGTTTCTGCTCCTTAATGTACGTAACTGGTCATAGTCTTACTGCTATTAGCAACTAAAATCACTCTCAAACCTCTTGCTTTCCAACCCAAGCAGAGCAGTTCTTTTTGTTCAATGTCCTTATTTTTGGATTTTATCCTTTTGTGGGTAGACAGAACCATTTTTCTTTTTTCCACATTTTCTAATGAGTTCTGGCGGTAGGAAGCTGTTTGTAAATCACACAAGTATTTGTTTTACTGGAAACATCTGCTTTAACACATTTGTCTTGAAAAAATGTTTTTTTCTTTTTAAACAAAGGTATTAAGCTGCAATGTAAATTGGGCACATCTGTTTATGAGTCACTGCAATAGCACTGCCTCCAATCCACCAGATCACACGGATCTCCAGGGGCCTGATCCAGCTGAAATTGGAAACTTACAGCTCGCTCTGCTCCCTTTTCCGGTACTACTCTTCCAAAAGTATTGCTGCCTGATTTAATAAATTAAGGCCACTAAATAAGAAAGACCTATTTAGCATCTGCTAATAGCATTAAGTGCCTGGCCCAGCAGACACTTAAGTTTCAGCAAGATACTTAAGCCAGTGCCCAAGTCCACCTATACCCAAGGACTGAGTTCAGTGGAATTCTTTGTGTGTGGGGGATGCTCACAGCTGGGGACTCCAGGCTTCACCAGACCTACCTCTGCCCACAGCACTGTGCCACCTCTGCTGCCTTCAGCTGCTCAGTGATCCCATTAAAAATATCTAGAGAAGCAAACTAGCGGGAAAGGGATCAGACGAACCTCCAAGATCAAAATCTGACCCACCAGCCTGTACTTGTTCACTGAAAAACCAAGGGATCAGCAGACCTGGGGCACCAGTCCGGGGCCCAGGAGAAACCATTCAGCTTTGTTTTCTGGAGTGGCTGAAGAGCATCCCCCAACGCTGCTGGGGTAAATAAAGCATCTGGGGGGTGGGAAGGGGAAATCAAAACCAGCAAGGAGATGCCTGGGGTGGGGTAGATTCAGGACCTTCAGCCCCACAAAATCCAAATTGCCCGGACACACACACGCCACCAGGACAAAGCCTTCTGACTGCCACCAAAGCCTGCAGAAGGGCAGGAACGTCCCACCAGAGCCCAGGAGGGCAATGCCGTGCATGCAGACCCTTTCCTCCCTGCACTGGGCCACAGCGGCCCCCCTGGCACAGCCCACCTGTCTGGGACAAATGCCTCCCGCAACAGCACCAGGCTCCCACCGTGACACCCCACCCCACCCCCACCCCCCACCCCCGCCCCTGATATCTGCCACTGCCCCGCTTTTGGAAAAATCAGTTCATTAGCGACAGCACCCCTGGCTGTGCATAGCTATGTGCTGGCTGCATGGTGCTGTGCACACCGTATAGAATCACACGGAATGGGGTGGGCTGCAGGGGGCCTTAAAGACCACCCAGCTCCAACCCCGCCATGGGCAGGGACCCCTTCCACCAGCCCAGGTTGCCCCCAGCCCCGTCCAGCCTGGCCTTGAGCCCTGCCAGGGATGGGGCATCCACAGCTGCTCTGGGCAGCCTGCGCCAGCGCCTCACCGCCCTCACAGGGAAGAATTTCTTCCTAATATCTAATCTAAATCTTCCCTCTTCTGATTTATAGCCACCCCCCCTTGTCCTATCACTACCTGCCCTTGCAAAAAGTCCCCCTCCATCCTCCCTGCAGGCCTCTTTAGGCACCGGGAGGCTGCGATAAGGTCCCCCCGGAGCATCCTCTCCTCCAGGCTGAACAACCCCAGCTCTCCCAGCCTGTCCTCGTACGGGAGGTGCTCCAGCCCCCAATCATTTTTGTAGCCCTCCTCTGGACCTTGACTGTCTTTTAGGTCTTTTCAACGTCAGAAATAAAGCTACAAGTGCCAGGAAGGGAAATGGAAGGCGACAGCACTGAGAACAGACACTGGAGCACTAGGGGGAGGTTTGCCCTTAGCGGCCAGGGGAGAGCAGAGCATTCTTCCACATTCTCTGCACTTGCCTTAGCAGATGATTTATGTGGACAAGGGAAGAGGAAGAGATGTTGCAGGCTGTGTTCTGCGCTGACTTTGGGGACCACACCACTTTTTTTTATTTACTTTTTACTGGAACGATCTACATAGAACCAGAAGAGAACGAGCAAGTGTACCAAAGCTGCGGAGCAAGCGGCGGACAGTTATCAGGGAGGCAGAGGATATTACTCAGACTCTCATAATAACCACCAGCTCCCACCTGCCAACTGCAGTCTGCCTAACACAAAAAAGTCTGAAAACAGGCTGCAGCAGATGTCTGCCTCCCCATGCAGGAAGCGTCTCCAGTATCCACGGGACACAAGCAACTCCAAAATAGCTTTGAGTCCAGCAATTTTACACAGGCTCCAGATACTGAATTAAAACAGGAAAGGGGGGGTTGCAAGGGGGAGAAAAAGGATGTGTATCACATTGCAGTTATAATTTACATTTTAGAAAGCCTGCTAGGACTCCTGCGCTGGACTGAGATGGCAACAGGTGCCCTGGCACTCTGTTCAGCTGCCGAGCCTGACACAGCCAGCCAGGTCCCACAGCAGCCAGCAGTACCTGCCACCACCGTACACACATCCCTGCACAGCACGGCACAGAACCACCGAGGGAGCAGCCAGCCAAGGGGCACAGCAGCTCCCTGGGCATGCAGCAGTGCACAGGGTCCTTCAGCATCCAGAAAAGTGTCAGCCCCAAGGCGCCACTTCAGGCACAGCTCCTGGCTGCTCAGAGATGGGATACGGCAGAGAGGGCCCTTGGAGGAAGGAAGGTGTGGGAAAGAAAAGGTGCTGTCGGGTTTGCATTCAAGTTCTGTGCTGGGTGCACATCCAGCCTCCCATGGGAGGGGAAGGCAAAGCATCATCCCAGGGACCCCAGGAAGCAAGAAGCAAACAAAAAGCAGGAACAGACACCAAGATGTTGTTGAGAGCCCCAAATACCACTGAAGACATTTTCTGAAACAGAAGCTGGTCAAAGTGCCAGATTTCCATTCCCACAGAAAAGGGGGAATGCGCTACTGCTTCAAAGCAGAACAAGGGCAAAACACATCCAAATTTTCTGTTGTATTAAAAAAAAAAAGAAAGGCAAGTTGACATACTACTCCAACAAAGTCTAATCAATTCATTTGGATTTCATGTTTTTTCTGTGGTATAATTAAAAATGTAATCTCAAGTGGACTTTTAGACAAGAAGCCACTCTGGAGTGAAAGCTGACAGTATTACCTTGCGGTATGGGCAAACAGGCTGTTCCTGCATTTCCCTGCTGCAGGAGCAGAGAAAGATGTTTCAATTTATTTCCAAAACAAAAAAATCCCATCAAAAACTCTGGCATGTTTCACCACATTCCAGTTCCAGCAGAGAGGCATTTTGCAACACAAAGTCTTCCCACCAGAAGGTTTCCAACCTGCCTTAAAAGCAACATGGGGGGAGGTTAAATTTTGCAGTTAAGCCACTTTTGCCCCAAGTGAGATGCACCATAGACCCCTAAAAGCTGGCAAGGCCAGCAAACTTCAGAAGCACTCAGCTGCCTGAAATTTGTTGATATGGCAGAAAGCCATCTGGGCTCTCCTTGGAGCCACAAAAGCCCCAGGGCCAGGAATGGATGGCAGAGGCAGAGCACAGCCCGCCGGCAGCCACCGCGCAGGACAGAGGACATCCCTCCTCCAGTTAACAGCTCATCCATCCCCGCGTGCGAGGGGTCGGGGATCTGCTGGAGGTCCACCTGGGAATCGGGGGAGCCAGTGCTCAGACGGATACACCTGGTTCAGTTCATGTTACTCCTGGTGTCAGCTCCGGCAGATGTGCGTGCACAGGTCAGGGCTAATGCACAACAGTCGAAGATAGCTTCTGCCTGATGGATGATGAATCCCCCGTTTCTGGAGCGCACGGAGCGGTGTTGACTCGGTAAACAACTGCGTCCTGGTAATACACTGACCGATGAGTGATTTGCAGGCCGGACCCAAACGCACACTATTTTGCAGTTTGCAAAGCAGGTGGTGGAGAGAAGAAAGAAAGAAACATGGATTTAAAACACTGGTCCTGAGACATTTCTCTGGAGGAGCATCCTTCTCTCTCTTTCTGATATCTTTTTGGCAAGGACTAAAAAGACAGGCTGCTTTCTGGGCAGGTCTGCGCTTCCTTCTGCTGGAGACCATCCACCAGCGCACTTGAGCCCGTGTACAAGTCCAGCGTGGTCTCTCCCTTGAATTAATTTTGAGAGCCTCATCTCAGGTAACGCCTCATCCTCCATCTGGGCTACAACCCATGACTTTTCAGGGTTTGGAAAGATCCAGACATCTTCCAGATATTTAACTCACAGCTTCATCTAATCAGGTTTGATTAGTTCATAGATAGATACACTTATATTTATGGAAAGGTGTAAAAACTCATTTTCAAGAATGCAATGCTGTCATCTGCAGCAAGTAGGAACCTGCTGGATCCTGGGTAAGGAGATCACCGCCATGTAGACTCTCACTCAACCACATCTAAGTAAACACCAGCTCCCCAGAGCCTTCAGTTGCTGCCATAATGCAGTGCTGCAACTTGCACTGCTAGGTCATTGCCACAGTATCCTGTACAAAAACAAACACATTTGTTCAAAGCTGAAGAGGAAAATGAGAGATCAGTTTTTTAAGGCAGTTTGGAAAATCTCAGCATTTCCCATCTTCTTCCCTTTAGGGCTCAAGAATGCTCTGAATGTTGTACCCAAAAGTTTTCCAGTAAGTGGTGGCTTCCATGAAACATCATTTGTTTTCTTGGACATCTCCCTCAGTGCAAGATGACGGACAGCAATGCAGCAGCCACAGCTGAGAGCCCAGGACCCTCTCCTAGACACTTTTAATGAGACAGGGCCACCTGTCCCAATGTTAATTGTGTCTCCAGTTAATCACATAGTTGTATTTCCCCAAGACACCTGAGCAGAAGCACGTCAAGCTCGTCCTAAGCCAGGCTGTGTTCAGTACGTCCTTCATGGCCCTTGGTTCCATGAATTTGTATTCTTGTGTCTTTGACTGCATATGACTTTTGGGTGTCCCCACTGTGTGACATTCCCAGTGGCCCATAGCCAAATTCCCAGCACCACGGCGAAGTGCACCAAAGGATCCCCGTCTTGCTGACCCCAGCCTTGTGTTCAGCTGGTGGCTGCGATTTCTGAGTAGCACCACCCGGCAGTAGCTCAGCTATAGTGCTGTCCCCTGCCTGCTGCCCTTCAGCGGTGCCCAAGGTGGTCACAGACACCTGAAGCATAAGATGTGACAAATTGCAGCATGATCCCAAGGACGGTGAGCTAATACGGGCGCTCAGCACCCACCTGTCTTTGCTCTCATCTGGGCTAAAGACAACACAGCGAGGGACACTGATACAGAGTCCACCGGGAAGGGATCTCAGCTGGACCAGCTTGCCTGGGACCGCAGAGGAGTGGAAATGCTTCCAGGGGAGAAGGCAGTCCTTCGTCATCCACATCCCCCATTTTCTGAGACCAGGAGCCACAGCAGCCATGGGGCAGGAGCGGGATGGCCCTGCCTCGTGCCTGCAGGATGTCCCCACGATGCTTTACAGCCGAGTGCTGGCATACTGACACAAATGCTGGGCACATGCCTCAGCCAGCATGGCTGGGCCACGCTCCAGGGCTGGAGCCCTCTCCTGCAACACCCTAAAGCCTCATTTATTACATCCCCGTAATCACTTTGATCAGCTTACCTGCAGTAAGGCATTAGTAAAAGCCAAGGCACTCCTGAAAGGGGCACCCTCTCCTACGTGAAAAGTCAATCAACATGTTATATTGTTATCAGGCTCGCAGACAAACCTTTCTTTGTATGACAAACTGTGCAGATACGATGCCCTGACTATCAGCGTAAGGTTATCTTGTCGGTCCATTAGCAAGTAGCACCTGGTCTGCTTCTGTCTGAAGTATTTCTTTATTGTTGCCCCTTAAAAGGAAATCTAGTTAAACTATTTTGTCTCTCCACAATGAAAAATGGCACAAGAAGAAAAGCAAGTTTGTATCCGAGTCAGAAATTGTGTTTCCCAGCCTCAGAAGAATTCATGTGTTTTCAGCCACAGAAAAACAGATTCATCATCCTTTAAAGATAAATATGACTATCACTATTGCACCTGGGCAGATTTTTGCATGCTTGAAATTGTTTTGATGTGTAAAGTCATGTAAAATGCTGCACTTGGTAACAATTTAAAGATACATTAACTCCTAAATTACGCTGTTGAAAAGTACCTCCTTAGACACTCTGGCATAACACAAACTGTTATGCAAACTTGCAACCTGACTACAGGGTAAACCTTTTGCCAACGGACTGGCATTATAAACATCAGGGACCGCTAAGCAATCATAGATTTTTCAAAGACTTTTGTGCATCGGTACATGTAACAGCAAAAGCATCATCTCATTTGAACTCCAATGCGTCTCCAACCCTTCAACCTCACCCAGTCACCCTATACTGAGACCAAGAACCGGCCTCATCTGCACTGATATGGGCTTCCAAAAGAAGGATTTAGGCCAACGTCTGCTCACATTGGCAATGTGATGCATGTGATTTATGGATATGAGGATATCAGGGATTTACCTGCCCTCCACTGATCTTGCTTTAAAAAAACACTGGTACCTCATTCTTTGCTTTGGGTCAGAATAGACCGAGGCAGTGGAAGTCAGCTTCTAAAAATACTGGATACAAATTGCTCAGGTGGGCTTGGATCTGCAACCTGTAAGCACAACACTGGAGGAGTTAATTTATTTTTTTTTTAAATTAAGAAACATTGAACCAGAAAAGTAGGAGTATGGGATTAATATGTTCAGTGGATTTACTTGCTGATTTCATAGCTGGTTTTTGCATGTATGTAGCTTTTCTCAAAGTGCAAACTGATTCCAGTAGATGAATTTCTAGTTCTTCAGTTGTAGACTTGCTGTTTCTTTGGACGAACTCACAGCACAGAAGTTACAAGAACCCTTCAAAACGCCTACATTATGTACAATGAGAGGCCTAGAAGAGTCACAGAAGTACAAACAACCAGCTGAAGGATGCTATAAACAAGCCCATCTCTGAAAGCCACCAATAATTTTCCCAGTCTGTCAATAAAAAAATCATTTTTGCTGACGTCAAAAGTGAATTAATGAACCTGCCACTCAATTAGAGCTTCAGCCAAGTGCTATATGTGATTCCCTCTTCATCTTCTAGCTTGTATTTGGTCAGTGACAAAGAATTCTTGACTTCCAACCAAATCTTCATTAAAAGGAGAAATTTCAACAAACACAAACACTTGAAACAGAAAAGCAATAATCAAGCTATTGCACTGTTTTAGTTGGTACAATTCCAGCTGTTCCATCAGGATAATCTAGCTGACATTTGGCCTCATCATTTTTTTCACCCTGAGACAGGATGGATGTCTTGTAAAGCAGTATGTTTCTGCTATCCTTGCTTCAGTCAAGCATTCAACAGCACCCTCTTTGGAGAAAAAAAAAAAGAAAAGGGGGGGGGAAAGTTGCTGCTACAAAAATTGCAGTTTAAATTCCTAAAGCTTCTAGCAGAATAGAAAAATCCAGTGGAAGGATTCTGCGTCAAGAAGGATTCTGCGTCAAACTGACACGGCTCACCCTGTCACAAGAGCCAAGGACAGGGCACCTCTGTTGTCGGCTGAGCAGAGCCACGCACAATAAATATTGATATTGTACGCACGATATTTTTCAGTAGGACAAGCCAAGCCTGCGGGCTGTACAGCGGGAAGGCACAACAGCCACGTGGCCCCGTGCTGTCAGCAAAATTCACACAGACAGGGACATCTTCCACCTGTGGAAGGAGTAATTCAAAAGTCAATCAGGTATTGTCTTTCTCTGCAGACAGATCCAGACATCCCAAGACTCAGCACTAAATGGAGCAGAGCAGTATCAGCAGGTACCGTCAGCTCAGATAGGGCTCCCTGAAGGCATTTGAAGAGAAGCAATCACCATGATAAAGGATGGGAAAACATGATCTTGTAAATATTTTAACTACTGTTGGTCTGTCTCCCAGCCCAGGCACAGGCACAGCGCACAGTGTGAGCCCTGGCAGACTCTGATCACTCCTCCCAGGTTGGGACCAGCCCCTTTCCAGCATGAATGCTCCCTTCTAAGGAACCCTTCCCACAGGAGCGGGCTGCAGAATCCAGGAGGACTGCACCCAACGCGACCCTGCCTGGCACCCCAGGCTGCCACGCACCTCAGCAGGGAAACCCGCTGGTACCCACGTGCTCCCCAAAATGAGCATCCTTCTTGCACCTCATGAAAGTGCAATTCAAATGTCATCATAGCAGCAGCATCTCCTGTTCCCTGCCACAGCAGGGGGTGGAAGTAGCTCAGATTGATGGCACCTCCAGAAATAAACCTGGGAGAAAACGGGAAGGTCCCCAAAGGCTGAGCCACAGGAATGACATCTCAGCACTGAGACCTCTAAAACACGGAATGGTTTGCTGGGACGTTTGAAGATGTTTAAAAGCAGAATAGGATGAAAGTTGCAACTCACAGGAGTTCAGAGGAGTTTCCAAAAACACGGTGCAAGGCAGACAACATGGGGGTCCCGCTCCATGGCCACGAAGGGCGAACACAGAAACCCCTTCTCTCTGGGAAGGCGGCTGCCAGAGACAACACCTGCTCTGCGACATGCCTATATTCCCATTTGGAAGCAACAATGCCTTTGTAACATGTACAAAGGGGTTACCAACAAACAGCTTTTCCACCTGGGAAAGGACCACGCTCGGCCAGCCCAGAGGCGATGTTCAAGCCTGCAATTTGATGAGAACACTCAAAAAAACCCTGCTGAGAGGATAAATCTGTGGCAAAGCAAGCCAGAAGCCATTAAAGAGTTACAGATCTGGGTAAATCAAGGGACACACTGTGCTGATCTTGACTTTCATCCAGCGCCTGGGTATGGTGCGGATTGCTGGAAACTCGCACAGGAGTCCAGCCCACCCGGCTGGTCTGGCAGCATGCGGCAGCAGCCGGAGCAGCAAACAGGCAGGGTGCAGGAAAACTCAGGGCTTCCCTGGGCACTGCAAACTCCCTCTCCCCCTTAGAAATAACCGAGGGAGAGCAGAAAGGCATAACTAACTGCAGGCTACGCAGCAGGAACAGCCAGGCAGGGGAGCTGTTATACACACACAACCTTGCAGAGCCATCTTTATATATCTTTATTGCACACATCTATCCTTACATATCTCATGGGATGAGGCCAACTTCCCTTCCCAGGACAAACTATTTCTACTTAATTCTGCCAAATCCATCTGTTCCCAAGACAACTTTTGTTACCGCCTAGCACAGATATTTTGGAAGGGTAAATCTTCCCCTTCTCCTCCCCCTGCCCTGCGGTTGCTGGATCACTCAGAACATTCCTTAGGTGACACTCCAGCCACTAAAAGTAATTTTTTTCCTCCCAGCAAAGCCTGTGAGATACCTATGGAATAGCATCCCTACACAGGTGAGCTGGACCACACCGCCTTTGCAACCTCCTGCAAAAAGCCTGCACCTTCTCCCCCGCCGTGCCTGCTAAAGCTGCTTGCCCAGCACAGGAGCCTCTCCAGCACCCATGTTTTATTTTCAGGCTTCCTGGCAATGAGCTCGTCGGTTATAAGTGGCATCTTGAGTGAGAATGCCGGAGGTGATCTAATTAGTGGGTGGCTGACTGGAGCAGCAGCAAAGCGCCAGCCACCCTAGGCTCTGTTTGCTTTGGGTGCCCGATGCAAGACAACTGATCCCAGAGGGGTGTGAGCACATGTTTGTGCTGTAAAGTCTGGAAGACATTTGCACTGACTCGTAATTTGGGGGGAAAATACTGTAATTTATTCACAGGCATGATTTGCCATTGGTGTGGCATAAATATATGTGTGTGTATGTGCACAGCTCTATTTTTAGAGCTGCACGGCCAGGGTGCTGGCTCCACGGTTACTCCATTGACAAACAGGATGCGTTCTTCTCTGAGCTGGGAGGTTTTCAGTCCTCCCCCTTATTGTAAACATTATCTGCCTTCAAAATCCTTAATGTGTTGCAGATGTGACAAACAATAAAAGACCTATCATAAAAAAAAGCCTGCCATCTCCACGTTTCCCACTGGGGCAACATAATAATGAATTTATTAGCATATAGGGCTCACCAACATATGTTTATAGTCACTCACAAACTTTTGACTTGACAGTTTACAAGTATGTTTAAATCATTAAAGTTTAAGTTGACTGTCCAGTTATTACAGGCTCATTATAAATAGGAAACAAAGGTTACATTTTATACAACAGGCGATAAATCAAAACTAGCCTGTATTTGAGACTGACTGACTTCCCCCCGCCTCTTTTTTCATCTCCACATTTTCAAGACCTTCTGAGGGCACATCTCGGTGAGGCCAGCACCGAGCAGCTGTTTGCAGTTAGCTGGCAGGACCAGCAGCACCCACACCAGCAAGCAGGAGAAACTCCCACTGCATCCAAGAGATGCAAAGACCTCAGAGGTGGCAAACGCTGCCAACATTTTCGCTCAACCGACGGCCAAACTTAGGGCCAGCCTGAGGCTCCCACCTCTCCTCCCCACCAAGGCATCGCCAAGTCCATCTGCAAGGCTTGGGAAACCCTTTGTAAGGGAGGAGATCTCCGCTGCCATCCTGGGGCCATGGGAATCTCCTCCCAAGTAGAACAAAGCCTCTAAGAAAAGGGAAGCAAAGGACCCAAACTGCATTCCCCGACTGTAAACCTCCAAGGGCTGGCAGAGGCACTCAGACACGCTGGAAGGGGGTTTTGGGGTTTGACCACTATGATGAGACCCCCCCCCCAGCCATCCATCCATGTCCCTGCCTTAACACCGCAGAGCATCCAGCACAGGATAAAACCAGGGAGTCAATAACTCACCCCGCCACTCCCAGTCCTTTCTGCCTCTATTACGGGGTAACCACCTTGGGCAGGAGACAGATAAAGCCACACTAAATGTAATAGTTAACTTTGTAAACTATTTCCAGATTTTAAAGCCTGGCATCATTTCAAATCGGCATGCTAACCTAAAATTTAGAATTTGTGGAAAGTAGGGGGGGGGGGGGGGCCGGAACGTGGAACGGTTTCTGGTCCCTTTTATTTCATGCTATGTGCATGTGATATGATGGAAAAAAATAATTGAAAAATACCCTTTCAAAGTAAAAAGAAATATTCTAAAAAATGTTGAAAGTGAGTATTTCCACACCATCAGCAACTTTTCCTGGGCTTTTTTCCAAAATAAAACTTGAACGGAGTCACAGTTTGTATCCAATACCAGCCAAATAGGATTCTGTCACTGTCAGATCAGTTTCGCCTTTCTGCTCTAAAGCAAAACATAAAAAAAGAGCATTACGGCACGGGCAAGTGAGGAAGCACCAGAAAGTCTCCCTGGCCACCCCAACGGCACATCTTGTGTCCTCTGAGGCCAGCCAGTGCCTAAAAGCTGTGTTGGACAAACCTCATGCTCTCAGCAACCTGAAAGACTTCACCTGCCAGGAACACAATGCCCCAAAGCCACTGCTGCTCTAAAGTTAATATTTACCCATCCTGTAGCAAAGGCAGCAGCAAACACCCTCCAGCAGAGTAGCACAGGGAGGACAACTCCTCGTTTCCTATTACATGTTCACGTACCGCAGGGATAAGAGGGGTCCACACTGCTGGACAAGCAGGTTGTCAGGGAGATCAATACAGTGATTAAACTAGCCTAGAGATGGAAAAAGGCAGAAAGGATTATATACCCGGCTCCAGAGATCGTTGATGGTATTATGGGGAAGGCTATAAGAGGAAATTTGAAACACGCTAAAAATAGCATAAAGGTGTGACACAAAGATCGCAGAAAATGAAACACGTGCATCTGCTCTCGACTCAGGATGATGTGGATCACCTGTATTTCTTTAATGTACACTTTGATATTTAGTTCTTGGATGAAATAGCATACATTTTATCCTTCTCTGAATTCTGTATTTCTCTTTCAGACTTGGATTGGAGGACTTAAAGAGTCTTTTCTTTTCCTTATCCAATATTTGAATATATGTATTTTATATATTTGACATAATGTGTCAATAATCTTTGATATGAAACTGGCATTTAATATTTCAGCTCTCACTTCATTAAGGATATTTTAATTATCCCAGACCAATGGAAGGGAATTTATAAACATCTGTGCTTCGTTTAAGAGCCCAAATTTGCCTCTTAAACTTCAAAGCTGTAAAGCTGATTTTATCCAGGTTCAGTTGTCTGGTCTCTCAAAGAGCACTGGAACCAGCATTAATTGGGCCAAGCCTCTAGCCCGCAGTCCCATGTCCAGCAGACCCCACTCATCCACGATGGACACAGCCTCGAACAGCCTGGTCTTGCTCATGTGAATGAAACTGATGCTGCTGCTGAGCATCACGGAGCCAGGAGCAGGATGGCAGTGGTTGGGGTTGGTGGGTCGGGCAGAAGGCCCACGTCCACAGCACGTGTGACTGCCCAAGTCACAACTGGTCCTTCGCTTTCTCCTCCCGGTGGGTGACCAGGGACTACCTTATTAATAATGCAGCTTCAAAGCACGAGCATGGCCATTTTCAAAGCAATCAAAGACATGACTCATACTGGCAAGCAACGCAATTTTAGCCTCCTGAATTTCTCCAAAATAAGACTATAAGGTATTTGTCAAAAATTACCTTAGGTTCCTAAAGCCCAGATCAGAAATATCCATCATTTGCTGCAGTCAAACGATCCTTACCAACTTTCTGATGCTCTCCAGAAAGCTGAAAAGCTCATCTCTATGCTCATGAGTGTGGGCAGCAACAGTAAAGAGAGAAAAGGGTGGCTCTGGGACCCACAGTAGGTTTGCAACCTGTCTCAAACTTTCTCCCATGCATTGCCCTTAACACACCCCTGCAAAACCAACCTGGAAAGCATCAGCATTTATTCTCCAGCTGCTGCCTCAGCTGGCACTGAGGCCAGTCAGCATGATGCTAGCATCAACAGCCTCTGGACCGTGACTGTGGAGAGCATCAGCGGTACCTGCAGTGAGCGGACCTGAGCAGACCCCCGAGAGCAGCTCCCCACACCATCACCAAGACTCAGAACCCACAGAGGGGCAGCTGCTGTGGGACCACCATCCCCATCACCTGCTAAGAACCGGAGCTGGTTCCTCACTCGCAGCTCTCCATCCCCAGAGCCTCCGCCACAGTCATCTTCATCGTCGCAGTCTCCGCTCTCCTCCTCCTCCTCTGGGGTTTTTCCTGGAGCTTTTCGGTGGGGCAAAGCCATCCCTTTGAGCAGCTGAAAGACATGAGGTGCCACAGTCATTCAACAGCTTCCCTCCACCCCCCCTACTGCTTCATCCCACGCTCGCAGAGAGATCAGGTGACAAGAGGGGGACAGGGCTCAGTGGAGACAGGATGGGGGGACAGGACTCCATCACACTCCTCATGCCAAAGCAATGACAAGCTCAGCTTCATTCATGGACAAAGCTGCAGACAAAACCTCAATGGAAGAAACAAAAGGAGGAGGAAAAACCACACTGAGTAATTCTGCCCCTTGGCTTCTGCCCAGCAAGCATCACATGAGCTGGAGTGCGTCCAGCCAGCTCTTCAAGACCCCAGTGCCACCAAAGCTCTGGTGTCGGCTGCAAAATACGTGTCCAAAGACGGGGCAAAAACCAGCAGCAAGAGGAGACTCTGTTCAGGGATTCACACTACTTTCAGGGACTATCTCCCATCTGAGAAGTAACACACATGAAAGGAAACAGCAGATCTCTTGGGTCCATATCGTGGCCCACAAAAATAACCTAAAAATCTCATTCCTCACCCTGGAAGTGAAGGGGATGCTCGTCAAAGTTTTTGGGATAGCCAAGCAACACAGCAAAAGGATCTTTTAAAGGATGTTTAGTTAAAAGTCCTAACTAACAGTGACAAGTTGCGCATCCCCGAGACAGGGACCCGAATGGTTCCGCTGAGCACAGGTCAGGATTGCTTTCCGAACACAGGTGGGAGACCCTCATGCTGCCCCTTCACAGCACGCGGAGGGATTAGACACGTTTTAAGCTCTTGGCTTCCTCTTCCCACCGACTTTTCTGATTTTGCTGTTGCTGAAAGCAGCCAGCTATTTCATCATAAACTCAGATCCACTTTGAAAAAAGTATGAGTCAGCTGGTTAATATATGCCGAAAATTTCTATCATTACCACTCTGCTGTTAAAAGCCTTCTTGAATTTAATCCCAGCACTAAAAAAAAAAAAGAAAAGGATAAGTAACTGAGAAGATATTACAAAATGGGAGCTTTCCGCATACTTCAGGGGTTTAGTTAGTTCCATCTATTGCAGCAATATGCATGCCTTTCAAGGCATTTTTTAATATCTGGAATCTAGATTATATTTTTAAACTATCAAGGTAGCCTTAGAAAACAGTTTCTAAAATATTTAGCTGCTGAAGTTTATACAGCCTTGCAGGAATGCTTTCGGCATCTGGCTTGCTCTGTCCACGGCAATGTCCACATACCTTAGTGTTTATATTAGAGGAGCATAACGTAATGAAAAACAAATGGCTGGATGTGAGACCCCTTTGGGTTTCCCAGCTGCATCAAACAACACAGCAACCCTCTCCTTGGCACGTCCACAAGCCTTGCCTGGCGTGACAGCCGTACTGGGTTCCGCATCCACGATAGGAAGCAAAACCCAGCCCATCTCCCCGAAATTCAGGGGATGTGTTTCCATGGCCTTCAACAGGCTCTGGCTTAGACTGGTTAAGTTCACTTTTCAGGAATTTTATTGTATTTAGACATTTATAGGCCTTTCCCAGAATATGGCATAAACACAAAAAAGCAACAAATAAACAAAAAAAGGCAAATGCAGCTGGGGGCAGCACGAGGAAGACCTCGCACAGGAACCCAACACGCTGACCGCTCAAGCCTTTACACCATCACTTGTCTTGCTCTGCTCCAAACGAAGCCCACAGCTAACAGCGGTCCTCAGCACAGAGTCTATCAGCTCGAGGTGGAAGGAGGGTCTCCCGCACACAGCAGCTAATTACAGCACACACCAGTTCAAACCCATTGCCCCAGTGCACCACTGCTAAAAGCCCAGCCCATCATGGTGGAAGGGGACCGCAACATGGTGGAAGGGGACCGGAGGCAGGATGCTCACTCCGCTGCATCCGAGGCACCAAGCAAGCCAGACAGGACCCACTGCGCAGCTCAGCAGCACAACTTGCATTACTTACCCAAAACAGCAGAGGAACTTTCTGGCAGAACCAAGCTTTGGGATATTTTCAGATTTAATAAGCTCAGCAGGGGGCAGGGGAAAATCAGGACTTTTCAGTCGTGTGTTTTCAAACATTAAAATGACTGAGCATTTCTTGTATTACTACTTTTTTTCTTGACGTGCCATAAATTAGCAGCTTAATTTCTTTGCCTTTGTAGCCACAATAAAACAGGAACTTTCTGAGAAACACTGCACAGGCCCTGACTTTGGATCGAGTGAACGTGACATCCCTGTGCCATGCTGCTCATTTCTTTTCCAGGACAAAAGCTCCATCCTTGTTGACACACTCGCCAGCTGCTGAGAACCACAGGGAAGTTCAATGTGTTCAGTTTTGCAGCTGGCAGTGGAGAAATGAAGCCCGTGACACAAAACCTACTGGCACCACTAGCAGGAGACCTGACACAGGGTGAAAATCCCACCCCACTCGTGCATCCAGGCCCAGAAATGCTGTTGGATGCCTCAGCTTTGGCTGAAACAGCAGCCACAGTCCCAGTCATTGACCATTACACAACCTCCCCTACGGTCTGCACACTTTATGAAATTATATTTGGTGGACTGAACATAGATTCTCCATCCTTAAATAGCAAGCAGAGTTGACTGTACCCTAACATTACTGCTTATTCATGTCCTGTGGTTTAAAGTCTATGGTAAGAGACAGGAAAATACATAGTCTGGCAATCGCTAAAGTAGTATGTAACAGTGAAACAGCTTTAACTTAATCACAATTCATCCAGCTGTAAGAGTTTACAGTTGTACCTACTCTTCTTTGCTAAGCCATAATGGTAAAAATACTGTATAATGTACCTGATGTAAACTAGAGCACTAAGTGGGGAGTCCACGCACACGCAGGCATCTCTGAAGTGTCTGCAGGGCATTCATCTTCCATCTGCACAACCATCATGGCAAGAAACTTCCTTTGCTCCTGACTACAAGCTCCAACTGCTCAGACCTGCATCGGTTTTATTTCCAATCTCATCCCTTTTAAACCGTGACCCTCTGGACGGGTAGGGCGGGCAGCGCTGCGGTACCTCTGCTGCCGCACCAGCCGCTGGGGCATCGGCACGAGGGATGCTGAGCAGCCCCGGCTGGTCTCCGTACACATCTTGGTCGTTTGGCTTGTCTTGTGGTCTCCTTACAGCTTAAAAAACAAGGCAGATGGGAACGGCGTGCTGAGCCTTTCTGCAAGGAAAGTTCCCCAGGGCATCCCAGCATGATTTACACAATTATTCATAACCATACAGTGACCAGACAAAAACAGATGCAGCAACATGGGGTAATGACTCAGCTGGATTTGGACGGGCCACCGTATGTTGAAATCTTTATAACTCCTCATTCTTTACAACCACTTTACTCAGAGCTCACCAGCCCACCAGCCCACTGAGCCACCTGGTCTTGTTTTTCCAATTTTAACATAAACACTGAGAGCTGCAACATACTTTTTATCATTAATCTCCCGTCTCTGAAAAGAAATCAGTATTGTGTTTCTTGGACTGTAGTTTAATAGCTGTTTTCTTCTTTCAGAAACTACGCCCATGGTATTGCAAATACCAATGTGAGCAATGCCCAGAATTGTGCCCACAAATTCAAATAAAATATCACCAGTGAGCTACTAGCACCGTGCTCCTTTAGGGCAAAAATCATCCCTTTCAACATACTTCAAAAATATGTAAAGAGAACAGCCAAAGAGATTATTAAGGGGAATAGAAGACTTTTAGAAAAACATTTAATTCCTTCATGAGTTCAGGGGAGAAGTCTGATTGATATTTGTAATCTTTCGGTGGACAGAGCTGTCATTTAATTTAGCTTGCATGACTGAAAGAATTTAATAAAAGTGTTCCATAGAGTTTTGCTGAAATTCTTCGCATGTTTTTAGTAAGCCTCTGGAATACGATCAAACCTAAAAAGCTGGAGAGGACAGAGACTGAACTTGCAGCTAAAATAATATTCAGAATTGTAATATATGCTTAATAATCAAGTATTCACATCCAGCAGAAAAAGTGCCTGAGTGCAGAAACTCCTCTGGATCCCCAGCCGTGTCCATGCGCTGCTTGGCATCATGAAGGGGACCCTGGGAACTCAACCCCGCAGTGAAAAACAGCCCCTGGCTCTGCCAGAAACCTCTCAAAACTCAACCAAACCCACCAGCTTATGACTGTCTGCAAAACCTGGGATGCCTTTCTCCAGGAGCCTCAGTACAAAAAACTTTTGGGAGGAGCAAAGGTGTTATTTCCCCTTGCATCGTGCCAGCTGCCTGCTCCAGCCACGCATTTTCAGGTACCCAACACAGATGCCGCCACACTTCCCACACAACTCCCAAGATTCCCAATAGGTCAGGTTTTTCTATTTTAAATTCCAGCTTGCTGAAAACATTGTTTTGGGGGGAGAAAAACTAGATCTTATGGCCAATCCTGGCCTTGAAATCTGCAATACCGAATAATTTATGGGTGGCTTTTAAATCAGGGCAGCATCATGGGAAACGTGCAGATTTTCACACGATACTGTTCCCTGTTAACAGCTCATTACAATGTACAGAAGTATATTCCCATTATGAAATACAGCTGGGGTTGTTTTGCTTACGAAGGTCATTATCTGATCACAAGCAAGAATCAGGGAAAGGAACCCATTTTAAAAGGCTGAAGTTGTGGACTTTTTGAAAACTCATGTGTTTTGAATTTTGTGGCCTGATCATACACAAGCATGCAACAGGAGAATCGATTCTCTCCGCTTCCTCTGCTTATTAGCCCTGGAAATAGCATGGAAAAAATTATCTTTTATTAGCAAATACTTTCTTTATTATTTAACCAACCCTCATCTTGAGATTCGCTGGTGCCCTCCACTCCACTTTCCTATTTCCCAGCTCTGTTCAGTTTATCCTTTCTGCGGACAGGGGCCTCGGTGGCACCGGAGCGTGCACCAGCAGAAACTCAACAAACATCAACAGCAGCATTTTCAGTTGCTTCTTTCCAGGCTCTAGAGAGCCCTCCCCATCTTGGGCGGCAACAAAATGCAATGCGCACATTACAGAAAAACTCAATGTTCCCTGGCACCAAACGCCAAACACCATTTAAAAAGAAGGATATTTAAAAATTTTAAAAGTATCTGTAAATACCAGCATCTGTACTTCTGTCTTGCAAGAGTGAACACGCATGCATATGCACGGGGGCAGGTATCACTGCCCTTCCAGCCACATGGACAAAAGAGCCTGTTTTGGCAGGAGGACACCCAAACTGGTTTACTTACAGCCCTTCCAGTTAGATGCACCTTGGCAGCACAGATGTGGCAGAGAAGAAACCTGTTCCTAATTGTACTCCTATTTCAAGCTCAGCACAACAAGGAGCGATCGCTAATCAAATGTTAATAAAGTAGAAGCAGATTTTGGAGCTGGAAAAGTAATTTTCAGTGCTTGGAAAAACAACAAGTTGTGCATGTCAGCTGTTTTATCAGCTGCTCTGAAAGCAAATTCTGCACTTCCCCATGCTGCCTGCTTCGAGATGTCGCAGGTTTTGCCCTGCTGAAGCCATATCCAGCAGATCAAGACCCAGGCAGCACTTTCTGCCTGCTCTGGGCAGGGTGGGCAAGGGATGGTGCTGGGATGCCCTCCCCATGCACCGCTCCTGGGTCACTCCTGATTTGGGGCTCCACACCAACACACGGTGACGGGTGCCAAAAGGGGTGAACCATAGCTCTGAGTTTATATTGTGCCTCTTTACCTGCAAAAATGTTTTAGTCTTTACTTCTAGCACTAAAAATGCCATCCCCTGGAACAGGAAAAATCCCTACCATGCATCACTCGGGGTCTACCGGCACAGCAGGACCCCCTTTACTGTCTTCACAGGCTCCAGAGGAGATGCTCTCAGCTGCCAGTAAATCAGTTTTCCTGGTCATTCTCCTGATAGCACAAAGAAGCCGGTGACAGCAGTGAATTATTGGCAAAAGGGTGGCCCTACTTTATGGATCATCAGCCTAATTCCAGATTAGCTATGAAAACTGACAACATCCCTATGGGTAAAGGAAGACAGATAAAGACCCCTAAGTGCTGGCAGTAATTAAAATGGGTCCACACTGGACAGTAAATCTCTGTCGGCAGCAGAAGGGGCTGCCAAGCCGTTATGGATTGCTCTGGTTTGGTGAGGGCAGGCTGATGCCCGGGACAGGATGCTCCTGTGCACGCAGAGGTTAAGCCCTTGCTGGCACCAGGGCAGGCAGAGGGACCAGCTCCCGCCTGCTCTCCCCCAGGCAGGGGAGGTGTTACTTCCCCCAACCCGAACAAATGCTCATTCATCACAGGGCACATGCGAAAAAGAGATTACTCAGGCTTTACGATCAGCTCATTCACCTTATATCCAGTTCCTTCCCCTTCCACCCTGCAGCTATTTATGGCTTGTTTTTGTGCGGTAGGAAGGAACAGGACGATGTAGGTGCCGAGCAGGGCTACGGAGTCCAGCCCAGCCTGCTGGTGACCTGGGCAGTCCCCGTCTGCTTCTGGCCTGTCCCCTGAGCCCTGCATTGATGCTGATGCTGGAGAAATGCTGCTTTTCTCTTTGCGAGCTGCCACAGCTCCTTCTCCTCCTTCACAATTCTGAGACCAGTGGTCCTTCAGCAGCCCTTCCTGCACACCACCATCCACCTCCGCCAAACACAGACATCCCTCAAACTCCAGAAACCCATCATTAAACCAGTCATTGAACACGTAGTTGGAGCAGGCAGTAGATGATTCCTTCAGCACCTTGCAGGAGTCTGCCTGGACCTTTTCCTGCCAGGATCGGACAGACTCCCACGAGCTACCACTTCTCTAGAAGTGACGTAGGAGTGGAGCTATTTGCCGCAAACAGCCCCTTCCAGCTCTTCTTTGCTTTGCCTGGACTGACCTGCAACATTTCCTCAGTCCCAGTCTCTGCCACAGGGCCCATAACTGTTCCAGATCTGGCACTACTCATACCGGAGCAACTCCTGAGGATGTCTGGTGCACGACCCAGAAAACCTGTACCTTGAGAAAGGGGAGCAGAATGCCACGTTAATCCCATGGGGCACTTTTAAAGCTGCGTCAGGGCAAGATGAATATACCAGCAAGAGCTGGTATTTCAAGATTGCTTGGGCTTTCAGAGTGCCTGGAAGAACTAAAAAAGAGAGCTGTCCTCACCAGGCACATAACCACCCACACCTGTCAAGGGTGGAAAAGGCTCCACAAAGATGCTCCCTTCCTTGCTACCTGTAAGGGCTGCCTGCCTCAGCCCCTCCCCACACCACTTCTTCACTGGCTTTGTATCCCTGTTCCTTCTTCCCACAGAGTTTCTCAGTATCTTACCAGTAGCCCCAGCTGCCTTCCCTTCTCCCTTCCACCCACTCTGCATCACTAGACAGGAGAACCTGGACCAATTTCTCCACCTGTCAAGCAGCCACCCCTCAGGGGGCTGGCAACTGAGTGAAGTTGTGTGGGAGCCTACATGGGCCAGGACCCATCACTGCTATGATCCATATTTTCCATATTTTGTTTAGTTATGTTGGAGCAGAATCCCACTCTGCCATCCAAACACCGCTCAGGAAGGCCCAAAGCACACGTCACCGGAAGATAAAACATGAGACAACAAGCAAAGCAGGAGCACAAGGAACAAGACGACAACATGAGTAGAGGTGAAGCAATCAACCACCTCATCGCCATCACGTCCTTCAGACGTCTGAGCAGGGATGGCCTGGAAGAAAGGTGCCCTAGATGCAAGAGAATCTAGGAGGACATGTAGGTATCACACCACCTTGAACTGTACGCTAGAAAAGCCCCACGTTTCTGTAGAGGGGGACCAGCGTGCCCAAGGCAAGGTGGGCAGCCACGAGCGGGTCCCCGCAGCTTCCTCGCCGCCCAGCTCAGCCCAGCCCACATGGAAGCGGCTGGGAGATTTCCTCTTGGCTCAGGCTCCAGCACACGTGGCTGCTCTCCGGCTGTCAGCAACGTCTGCTGGGGCTGCCTGCAAGACAAACATCTCGTCCTTGGCACCAGGTAGGAAAAGGCAAGCCGAGAGCTGTGCCGGAAGGATTTTCTTCCCCCCTTCTCCTTCTGCCACACAAATAAGAGGCAAATCTCTGTCCTGGCCACTTCCCTGTTGCCCTAAATGCTCCCAGCGGAGAACATAATCTCAAATCACGTATTTTTGTGCAAAATGTTGTCTTGTACAGAAGTTTCTGCCAGAACACCAGCCCTGGTCACCCTTGCCTCACCCTGCCCTCCCTGGGGGCTGCTCCTTCTAGCTTTACTTTTGCATTCCCTTCACCCCAGGGCACTGGAAGCCCAAAAAGAAACGGCAAGCAGTTCTGCTGAATGTCCCCAGCCCCACAGAGCTGTCACAGGGGACTGAGCAACTGCCTCATAGGCCAGTTACCACCGGTCATACAAGATGACCCCAGCGCAGGGCTGATGACCAAGCTGTTGATTTCAGCAGAGACTTAAATCAAACAGGAGGAGGAGGACTCCACGGCTAACACCCCCAAACCCGTTAGCTAGGGAGCAGCCTGTCTACCCTCCCTGGGGACCCGCTCACCACCGCACTGGGACAGGTTGTGCCTAGTGGAGCCCGGGATGCGCTCCTTGGGAGCTGAAGGGGTTGGTAGCCTCCAGCATCCCATGGCCACCGCTCTGTCCTGCGTGGAGAATGGAGTGGGGGGCCCGCAGGCAGGACAGGGCTGGTGCTGCTGGGGAAGGCGCCCAGCTGGAGCAGGGAGCCCCGAGCCCCAAGCCTGGCTGCCACAAGTATTTACGCACTTCACATTAAACAGGCATTCAACTGAGACAAACCAGACCAGAAATAATCCCAGGAATGGGGTCTCTCCAGCCTCCGAGGTCCCTAATTAACGGCTGATGGCTGGGCTGGCTCCTGGGCAAGGTCACAGCTCTCTGCATTCAGAGCGTGGCTGCTGTAAAACCTAAAGAGGAGAAAATTTAACTTCATGGACACAGCTTTTCCAGTATCGATATCAGCACCGAGGATGGGTCTACAAACAGGATAAGGAAACATCCAGGCTGCAGCACAGGCACCACGGATACAACGGGGTGCAACTCATCCCCGACACTGAACGTCTCCCACAGAAACAGACCCTGCAAGGCTCAGGCCCCCTGAGCTGCAGGCAGGAGGAGCCCTGCCCGGGCTGGTTCTCCCACAGAGATGCACAGCCACAAACCGAGCAGCTGAAGCAACTCAGCATTTAAATGAGGTTCAAAGCTGGTGACTTTATACCCTCCCCCAGAGAGACCCAACACTCACAGAGGAAGCCCTGAATGCACCTACACAAGCCTCACCCTCAGCATGTAGGAGCTTATGTGCTGCACAAAAAGGTCAGTAAACTCCTTCCTCGCTCGTGGGCAAGAGGCATTCCGAGGGTCCTGCCAAACAGAAAAAGGTCTTCCTGCCCATCACGGTACTTCTTGATGGCTCAAACACCATCCTCTGCCAGCTGCCTCCCCCATCCCCTGCTGACCATGCTGCACAAGTCATCATCTTCTTACATGTGTCCTCAGAAAGGCCAGCCAAGCACATTTTCTTCTTTTAAATATCATTCCCTCGCAGTACAGTCGAGCGAGGCCATAGGCAATAAATACTGCTGCAACCTAAACTTCCCTGTTTGCTTGCAGGTTTTTCGGTGCTGCAAGAGCCATCTCTCGCAGCACGTGCTCCAAAAGCAAGAGCACTAAAAGGCAGCCCAGCCTTTGCCATGTCAAAACCAAGGTAAGAAGTTTAACGAGCAACAGCATTAACTGAGAGAGTCCTCCTGAGCCGTAGGGGTTTTTGACACCTGCCCCAATGCAGACAGGTCACAGCAGTCTCACTGACTGGGGACCGGGTTAGCCAGCACAGAGACCTGTCTAATTACAGACATCTGCTTCGTCAGCAGGTATAACAAAAGGAGTGAGATTGCAAATTATTCATTACCTAAAACGTACAAAACCTTTTGCACCTTCTGGCAGCAGCACAGCTTGCTTAGAGGAGAGCTGCAGCAGTCTGTGCCAGCTGCTGCCTCCATGGAGGTGGGGTAGAGCATCAGGAGAGGTCCCAGGAGCAGCTTCAGCTTCTCACCAAGCCAAGCCAGTGCTTTAAAAAACGGGACCACCCTTTCCCAGAGCCGGATTGCTGGGTGGGGTGTAGATCTGATGCCTCTCCTACTTCAGACCAGAAAATCTCTGGTAACATTTCTGGTAAGAGCGAACTTCTGTAGACAGAGGATGAACTGCTTCAGCTGGCTAATGTCTTTCTGCACACAACAGTAAGACACCTCACATGGCCCTTTTAATCAAAGGGATGCCAAACCAGCAAGTGCTTCCAGTTCCTTCAATACAAGATACACACAAACACATAGCAGCCGAGCAGACAGCACCTGGAAGGCCTCCTCCGCTACCCATCCGCAGCTGGTGTCATGGACCAGATACACGTTAATGCCTTCAGGAGAAAAAAAATGCCCTAAGTGAGCCTTGTTCCCAGTGCAGACAGAGTGGTTGGTGAAGTGGCAGAATTGCACTGGGAAAATCCCTACTCTGACCTTCCCAGCACATGGAGCAGCGAGGAATGGAGCAGGAATCTCAAAGGCATCCCAGCTCACAGCAACACTGCTGCACACCCTGCCATGGCTGGGCACAACGGTCCCGAAACAAACCGCAGGGATGCGTGACAGACCTCCCACCAGAGCTGGCCCTCCCTGCCCACGGCAGGTCTGACAGCGCTGTTTCTTCCTCCCTTCCTGAGAACATCATCACTAGGTGGTTACATGATGTCAGGCTGGAACCAAAAGTAACGTTATCGTTAACGAAGCTTTTTCTCAGGAACAAAAGCAACCAGATTTGTTCCCTGGCAAAAAAAAACACAGGTTACCTTCCAGGTCTGCTAATGAAGATTAGCACCCTGAATCTCAGTCCCCTCTCAGTCTGGACCACACTTCAAAAACCTTGACATTAAGTCAAATTTTGGAGAAAAACACATAAATGAGAAACCTACCAATCATCCCACTAACACCAGAGTCAGCTGCATGCTCGCTTTGTTACTGGGACCATCAGGGAGGACACCCCCCAGGACATCTAGTGATTAAATTACCAGCCTGAGTCACAGCACAAGAGGACACTTGATACAATTAACAAGGCCCAGAATAACTGTAATTAACTGTTAAATTGGTATCAATGGCTCCACTTACACCATGTTTTGCTGCACAAGGATTCCTCCAGGTTTGCTTCCTCCACAACAGGATAAACTCCAGCACTGGTACAGGATATCTGGTGTTTGTTTTAAAGCACCGCTGTGCATCAGCTGCATGTTATGGACACAAAAGCAAATGAAGCCCCTTTAATGGTATTTTTTTTCCAGCTGATTTCCACAGCATTGTTCGGAAGCTGGTCCCTGCAGGACACACCTGAGGCACCTGCCTCCCTGCAGGAGCTGAGGCCACAGGGGCAAAGTTGAATCCCTTCTCATGAATAAGACTGCAGCAACCAGGGAATTTTAGGGAAGAAGAGTGATAAAAATGCTATTTATGTCACCCAGAGGTTATGAACGCCAGACAATAAACTGGTGTGGAAACCAGCCAAAACTGCCACCCATCCAAGCTCAGCCCCAGCAGCTCTTGCTGAGGAAAGCAAGGAGCCAGATTCACTCCCCAGGAAAGCTTTGCTGCTCCTATCGCCTCAACTGAGCTGAACATCTTTTCCGATACTAGTGGTGAAGCACCACGGATGTATAAAGCAACCCCTGCCAAGGCAAGTGGGATTAGCAAAAAGTAAGCTCAAGCGAGATGTTCCTTTTTCATACCGATAAAGGAGATCTACAGCTTCACACGAGAACACATCTTTCCCGGTCCTCTCCTGTGTGTTCCTGAAATTCACTGCCATCGGAAGGACAATGGAAAGCAGGAAGGGACAGGAAACAGTGAATCTTGTCTCAAGAAATGACAGCTCTTCAGTCCCATTATTTACCAAAAAAAGGGGCACATGGCCATGGAGCAAAGGATTTGGGTGCTCTGAGGAAGACCCCACAATGAATTAGCTTCTCCAAAACCTGGCGGATACAAAGACTTTGAATATTGATGGGCATTTTGGCACTACCTTCAATAAAAACAGCCGGTCAGCCACAGACAGGCTTAGCCAGGTTTACACAGCACACAGGAGATGCTCAGCACAACTCAAGTTCCGTAGTCACTGAGCAGTACCAGAAACGTGCCTATTTACCACCCTTCCCTTGCTGAAAATGGGAAATAGCTCACATTCCACAGCACGGGTACCAGCACAGGCACCCCTCACACCCCCCTGCACGGTGCGAGCCTGCGGGTAAAACAGCCAAGCAACTTCAGCAACACAGCCCAGATTACTCCTCTGTTTAAAAACACGCGTGCAAACACACCGGCTCCAATTAATCTCCGGCCATTAAAGGAAACCCATTTCGGCTGACTTGTGGCCACAGTGTTCCCACAACAAACCCGATAAAGCCGGGATGTTTGCAGATAGGGTGCCAGCGGGCGATAGCTGGCGTGGGCAAACACCAGCTCTTACTGAGGAGGCGAAGGAGGGCTCTGGGTTTAAAAAGCAACCCGACAGTGAGATACATTCAAATTTAATTACGTTCTCGTTAGAAAGGGTCACACTTCCCCTGATTTAACTGGCCCTGGCAAAATCTTGTAATTGCCGCTTGCATATGGAGTCAGCGAGCATTTACCCGGCGCGTTAACAAGAGCCGAGGCACGGCTCAGAAGGACGAAGGATTTAGTTTTTAAATACCAGGCCTAGACTTGGTGGAGCTATAGATTATTTTGTGCAGTAAAAGAAGAATTAGCTGATCCATTCCAAAATGCATTTATCATTAAAATAAAAATCTTCTGTCATTTTATTTAATAGCCTTAGTAAGAAATAATTGCAATGTCTGGTTGCTTTCAACAACATGTGGTTTTAATATTTTAATTGTTACAAACTGTTTAATAATGTTCAACAAAAGGCGTGTCCAAGTAATTATTGTGTTTATTAACATTTCTTTTGAGGACCTGATAAATTATATTACACATATACAGCACTTCAGACATTGTAGCGTTAACTTATTAAAAGTGGAAAATTAGCCAAAAGCGACTTGTTTTGGTGCAATTTAAATATTGTATTTTCAAGTGATAAGCGTCGTGCGTCACATTATTTAACAATCTGGCAGTTTGTGCATTTTTCTAATTATTACGCCGCTTCATCTGGTCAGGAAATTAAAATACAGTGGGAATAATAAACTCGCAAAGCCTAGCAGGCCGCAGAGAAATGCTCTTCCACCAAATCTGTCAAAGTCACGGATTTTTCTGCAGGGGAAATATATTCCTGAAAACTCCCCAGGGTCTCCCATAATAAACTTAATGGCTTTCCCCGCGTCGAGCCGCTGGGGACAGGGTGCGAGGCAGCTCCCCGGGAGCCCCCGCCTGCCCCAGAGGCACAGGCAGCCACCCCCTGCCCCCTGCCCGGGGACCCCTCGTGCAGGCAGCCCCTCAGCAGGTCCCCCGGTGGCACATCCCACCCTTCGCCGCCCCCAGCATCGTCCCCGCGCGCTGGGCTCAGCCCCTCTTCGCCGGTCCCCCACACTCCACCATACTCCGTATTTTGAGCAAAGGGGATGAGAGAGACCCGGGCGCAAGGGCACGGCGCTGTTCCCAGGCCTATTTTGTTTACATTTGATTCAATCAAGTTGTGGCCTTTTGGCCTCTTTCCAAATTAACTTCTGGGTGACCTCCGCCATGCCCTCTCCCAGCAGCCGGGACGCAGGGAAACAGCCCATTAAACCTACAAACAAATATAGGGCACATTGCTTGATCAAACCAGCTTCAAACATGGCTATTTAACCACCAGGGCATGCTTTTTTGCAAACTTCAAGTCTATTTTGTCTTTGGTCATTCGCACCTCTGGGCCTCTTTTTTTTTTTTTTTTTTTTTTTCCCCCCTTTCCAGCTAGAGCTCCACGTTTTACTGCCTCGTAAAACTTCTAAATTTTGTTCTCATCCTCCTGTAAACCCCATGAAGAGCCATGCAAGGCTCTTTCACATGGGGCTTGCCACAGGAACTGGGTCTTTACACCGAGCACGTGAAGAAAGGCAGCAAGATCCTGCTTGGGGGAACAGCTGTAATACTCTAAGAAATTCTGCGTTCCCCTTATTTCCAAGGAAATAAATCAAGGCGGGTTTCTCAGGGTCTGTGAAAACATATTGCCTGGATTTTGATCCCCAAAGGGTTTATTTTTTCAAGAGCTTATATGGGAGTTAGATTTCTGGCTAGAGAATATGCAATATGATAAAAACACAGTCCCTATACGGGGCAATAAATTACAGATTGTTTGATGTGGAAACCAAAGAACTGTCAAGCTCCAGTATATCTGAAATATTCTAAATGAGCCCTTAACTCGAGTGTCTGGAAATGTACAATATGTTTCCAGGCCCTTCAATCTTGTAAAGACACATGTCCCCCAGTTAAGTTTCCTTTTATGGATTTTAATATTCATTTTTGGTGGGGGTTTTCCTCTTTCTTCTTGCAAAATTACGCTCTTCCTCCTAGAGAGGGTCCTATAATAAACCCCAGGATTCGTCTAAGTATAAAAAGGGATTGGGACCATGCACAAGCTTAAACAGGCAAGTGCAGTAAGGATGGTGTAAAGCATCGATTGCCACCTTGTCGGAGCCCCGTAAGCACTGCAGAGAGCACACAAGTCACCTCGGGACAGGGAGTGACAGAAGGGAAGACCAAGACATCGGCTGAGCTGGTACCCACAGTGTCTCCGTCCCTGCTGCATCCTCACACCACCATCACCCAGGTAAGCTCTCCAGAGCCTTTCTTGGAAAAGGAGGATCGACAGCAGGTCACCAGCGTGGCAGAGCATGCAGGACATGGGACACCACAGCTCCCGCCTCCATGCATATCTATTAAAACTTGAAGCTCATCCCCATCTGCCAGCCATCCAAATGTCCCCATGGTGGGAGGAAAATGGAGTGACCAGAGGAAATAGCTCACCTTGCAGACTGCTTTTTGCCTAGGGATGCTACCAAGTCACAAAAAAACCTGAGCAAGACCTTGTGCTGACACTGAATAACCTTTCCGTTTCAATAGTTTCACATGTGGGATGAGTGAAAACCCTTCTAGCTAGAAACAGACCCCATCCACTCTGGGAAATAAAAGTTAGGAACCAATTCCAACTCATTTTCCTGAAGGTGACCCTTGGCCTCCCAGCTGAGATAACAATGCTAATATTTATGGATGGGCTGTTCATGCCTCTGGGCACACAGCAAAAATAACTTAAATCAAAACTTGGTAGACATCGAACAGAACTGGGAGGGGGAAAAAAAATTCCTTACTTCCAACACAGCAACAATAAACCATCTCACCCACCGATGCACGAAAAAATAGCACCACCCACAATCACACATTTGGGTGAAACAAAAATGGTCTGGAGTCTTGCTGTGGTGAGTAGGCACCACTGAGGGGGACTCATCCCGAAAGGTCTGACTTGAGACAGCACACCACCTGGGCAGCCAAGCTTTACTCATTTATTTAGTTTAGCTTGATAAAAGATGCTTGAACCAAACTAATACAACCTGGCAAATTTTTACATCCCCTTCTCTCTGGGTTAGGTATCCTGTACTCCTTTCAGCCCCCATGGATGTTGTTCTAATGTACAAACCCCATCCTTATCTCAAACTGCAGAAGTTTGATGAGAATTTCTCACATATATATATATGTGCACAGTTACCCAGATTCTGTTTGAGAAGACATGAACTAACAAGAGAACACTATTTCTGCACACACACACACACACACACACACACTCACCAAACCCAAGCAAGCTCAAAAACGTGGTGTACTGCTGAAAGAACACATGTCTTTCAACAGCATGAGCAGTCTGGAATAAATTGAAGCCAAGTCATCGGCAAATTACAGGCATTAGCAAAAAACTACAAGCAAAAAGCTGTGGAATGCTCCAAGAATTGCTCCAACTAGCATGGTTCCTGAGTCTACCCACATCCAGAAAATCCAGGCCGCATCTCTAACACAACACAGAGGGAGGAAGTCATCACACGGTACTAGATGCACAATTTACTGTAGTCACATGGGGAATCCAGTTCACAGCTCTGAGCACTACACTCCAAAAGATGCTCCCTTCTCCGAAACCCTTAAAAGCCACTGTTGGCTTAAGCTTGGTGGATAAGGAGATTTTCACACACCCCCAGCCCAGGAGTCCCCACTGCTTCCCAGATCTGAAGCCAACACCTGAAAAACACAACTGTAATTCATCCAGAGCTGCTGCTCCTTCCACATTTCCTACTCTTTGGCATTCAAGATGCATTCCAGATGTGAAGGAGAGTGCAAAACTTTGGTAGGCCAAGAAAATAAGTGTATGGTGAGCTCTGACACCCCAAATCCCAAATTTAAGTAACCTGCACAGTTTTTTTCCCGGTATATAAGCCACTTACATAGACTACAGACCCTCTGCAAGAATAGTTAGGTTTATAAATAATCTTCACAGATCACTTCCTATTTTCTCCTGATTTTATTCTCAATTCCCCTTCTTTCTCAAACACAACTTTAGAACTTTACCTGCTCCCCATAACACGTCCCAGTCTGACACTGCAAGCCACAGAGGGGATGCTCTGCAAAAGATCACGACTGCGCCGGCCGTATCCACCCCCTTACCACTACTTTTCTCCGAGCAGCAGCTGACAAAGACACTCTGCTGCTGCAAACAGCTGAGTTCAGCCTGGCCATGTTTACCCAGGGTCTCTTGTTCCACAGATCTCGGCTCCTCAGCAGCCTGAACTGTTCAGCAGAGACCTAACTTGACCCAATCTGGCAGCCAGCATTTCACAACCACTTTATGTCAGCAGTTTCAAGTACACTAATAACCATGTTTTGTTCAGTGTGACTTTCTCACTGTGAATGGCAAAATATCATTATCACCTGCAGGTTGAAGCCTGCCCTCTACCCCATTTAATAGGGAGCTGATTATGCTATTCCCCCCCCCCCCCTTTTAATAATTATGGGCTGTTGGCAGATGGCACGGTGAGGCATGGGAAGGCAGAGCGGGCTGCGCTGCCGCTGCCCACATCAGCTCCCGTGTGGTGGGCTGCTCCCAGGGACCCCGAACCCCTCGCTGCATCCCGCTCCCAGACAGCACCTAATGAGGCGTGCCTGCATCGCAGGGCACGGGGGTTAAACTGGGAGCTGCTATGAAAACAGTCCCTGGCAGTCATGGGAGCAGGAAAGCAGAGGTTAGCAGAAAAGTCGCTAAGCCAGCAACTCCAGGCAGAGCAGCCCTTGCAGCCCACCCGGCCGGGAAGCAAAGCTGGGCTTAACCCCAGGAACCCGCCGCTGCCCAAAGCCTCGTGCCAGAGCGACCCTGAACAAGGTCCCCACTGGTAAGAACTCTCTTGGAGAGACTGGGCAGCTCAGCTCTATTAACAGACAGCATCACCACTCAAGTACTTGCCCTGCAAGGTCCCAGTCCTGTGTCCCTGAAAAGCTGAGAGGTCCAAGCTATCAGCTTACTGTAAAACGTTCCCTCTCTGAGTTTACTCAACGACATGGAAAGGAGAGCAGAGTCCAGAGCCGGACCCCAGACTGGCTGGCCCAAGGGAACACCACCGAAGAGCTCTGGGAAGTTAACAATTGCAAGCTGAATGCCGCGCGGAGGTGCCACCTAATGCCTTGGCAGCGGTGGGGCTTGTTCACAGACCTAACTTGGCCTGACACGATGGGGAGAGACAAGATACTGCTTGTCCCAGCATAGATGCCAGCTCTGAGATTGTGGGAGGGAAGCTTCCTCCAACAGTGAAAAGGGTCTCATCTAGCTCTGCCATTTCCCCATTCAACAGTAACTTGCTCCAGTAGTGACTGGGAGTGGATGTCCAGGGAGATACAGCAAAGAAAGAGGTGACCCTCTCTGCCAGCCACAAGCAATGCCAAAGGGGACTCCTCTGACCAGAGGGGACATCAGGCACGTGCCACATAATCCCCGTGCTCAGGGACACCACAGCAGTCCCATCTTTCTTCATCCTTCACCGTGCAGGGGACGGATGCCCAGCAGATGCACGCTGCAGGACTGCATCCACGCATCGCCCGGGCAGAGGCTGAGCCCTGGAGGGCTGCAACGCGCGTGCCCTGCAGCTCCCTACACCCACAGAGCACCGCACCAGCGTGCACGAGTGAGGACCTGCCACACGTGCCCTGTGAGCCCAGCACCGTGCAGGGCTGAGGTGGCACTGACTCCACACTCAGCTGCTGAAGACGGAGATGCCCCAGGTTGTCTGGCTGAGCCCAAAAGAAAGTGTGGGGGAGGCCAAACTGATTTGGAAACCACCCACTCTGGAGCCATCCCTGCTGGCATGCCTGCAACTAACCTGGTTGATGTGTTTCAGCTTGTCAATAATCTGGCTGATCACTGGCTCGGGACCTTTCATCTTCACCTCATGGTTGCCAGGCTGAGCTTTTGCTCCGTTCCTTGTGATCTGGGGACTGTACCTGTGGGAGCGAGAACAGAGGAGACCACAATGTGATAGGCTAATAGACAGGAGATCTTTAAAGTTCAGTACAAACAAAAGAAATCCCAAGATAAGCACCATCCCCTTCCAAAACAGAGAGCGCAAGACAGTTAATAATGGCAAAGAAAAGGCAGAAGATTTCCATAAACATTTCTGCTCTGCCTTTGCAAACCAGCAAGATGATGTACTTGTATCACTTGAGGACAATGAAGTCCTTTCCAGTCCATTAGTAACCGAGGAAGACATTAAACAGCATACAACAGAGATAAACATTTTCACATAACTTGCACCCAAGAGTCCTAAAAAAGCTGGCTCAGAAATTCTGGCTTGCTCATGTTTGTTTAAAATAAATCTTGGCAGACCACAGAGACTCCAGTACAAGAGCAGTAGTGTTGTGCCCACAGCCAAAAAAAAAAAAAAAGTGAGTGGGATGACCCAGTTAACTGCAAGCTGATTAGCATAATATCAACCCCCTTGCAAAATAATTACTATCACTGATGTGTGATTTCAATAATAAAGAATTAAAGAATCAGAATATAATTAATGCTGTCAACATTGCTAATGGAAAATAGGTGTTGTCAAACAATCCTGATTTCAGTCTTTGATGAGATCCAGCCTGGGGGATCAAAGTAACTGCTTAGACAGAACATACCTTGACTTTGGTACGGTGCTGGGCTCCGCACCACACGATACCTCAATTTACATGGGTACTGGGCAAGACAGTAAAGCACCCGTAGAGCACACTAAGAGCTGGTGGAGAGATCTCCAGACGCAGGTCTCCACAGGGACCCTCACACAGCTGCCACGGCAGCTCTGCAGAGGAGGGCGGCCAAGTCTGCGCTCAGCTTTTTCATCAGCAATTAGGAAAGAAATATAACTTCACTACTGCAAAAATTATGGAATGGCAGAGTTTATCAGAGCAATAAAAGTGAGGAGGGACAGAGGGATCACTGCATGCTTGCCTTTGGAGGAACACGTTTCTACACCCAGCACCTGGGCAACAGCTCGTGACGCTCAGGACGTGAGACAAGCATATCTGCACCAACCTCAAACTTGGCTTCAGGACCAGAGCAAGCGGCTGCTGCCACCGACTGCTGGCAGCCACGGCAGTGGCACAGAGCACACTGGTGCCTTCTCGAGCTGTGGGTTGTTGGAATTCATCACAGCCCCAGTGATGGGGTACGCTACAAGCACAAACCAAGTCCTCATCTCCAAGAGCTGACAGCCCCAGCACATGCTGCCAAATGCCAGCACAGCCTACGAAATTGAGATCGCTGAGATAACGCCAAGCATCAGTCTGCTCTACTCTACGTACGACTATTGTTCCAGTGCCGTGGGTAAACATGATGAATATTCCTTTCTTTCCTTTCTGCGACTCATCTCCTACACATCGTGTCCTTACCCAGCTCCCAGCACCAGCCCCAGCAACTGCCTCCCTGTCTGCCAGCTCCCTGCTTCCCTGCCCACTAATCTTTCATCCCCAGGCTGCCGGGCGAGCTCGGGCGATGACATTTGGCCCATTTCACAGAGGCTTTGGGAAGTGGGACTTCAGCAGGGATTTACAGGAGGGGAGGGAGATGGGAGGGATGGTGGGGCCAGCTCAGAGAGGATGTTTGCTAGGAGAGAAAGGCATGGGGACACTCAGCCACGACAGCTGTTGGGGCACACTGAGGGTTTTGGGGGTACACAGGGGGCTGGCCCCACTTCAACTCTAAATTAGGAATGAGACTCACTCAGACGTGTGGGGATGCAAAGGCAACCCTGGATTTTTACTGGTGCAGCAGGAATCTGCCCTGACCTGAAACGTTCGCATCATTTAGAATGCAGGACTGAGGCTGATTTCCACTCCGAGGCTTTTTCAGAGCAGGAGCTTTACATCCAGGAGCGCTCCGCATCCCCAGCCCGGTCCCCAGCGCTGGGCACTCCCCATACAGGTGAGGGCTGATGACCCCATGAGATGCTTCATAAAGATGACAGATGAAGATGAGAGAAAGGAGGTGTTTGTGCCTCTAACAGAACGGCACATGCCTGCATATATTCCTGTTACCAGATATAAAGAGCTTGTGCAAGTACAGGAGAAGCATCGCTGCAAAGCAGAGACATCAACTTGGGTCTCGCAAGCCCCACCAGCTCCTCAGCACCGGGGCAGCTGCCTGCCCACCCTGCAGGGCTCCAGCTGCAGCACCGTGCTGCTCAGGCGTGAGGGACTGACCCCAACAGCTCTGTTCTCCACCCAGACACCTGTCCCCATGCCGAGGCCTCCCATTAGGACTCAACATTTTGCAGAACATGTGCTTTTTTTTTTTTTTACTTTTTAATAGTTGCATTACCCTGGGAAGTACAAAACACAGCTACACCTGAGACACAATAGCTCCCAGTTCAGAAAAGCACTTAGACGTGCAATTAGAGGCTTGTTGTAGGCTGAAAGCTAAGGAACTGGGAGAAGTGGAGCCAGAGAGCGCCAGGCGGGATGGCAGCTTGCAGCAGCCGGTAGCCAGGAGAAGGTCTGGCCTCCTGGCAGGGATGGGAGGCAGGACCACATGCTCCGAGCACCATCTCGTGGGAAGACACTGCTGCCGCAAGCACAGACCTGCCTGGCTCTGCAGATGCTTGGGCTTAACTTTTTGCAGGGGAGTAAGGCATTGGGAGCAGTGAACTCTGTCACACAGTCACTTAAAGCCACCGTGCCAACCCCACAAACACATCTAGCGACGGAACGTAAGCATCCACAAGACCCATGGCTTTTTAGGTGCCGAAGAAATTACCGTTTTCAGTGTTCGCTGTAAATTTAATCTAAAACACTCTTCCGAACTTTAAAGTACATGGCTGAAAAGTCCCGTGTGGTTTAAAAGATTTAACTAGCAGGATAAATCTCGCACAAGCAAGAGCAGAACCTAGCCCATTTGATGTACACCAAAATTAATACAATCTCTCTCCTAAATAGTTTTATACAGAGAAACTCAAATAGCTTGGGTTTGCATGGGTGAAACTCCTTCTGAAATCCACACGGTGACTGCCAGAGAGGATTTCTGTAACCTACACAACATTGTACAGGAGGCAGGAACACAGTACCACAGTGTTGTACACCACAGTAGTACACCATGACTATGTGTCCAAAGACTGAAATTGCTCTCCAGAAGGCTCCACTGGGGTGGTGAGGCCCTCAGATCACCTTCCTCAGAGCAAAAAGTCTCCCAGAGAAGGAAGCAAACCTGAAGGCATTTGCAGAGGGATCTCTCCCTAAAACAGTGATGCTGGAGAAGCAGGGTGCCACCACCTGGGTGCTTCCCACCTGGCCAGGTATGAAGGTACATACTAGGGCCAAAATGAATCATCTGCGTTATTCCAAGAAGTCATTTGAAGTAGCAAGGCAGGGGGGACTGCAAGCTGCGCATCTGTGAGCATGAGTCGCAAAGAAGCAGATGCACAGGGATGTGCTACATCCAACTAGCCTGAGACATGCTCCTGTGTGCCTTGGGTGCTTCAGGACACACTGTCCCTGTGTTGCTGAGCCAAGGCCCCCCAATGTACCCAGGTATGAGGGGGACACAACTCGCCCTCCGCTGGGCTCCTCTCTGCCCCCGCACCAGGGCCAGGATAGCAGGCACTCAGCCATATGGGATGCAGCCAACCGAAAGGGTTAAAGACTTTGAAATGTAGCTTCAGTGAGAGATGAGCATTCCTGAAATGCCAGAAAAGCTAGAAAAGGCAGCTGGCACCCCTCCCTGCAGCCTGGGCTGAGCAGCCAGGCCTTATTATGGCAGAGAGATGCTTTTGCAGTCTCCACCAAGCTGGAGGATTGGGGGCTCCTGGAACAGTCCCAACGCAGGCTCCCCTGCATCCCTTGCAAGCTGCTGCAGGGCTGGCTGGCTCGCAGGTCCCACTGCAAAGCCAAGCCAAAGCATCACCTTCCTCCCATGGTCTCCAGCCACAGCGCAGAAAAGGAGAAGTCTCAGAGCTATCTCGAGCTGCTTTCAACATATGCCAATGAAACGGCCCCTTCCACAGAACACTTGTGCCACCCCATGAAACCCACGACATACCTCTGCCATGGTGATACCGGCACTGAACAGCAAAATATGCACAGTGGTTTAAGTCCACCCCGTGGTCCCAGGGGGTCCCTGCGCCAAAGGGATATCAGTGTTGCAACATGAGCATGGTCTGGCTTCCACTTCACAAGCAAAGCCCAAAATACTTTCCTCTTTGACGTGTCTCAACGTCAGCCAGCATGCATCTCCTTGCTCAGGCTCCCTGGGTATGGGCTCTTGCTGGGGACATGGTATTTTCCAAAGACAAATGTCACATTGTAAAATGTGCTGATAAGCAGCCCTCACTAAAAACGGTCTTAAAGACAACCACTGGATGAAAACACTAATGATCTGAGGTCTTCTGTTGGGGACAGCCCAGCTACAGACCCTTCCTGCTCCTTCTCATCCCCCAGCCATAAATTACAAGGTATGCAGTCAAATTAAGGGATTTCCCCCTCCTCTCCTCCCCACCATCCACAAACGTTTCCTGTGAACGTTTGGTCATTCCTGTCCAAATGCAGCTCTTTCCAGGCTCTCCATTTCAGAGCAAGGAAGACAAGATGACAAACGCAACTTAAATATATGGCAATGAATGTAAAATGCACTTTCATCCTACTTGGCCGTGCTAGGCTTAAAGATGAGTTACTGCAATGCCTGACGTGATTTAGATAAAGTAATCCTTTAAGTCAAATATAAAGAATTACACCTTTTAGAAAAATGAAAATAACTTTATTCAAATAACAATTAATTTATGCCTGCTTTCCAGTTGCAAAGTATTTATTCAAATGCAGTCCCACAATTTAAACAGCACGGTGTCCCTTGCAGGTTCTTCCCTACCATCTCTGTTCACTGAATCCTACTTGTCTGAGGGAGAGGATGGGGGACAAACACAACACAGGATGCTACAAGACAGGACTACAACACAAGACAAGGGGTTTACATTGCACGGGACTTCATAACCAAGCTGGAAAGAGCAGCGTTTCCAGCACCCACAATCCCCTGATGCTGCTCTGCATTTCAAGATGAGACTTACTACAGGCCACGTGGGCTGGTGACACAAAGTCCTCACCACATAGGAGGCACAAAGATAAGAAAAAGGGGAGACAGGAAAGAAAAGTGTCTCCCCCACACTCCCTGCAGGATCTCAAGTCTTCTCTCCAGCTGGTTTTCATGAGTTACTAAAGGTGGGCACAGTGGTGATGGCAACATTTTACTGTCTCTGGCCCTGCTACCTTTTGGTTTAGTGGGACAACTTAGTGTCACATCAGCGGTGTGAGTGGCAGGTGCCAAAAGGCTGGAAGAGCTGCTTCCAACCCACTCATCCCACCCTGCAGACAGGGAGTAACTCCTGGGTGAGTCCATAAGCCTCCAAGAAGAGGTGATAACTTCTTTCCCTGATAGTTTTCTCTCTAAAGAGAGAATTTCCAGAGATACCTGGTCAGTCATAGCAATTGCTCAGAGGCGGGCTGGGTGTGGGGTGCAGGTCCACCCCAGCTGTCCTCTTCCATATGGAGTGTGTGGTCCCACCATCCCTTAACCATATGCAGACATCTGTTCCATGGTGATGCAAGTGGCAGGAGAGAGGAGGGGTGTATAGCTCTCAGGTGCCTTCCTGGCTTGCAAGATGCACCCAGTTGCTTGATTGCAGTGAGTGCTAGCAGTCATTGCAGGGTTTGCAACGCCACAACCGATTTTACACCACCAGCAGCCCTGAGCAAGCTTCTTCAAAAGCAACCAGAAGGATCCAACGCTCTCAGTGGGGAAGGTTCTCACCTAAATAAAAAGGAGCCACTTTCTGCTGGTTTTCCAAATACCAACACCTTGCAGCCTGGTCTCAGTACCATGAGAGCCCTCCGAGATGCTGCTGTATGAGTTCCCCACCAAAGGGCAGTGGCTGCCTCTTCCCAACCTCCCTATGCAATGTGCTGCAGCTGGTGAGCGTGCTGCAGATGTTAGTTTGGTGGTAAACGTGAAGTCTCAGGTAATGACCTGGTTCTGGAATATGGGACTTTAAGAAGGAACAGCAAAAGCTGTAATATTCATAGCAAAACAACAGGAGTCTGTAGCATAAAAAGGGCAGCCTGAAGTCTCCCTCCATTCCTACTTAAGTTCAAGACAAATAGATTATGGAAAAATTGGCTAAACCTGAGACCAAGCAGCAGGCTTAACAGAGGAAGATTCATGATCTTAATTTCTGAAATACTCTGGAAACAATTATGGCCACTCAGTAACCCGCTGAATTTGCCTACTACCCTTTCATTATAGCTTACATTTGCAACAAAGCTGTGTTTTATGTGCTTGAAAAGTTATACAGCCTCACTCTTTGGGGACTCCATTGTATCAGATATTTTGCAGCACTGCCAGAAATAACCAAACCCTTCATGAACTAAAGGGTTATTGCTGGCATGGAATTTCCTTTGTTCCAATTACAGAATCTCATTTTTCTTTCTTGCTTCCAATTGTGCTTTCATTGTTTATGATTTGTATGATTAAAACAAACCGCAGTTCATTGGCAACAGCAGGGAAATCTGAGACTTCTAGCTTGAAGAAGAGAATCTGGCAAGGTGCTAAAAATATATTAATTTGGAATTGGTATAAAGAGCACAAGGCTTATGCCGGTGATAGAGATTACGGTACAAGTTTGTCCTGAGAAATTTGGAAATGGCAGAATCTAATACTTAACATGCTTACAAGTTTTGCAGTGGGCAAATGTTGCTGTCATTCTATTCAGAACAGCTTGAAAGGAATATATACTCATGTAAGCAGATTATTAAACTCTGAGAATCTAGATTTTTAATAGGCTTTTAGTATTAAATGCAGCAAAACCCTCATACAATATATAAGGCTCACCTTGGAGATTCAGACACCGAACTCCCATAGGAACTGAGATGAGTTCAATATCTCAACACCCACTTGACTTAAGCTGAAGTCTTTAAATGAGCTAATTATTCAGTCAGGACTTCAGCGATAAGAATCACCCTCTGGTTTTTCTCCGCATTGGATGGAGATAAGAGATGCTGGACGACATCTTCTCACCACCGGGCACCACCAGCGGCACCACCAGTGTGAGGGCAGACGGGAGGATGGGGCATGAAGACAGAGGTAAGGAAGGTCATGATAGCAACCCTTGCCTAGGCAGTTTTAAGCTGCTGCACACCCACCCTGCCTACGTGTCCAGCCCCTGCTACCTCAGGGAAGTGCCTGTCAATTAACTGAGTCCAGGAAAGCTGCAAAGAGGTGCACAGGGATGCAGAGAGACAGAGGGAGATCCAGAAGGTCTCGTCACCAGCTACCACGAACACCCAAGCACCGTGACTCCTCAACAAGCTCTTCACAAGTGGTGCAGTGTGCCATGGGTGGATTTGGCTGTGAACTTTTGTGGCATCCCATAAAAGCACAATATGTTTTTCCACACTTTGACAAGTGTGAAAAGCAATAATGTGTTGTCTTATTTTTTCTTCCCACTTTGGCTTATGTTCTTTACGCAGCAACAGCACAGCAAAAGACACAGGCACTGCTCTGCGTGACCAGAAAAATCAACCTTCCTTGTATGGTTGCCACTGTTTGCACACTGTTATTTCAAGGCACCATGTCCTAAACCCACATAAGGAATGGCAATTGAACTATTAACCCGCAGGTTAATAACAAACCTCAGGAAGGAGGATGAATTCTCACCATTAGATAGTCCAACTCGGAGAAGTAAATGAGATGGACAAAGGACCACAAAGTAAGACTCAGTAGAAGAAAATGAGGCATGAATCACAATAACATGCTAGAATACACACAGCAGGATAAGTGATGCTCACCCACCAGCAGAACACATTGCATTTCATCCCCATCACAAGCCACGGTGTAGAAAGCCCCCACTCAGCAGGTCCTCACAGCTCCTAATTTCAGAGGGATTGCAAGGGGCTGCGCCAGGCAAGGAGTGCTCCCGCTGCATGCACAACCCTGCTCCATCAGTGGGAAATCTCAAAAACCAGGGATGAAACAAGAACATAGCCCAAGCAGAGTTAGGTCTTGATCACCACGACAAGCGAAGTAGAGTCCGCATAGGACTGCACTGAAATGGCAGGGGAAAAGCACAATAAAATCCTCAAGCCAGCTGCATTGCTTTGGCATCCCAGACGAACACGCCACGTTCAGTCAGGGCAGAGGGAACTAAGGGCAAGGAGGAAGTGCAGGATGGTCCAAGGCTGAAACTGGGAAATGAGACCCAGTGAAAAGGCATTGTGCGTGTCCAGTCCGCAGCAAGGAGTGCTAGTAACAAAGCACTGACACAGTGCTGATAACAAAGCACTGGGATAAACAGGACAGCATTAATAGATTCAGAAAAACCACAAAAGGAGCAGCATCGGGTGCAGAAGGGATTGTTTGCATCAAATAGCAGGATGCACGTTGTCGGTATTGTCTGGTACTTGAGTGCTTTGGCAAGTAGCTGTGAAGTTGCTATTCCAGGCTTGATTTAACATGTTACAGGAAAAGAGCTTAGAATAACTAGCAAATTTTGTCATGACAGAGAGGTCAGGAAATGGATAAGCCAGTAAGACTCCTCTCTAACTTAATTAACGCTCAGGTACTGCATTAAAGTTGTGAGAGGTAAATAGCCACAAAGCCTACAGGAATGCCACCAAGGCCCAGATGTGCCCATAAGGATGCTCACACCGAGCTCACTGACACAGCCACGCCCGGTTTTATCCATCACCTCCACACAGAAACATGGCATCCACCCAACCATCGCTCTCCCCTGGGTCTTCACCTGATGCTGCAAAGCCGTCAGCAGCTTCAGCAGGTGCCTTCTAATGCACGCCTAGGGTAAGCACCTCATGTTGCTACAGGAACCGCAAGGCATCTCCCTCAAGCCCCAGCTGCCCCTCCACAGGGACATGGGTGGCCTTAGATCTGCCTATAGATGTCCCAGAAACGTGAAGGGGTCTCAAGGCTGCACGTGGTGCCCATGCTCAGGCAACTCAATCCTGTCCCACAGTGAAACGTATCCAGCTACAGCGACCACGCACAGCAGGTTACATGCAAGGAACGAGCGTCTCCTCCGGTCCAGCCTGCTGAACTTTCAGTCAGAAAGATCTGATTTACAAAAGCCAATATCCAACAAAGCAAGAGGGGAAACATTAAGATATAAAGTATATTTTACATTCACAAAACCTAGAAAATCAGACTCTTCTTTCCAGCAGCTGTTATACATGTGGGACAACTAAGGTCAGCATCCTGAAATTAATACTAGCTATTCAAAAAACACCAAGTTTCTTGCAAAAAGTGGCAAGATGGTGTTTGATGACCAACAAGTGCACATCGATCCAGCAGGAGAATTGCTGTAGCCGCGCCAAAAACACTCCAGTACATAACGCACATTCTCAGAGCAGCTTGCAGAGCTCCTACACGGTGAACAGCTGCTTGGCTCCCTCTTGGGGAAAAACACTGAAATAAAGAAAACTGGTGGTTTGGGGTACTCGAGCAGCATTACCTTAAATGCTCCTGATTTTCAGGAATCCTCCCAGACTCTCTGAAAGAGATGCCACGCTGGGAGGTCCAAGCACATGAAGCAGTTTTGGCTCCACGTGAAGCAATGCAACTGGCTTCAGAGACCATTGTAACTACATGTTTGCTCCCGAAACATTCTGCAAATAGGTCCTGGGAGAACAGCACCCTGGGCCATGATCTTCGTTCAGCTTTATTTAGCTGAGTTCCCCCCCCGGTAGTTTCATTGGCAGAAACACCACCAGGTACGAGACACTTTCTCAGCCCGTGGAGAGGAGAGGGTCACCCTGGGAAGCGTTATGGATGCAGAGGGTAGTCTTTGCTTATGACAGCTCACCAGGGCCACAGACAGCGGCCTCGGTCCAGGTCCTGCTGATGGCACAGCTGGGTGAAGTGGCAGCAGTGGAAAGGTGCTGAGTCTAGATCCCCCCCGCAAATGTAAGTTCAGAGTTGTTTGCAAATTAAACATGACTTTAGACTATAGCTGCCTTCAGCTTCCTGCCGAGAATACCAGGGAACCGTCATGGGCACAGATGTCACCCTAGGTCCCCAGGTGACACAGAAAGGCAGTCGATGCGTTTAAGGGGCAACAGCTACTTCCATTTTGTGCATCCATTCATTTGCTCTCCCTCCTGAACACCCTGCCTTCACAGGGGGGTTCAAACCCCCTCCTCCATGTGAGCCACCACCCCCACTGCTCTCCTTGCCCAGACAGCAAGTCTCCCCCTCCAGGACACCATTGATGTCCCTGGGAGGGGATGGGGGATTTAACTCTCAGCACCCCTCTCTGCTAGCAGCAAAAAAACTCCAGTATCTGCAAGCTGCAAGGGAACTGTTGCTAATATTCCATAGGAGATGGCAGAGGTGGTGACATCTGTGCAATAGACCAGAGGGAGCAAGGAGGAGAGGAGTGGAAAGGCACGCTCTCTTCAGGCACAGCAGAGGATTTAGTCCTCAACAGAGAGGCAGCCAGGCGCTGAAGTCTTGGTGCCCCCTTCAAGCACACACACCATCCTCTCCCTGCCTTGCCCCCTCCGCATGCCATGGCACCTACGTGACCTTCCATTTCATGCCACCGACGCTGCAGCATTGCAGCGGGGGACCTAGGGTGACATCTGTGCCCATGACGCTTCCCTGGTATTCTCGGCAGGAAGCTGAAGGCAGCTATAGTCTAAAATCATGTTTAATCTGCAAACAACTCTGAACTTACATTTGCGGGGGGGATCTAGACTCAGCACCTTTCCACTGCTGCCACTTCACCCAGCTGTGCCATCAGCAGGACCTGGACCGAGGCCGCTGTCTGTGGCCCTGGTGAGCTGTCATAAGCAAAGACCTCACACTACGTCCCCCTCCTACAAAGCCGCAGTGTTTATAGCACTGTTTAAGAAATTTTAATTAACAACTAGTGAGATAATACCAAAATAATTTTTTTTTCCCCAATTGAATTTCTCACTTAGTCATGGAAACTCAAGATTTTGCAGAAATAAGTACAAATAGAGGACATCTTGCCTTAGGCAAAGTAAGTACTTTTTATTAAGTGTGTGATCTTAGATGCTTGAGCAATTTTTTTCAAAATATAGTTTGATGCTATTTTGGTCCTTTCAGTGTTTCAGGTCAGTATTGCAAGCACAGGCTAATTACCACCTGAGGTTACTGATCAAGAAGTCGTAATTAATATCTCAACATTTCACCACTTCCTGATTTTATTTCTATTTCTTCCCTGACACAAACTACTTAATAGCAAAGGATGCTTTGCAAAGTAGGGTGATTAGAGGAAATTTATGTATCATTATAAAAAAAATTTCCAAGGTCTATTTCCACATTCTTTAACACTCCCCAAGGGGCATCTTTTGCAAGAAAAACCTCCATTTCTATTAACGTTTCCTTCCCCTTTGTGCTATGATTCCTGCATTTGCCCGTCCTGATTAACCTCACACTTACCACTGGCACATCCTCAGAACTGGCAAGTGGGGCAGGGAGAAGCAGCCAGGGCACAATCTGGACCCTGGGGTGAACGGCTCCATCCAGAGAGGGCAGCCAGGGCTCAGCTGTGAGAAGATGGTCAGACGGCAACAGTGGCACCACCAGAGCTCAGCGGTCCTGACCTCCTCCAACACAGAGCCAAGGCCAAGGGGAAGACCATCTTGCTGGGCTTCTTTGTCCCTCCCTGGACGGGGCAGGGGATGCCAGCCATGCTGTGCTGCTACCACTGCATGGAGCCAGGCTGAAGACGTCCCCACCCCAACGAAGGGCACGGTGGCAATGCCCCCCACATGGCTACTGGAGAGGAGCTACCCCTGGTACCAGGAGCACGGCTGCACTGCTGCAGGTCTCCTCTCTGTGGCTCACCACTCCGAACCTACCCTGACCAAAACCAGCCACGGCCGCAGAGTTTTCACAGCACAGTACAGAAGACTCAGTGGAGGGCAGCACACAACCACTTCTACTCTCCGTGCAGACTTTGCACATCCATCCGAGCTGCAGCGCAACTGCAGGACCCCAGCTCTGCAAAAGGTTTCTTAAGGGAAAGAGCAGCACCCTGGTCACAGACTACTCCAACGCCTGGTGGTTAACACAAGATAAGCAGTGCTGGGGAGAGGGAGGGGAAGGGAGACGTGATTCACCTCTCCACGACTTCTTGTCCGTTCCAGCAAAGAGTGTCGTTCTGAACAGCAGAGCTGTGGTTGCAGATGTATTCTGGCAAGCTGCTGTAAAAACTGCTGTGGAACTTCAGCTTCGTAATGAGTTCCCTGGAAGAAAGGGGAGGAAATGGTGCTCAGTTAAAAAAGACGAAAAGAAGATGGGGTCAGCGCATTTTAACCAGTAAGGGTCATCACACAAACACAAGAAAGCAGCTGGGTGCAAACAAACCATGAAGCATTGGTCTTATTTCTGTAGTATGTCAAGTAGCTTTTTCCATCATCCTCAATGTTATTCAGTCAAGGGCTGAGTCCATGTTTCTTAGGGCAAAGATGCATGTGAGGAGAGGGATGCTGGGGCGGCAGAACCTCAGCCCAACCATGCAGCACGCCAAAACCAGAGGAAAGCACCTAAGGAAAGGTGCTGCTGGCTCAGGCCATGCATACAGGGACTGCATCAAAGCAGCAAGCGCTCAGGCTGCCAGCAGTCCCCTCTACCTCACAGAAGGCAACAGAAGCCCCTCGGGAAAGGACAGCCTTGTCACTTGGTCTACCTGACATCGGCCATCCAACACCCCTGCAAGGGCAAGCGGCATTTTTGGTGGTAGACCACAGCGGTCACTCTCAGCATAGACCTGTACAGATGGGTTACACTGGGTTTCATGCTGCACTGTTGAAAATACACGATTTTTAAGGAGTACACTGGGCTGGCCGTGGAGTCACAGCCGGCATTCAAAGGATCACGTTACACTCAGCAAAATGGCTCTGCCCCAGAAGGCAGGAGAAGCCGCAGGAGCAGTGCTTGAGCCAGACAAGAGGAGACCCCCACCTTGTGCTCCCCCTTCCCAGCACCAAGGAACCTTGTCCCCAGCAGGTCCCCTTCAGCAGCCGACCAGAAGTGCCAGGACAGTCTGACCTGGGGGACACTGCCAGCTGCCAGAAAGGGGACAGGGGCTGCCCCAGGGTCTGTCCCCTCAGGGGCACTCAGCAGCTGTCACTGGGAAACACTGGCAGATTTAATTAGGTAAATGGCATAAAAAGTATGATAATATGAATAGCAGGGACTGGAGGAAGTAAGGCTTGGCCTCAGAGTCTCCTGGCTTGGGTTCAGCACGTTTCCCCCTTTGGCAAGGGGTTAGTTCTTGGCCTCCTTCCTCCCCAGGAGGAATGATGAGGGGTCAGCACCTCGAGCTGGGAGCCCTCTCAGGGGCATCCCCTTGGCCCCACAGCAGTGGGACCTCCATGCCCTGCCAGCTGCGGGGAGCTGCCCAGCCATGCCAGGCTGTCAGACACAGCAGGCTTAGGCAGGCTGGGGTGCAGAGGGGGTGCCCAGCTCCCTCCATCCCTCTTTACTCGGGGATTTCGCGGGGCTCTCTCTCCAGATGAAGCCCCTGACTGCCAGCTGGGGGCAGGCGAAACACGGAGAAGCCGCCCCAGTGCCAGCAAAGGCAGCCTGCGCTGCTCTGCTCTGACTTTTTTCTAGCGAGGAGCCTGTTTCTGCCCTGGTGGGACTGACACAGCCAGCGCAGGCAGAGCCAGCAGCTGATGAAGGCAGGGGGGCACCTAAGTCCTCCTTTGGGTCACCACAAGGCACCCTGCCAGGGTATCACAGACACCAACCCGCCCGTCACTGTCCATGCCAATGAACAAGCCCGATCAGTCAAAGCCCCTCCAAAGGGTGGGAGTTCAGCCCACACCCCCCCTGCATAAACTGGAAGGGTGCTTCAGACATTCACCTCCCGCATGAACCACCTCCTACGGCCATCTCTTCCCCTGGGCTTACAGTGGGGCAGGAGGTCCAACCAACACCATTTTGAAAGCCAAAATGAGGCAAGACCTGGGTCTTCAGTTACGCCAAACCCTGAGCAGGACAAGCTTTACGCTGCCCATCACACACGGCTCCTTACATCCTAGATACTGCCTTGCTTCCCATCCTGCAGACCCCGGCAGCGCTGGGGAGAAGGGAGGGAAGAAAACTACCAGGCAGCAGAGCTCCCCACCGGGCAGGAGAAACTCCATATCTGCAGGTATGAGCTCATGTAATTCATCGCAGCAGATTTCATTAGACTTCACAGTCCTCAAAGGACATCTCTGGCAGAGCCTGGGCTGTGTAACCCTCCAATGTGTTGAGACAATGGAAGAATGCAAGCCCTGGTGATATATCTCATGGGAACCGTATCAAGAATGTGGCCCTGTTACTCTTTAAAGAGAAATGCATCCAACTTTATCTATCCCATTCCAAAAATTGCCAAGCTTGCCTGTTTCTCTTCCGCAAGGATTTTACTGCTGTCTTGAATACAAGAAAAGGCATCGCATGCCTCTGGGTGTGCTTTCAGATCCAGGGGGGAGACGCATCCCCCCGACACAGCAGTGTAAGCTCACTGAATTACAGCTTCCATTTACAGAGGGAAGGAAGCAAAGGGTGCAGTGCCAGCAGTGGAGGTACCTGCTTCACTTTGAAAATATTCAGTAAAATGCTGTTAAAATTCCTGGACTACCATAAAGACTGCACACAATAAAAAGGGAAATAAGCCCCACTTACCTACACACACAGTGTTACATGCAGTGTTTCAGGCTCGAGCGACCATTTCCACCTGTAACTACACCTGTATTTGTGGCACTACAGCAGTGCCCAAGAAACCCAGACAAGGCATTAGTGTATGAACCTGGGTGCCTGGTGCATTGCAAAATAGTAAAACAAAGAAGAAAAGCAGAAGGCAGTTTTACAGTAGTGTGTTTTTTTTAAAAAAAAAAAAAAAAAAAAAAAAAGAGGGATGCACTCTGTGAGAACACACTTGTAGACACTTTGCTGCACTTCAGAGCTACCTGTAGAGTAGCTCTGATGTTCAGAGTCAAAACCAGCTGCAGGTTTATGGGCAAGGGAAACAAGGAGCTCTTCCACCCGCTTCCACCTGGCCAACCCATATGGCAACCGCTCCTGCAGCCCATCCCACAGACACCATGCTCAGCCCAAGCACTCTCACCTCCTCCTGCTCGACAAAGTTTCTTCTTGCTCAACATGAGTCACCTTCATGACCTTCTTGTCAATGAAAAGGTCTTCAGGGTAATTAGCCGATCGATACTGCCTCTGCTGAGTGTGGCCACACAACCGGCTGATCTGGAAAACACAAACACAGCAGCATGAGGAAACGTTGGGACCAGAAACGCTGCAGGAAAACAGCCGAGGTGCACGCTGGCACCTGCATGGGAGCTGCTCTGTCGTCCTGTCATCCCCATCTCCCATAGCTCACACAAGCACCTGAAAGCAAACTACCGCCCTAAGGATGCAACTCTGCTCTTGAACGAACCTGCCCTGTGGGAGGGAAGGCAGGGAACTCCAAGTGAGATTTTTGGGCATCACAGTGCCCCTGTGGCTATCAAAACCCCTGAGCTGCAGGCATGGCCAGCAAGTGTCCCTGTGCTCGGTTACCCTCATGCTGGCAGAAGGGGGCTGGAGATGTTCCCTGCTCCTTCCTTGCTGCAAGCGGTAGCATCTCAAGACTGTACACTCCAGCTCTCTAGCCAGACTTTAGGAAACACCTCCCCTCTGAAGGTAAATCTTAAGACACTGGTTCTGCACCTCAAGGCAGCTCAGCATCCACACGGGCTGCGCTGCAGGTGCCCAGCAAAGAGCATCACACACATTGTTACTAATTAAAAAAAATAAAAATCAAGGTCTAAAATACAGCAAGCATTGTGGCTGCAGCCCAGTCATACCATGGGAGGTCTTGATTAACAGGGCTCTGCTAATGACACAAATTAGCTCATTAGCATACAGATGATTTGGTAACCAGCTGCAGCAGTGAGGGAAAGAATCCAAAATGCCTCATTAAAGCTCTCCTGCATGGCCACTGTCCCGAGACTCAGCCAGCAGCGCTGCGGCTGCTGCTGCAGTCCCTGCTGCAGATGGACTTGCAGCCATTTCCTTCTCTAGGAGACTACCAAGGGACAACTGTCCCCCTGAGGCACTGCCACCACTGGGAAATTCACCTTTTGAACCACCCTCTGCAGGACTCATCCATGCTGGGTTGTGAAGGTTGCTCTGCCAACTGCCAGGACCACAAAGGCACCGCAGGTAACGGCAACCCCTCTTTCCCTTGAGTCTCATCCCACCGCTTGCATCCAGGCTTGGGACCAACCACATACCCATAAAATGCCTGTTCCTTGCAGCACTCCATTTGTCTTCACGCCACAACAAACCAAGGCAGCCAGCTAAACTCCCAGTTAGCCACACACCAGAAGCTAAAAACACAGCCCACTGCCCCAAGATACAAGTATCTGATGTGTAAAGAGAAGAGATTAATTCTATTACATCCTGCATTGGGTGGGCAAATAAATTAGTAATATCACCTCCTTCATTATCAAGAACAGCACAGTTTGTTTGTTCAGGCTGCCATACAATGAAGACTGAAAGAGAAGCCTCCTGGGAGCCAGGCGCTGCCGTTTCATGTTCACAGAGCGGTGGGGAGAGATGCTGCCACCGGTCCCTTCTGCGCCTGCAGTTCCCTCTGCTGAATCGGCTCCTCCTGCAGCTGCCAGGGGAGCAGTTTCTGCATCATCTTACTGGTTTTTTTCTCCATTGCCCTCCTTTGGCTGTCTTTCTTCTCTGCCTTGCCAACCCAAACTCTTGCAGAAGAACATATTAGCCCTACTGCCCTTCCTACATCATGTGGCAGGCTTGAAAAAACAGAGGGAGTCAGAAAAAATGACCACCACATGTGGGCTGTTTGCTTTGCCTTTCGGGTTCTCCTTTAGCACTCATCTCTCTCTCCTAAGATCTGCAGGTAATCCTCTGATGCAGGCAGCCAGGACCCAGAGGAAATCGTGGGGCAGCAGGAGACCTGGACAAGGACATTTGGGACACCCAAGACCCCACCACTAGAGAATGGGTCTGCACATCTCATGCTCCCTCTGTGCTGGCTGGTGCCACCACCCCTGGAATGGGGAGCTCTGCAGGAGAACAGGAGGATGCGCGAGTCTGTGGACTACCCTGCTCAAAGGTGCCCTCCAAGCCCACCGGGAGGGTCAGAGATAAGACCTGCCATGCAGCTACCCCAGGGAAACACAAGGTACGCCAGAGCTACAGGGCAGCGCACACAGAACAAGCAATGCTACAAAAGCAGCATTGCTGCACCCACGCTCTGCATGGGCATGTAAAGCCGTGGAGAGAAGTGGGAAAAGGTCGGATATTTTAAGCTGCCATTTGTGGTGACTCCCTTTGATTCTCCCCTGTGAAAAGCCCCTCCCCCCCTTCCCTTTCCAAAGCCCGCCTTTCAGCTGGTGAAGCCTATTGAACCCCAAGAGAAGAGCAAGTCCAGAATCAAGGCTTTTTTCCCAAAGATGCTGAGACACGCTGAATGGGAGGGGAGGGCCGAAACGACAGCATGAACAATGGCACCACCCGAGAGCATGCTTCAAACGGCAAGGCGGCCGAGTGGCCGGGGGCTGCCTCATCTCCCACCCAGCACTGAAGGTATCACAGCCCCTCCGCTCCCAGCTCTTCTGCAGGAGCTGAGGCTCAGCCGCATCCTCACAGCCCCACATGGCATCTGGGTACCACAGGCTCCTGCAAGGGATGGAACCCCAGAGAGGACCATGTTAGCCCTGCCATTGGGACAGTGCAGGCAAAATCTTCATGGATGGATGGTTGGAAAGTTTGAGCAGTGCTTCCAAGTTTTTGCTTATTAATTTATTTAAGGACCAACTAACCTTTTCAGCAAAAAACAAACAACACTGCAGCCCATCTTGCGAAGTCATGGTGAAATGATTGTCACATTTTAGTCAAACAAAAACCTGGCTGAGATTTGAACTTTAAATAAAGTGAGAGAATGTAAAAGTAACAGATTGCCTGCTCATTTGCAGGGGCGGCATAGCATGCACTTTTCAGGGGAGGGAAGGATTTCACAAGCCATCTGCCAAACTCTGCTGGGCCACAAGCCGTCCTAGGACAACGGCTCAGAAACCCTCTTTCAATCTTTCCCTCTTTTTGAGTCCTGCTGCAAAATCAGGAACACATGAACCAAGATACCCAGCCTCTTCCTAAGCACCGCTATTTTAAAGGGAGCTCCAAATTTCAAAAAGGTCCAGAAAAATACCACAGTAGGGCAGTCAGAGGAGGGACAACACAAGCCTCAGACCTTGAGGGGGGAAAAATAACCTGTGATGCTTCAGCTCCCCAAGCATCATTTGCTTTGGCAGGAGCAAGGACTGCCAGATCCCCAGCAAGGTGGTACACCTGCAAGAGCAGAGCACGAAAGGAAGGCAGCATATCTAATTGCATGTGCTAAACTAGTAACGAGTGACAGCAGTAGTATGCAGTTGCCTCCCGCCACACAAACATAAATGTGAAATGCAAAGCAAATCGACAGAATGGAACCACTAGCTCTTCTCCTGGGGCTCCGCACACTGTCAGTGGATTGTAAATATACACAAGCCCTTATCTAAAATATATTCGGTGTAAGAGCTGTGCAGTCTCTTATTTTACATCACACTCTCAATCCCAGAACAGGCTGAAGTTTGAAGCATCAGGCCAGAAAAAAAATTAAGATGTGAAATCAAAGGGCAGAGTGCTTTTTAGGCAACCGGGGTTGGGGGTTTTGTTTGTTTTTAAGAAGATCTGCCTGTCTACCAAAAACCTGCTGCGAGAGAACACAAGGCAAGCAAAACCCTCCCAAAGCCCTGAACTTTTACAAGCCCCAAAAGCCACCGATACTGTAACAGCCAAAGCAAAATCTCCCTGCCCCAGCTCATTAACAAACTCACTAATTACCAGATTTCATTAGTCTCCTCCACTTGAGCATGACCCAGGTCACAAGGGGAACACTTTGCCTCCTGCCGACCGCTACCCATCACTCCATTTCTTTATTCCAGCCGCAGGGAGAGACGGAGCCCGCTGGTCGAGCAGAGCTCCCTGGGGATCGAGCGGCTCCCCGGAGCCGGCCAGCTGCTCGCCATCCCGCACCCACCGGGGAAGCAGCTGGCTCCTGAAACCCCGGGGAGCCACACACCATGCAACGGCTCTGCTTTTAGAGGGAACATTGATTTGAGAGAAGTACAGGGACAAAGCTAATGGAATAGCATTATCAGCCCTCTTTAACGCTTCCCCATTAATTTAAGGGGAGAGATGCCAGAGGACTGCAGGGAGCATGGAAACCAAGCACCATGAGCAGGCAGGGACCAGACCCGCTGCTTCCAGCTGCATCAACTGCGGCAGGGTAAAGCACAACACTGGTCCACGTAGGTGCCCACAAGCCAACGGGAACCAGGACCATTGGGCTAGGGTTAAATTATGTCATTGAAAGAGCAGTGACCGCAGTACCAAGTTCTGTGCACAGCATCACAGCCTTGGTGCAGCTGACGGAGGGCAAAAGTCCTGCAGGCACCACCGGCCCGGCTGCGGCAGCTGGCACCGCTCGCAGCACCAGGGCCACCGCTGGAACCGGCTCCGCTGCCCAGGCACAAGGCAGGGCAGCCGCACGGGGCAACAACCCCTCACCTTGCACAGCTGCAAGCAATCCAGCGTGGGCGACATCGGAAAGCAGCACACATGTGATCCTCGGTGCCAATTTGAGCATCACTTCCAAGAGTAAGCACTTTTTAAAGGTAATTTTCTAGAAGATTTTTATTTTGGGGGGGAAAAAAAGCGAATCAGCCTCCCCTTGGAAGAGAGTGCATTGGACGCTGTTGAATACCTGCTGCTGCCGCGTCTCATTCAGCCCATGAGCTCCGCTCTGCTCTAAAGCAGAGCCTGCTGTATTTGACCTTTGCTTAAACTTTACGTGGAGTTTCCATTTGTCTTCTCTGTGAACTGTTCTGCTTATAGATTCATTCTCCAGGAAGACACAGTGGGTTTTTTCCTTTCAAGGGGATGGCCTCATTTCTGAAGATTTCCTCCCGCAATCTTCTCTGCTCTCTGGAGTTCACGTATGTCATTTTATACCTATTCCTGAGTTTCCTTTGGGAGAAGCTGCACATTAAACTGAAAAGTGATTAACTATTATAATTGATTTGAACACAGCCTCTGACAGGGTGATTTGCTATGGTATGCACAGGAGAGACAACCACAGACCTCAAGAAAACATGCTACCTTTGGAGGAACCAACTGGTGCTCACTAAACCGGTGATCATCATTCAGCCATGGAACCCAGTTTGACCAGTAAAGCGGAAAGCCTCAATAACGCAGCTGCCTGCGTTGGCACTTCTTCCCCCATTCTTTTTAACAACCTACTCTGCTACACATCACACGTATTATTAGCATTATAAAGAACGCATTTGTGCCCCATTTATCTTCAAAGTCACCATAAAAGTGAACCTGAAGTCTATTACTCAAGCGCTGCTATAGAAATCCGCTTAATTAAATTCTAAAGGGCTTAAACCAAAAATATACATTGCGATGATGTGGGATAGAACATAAACTTTTTAATAGTAGTAACCAAGAACATTTACCATTTCTACAGGTGTAATAAAAATGCTAATATATGTTAATGTTTAGTCTGTGGTTAATGTTTTGTCTTGTTAATTTCCCCCGGGCTTTTATTACTGATTTAAATCTGCCACACTGCCCCAGTGATTGCATCCTCTTCCACAAACTGCATGACACACTCTCAAACAAATGCTGATTGACTGAAGTGAAGAAACATTTAGCTAGGACAAACATTCTTATTATATGCTTGTAATCATTATATACATTTTGTCAGTAAGATGGGAAAAAGATGATTCCCTGCTCCCTCGCTCTTCTCACAGCAGAAAATATGATTATGGGCATAAAAATGAATTTACAAGCCTTTATTTTAGGAAGCACATCATTATTAGCTAAGTAATGATTGTTCTTCTGGTTCCAGGCACTCAAGCAGAAGGAATAAACGGAGTCTGGTAACACAGATGTCTTCTACGCATATTTCACTAAAATTCCTCATTAATGGAGTACTAAATGTTATTAATCAGCTCTATAGTATTACAACTTCCAGTATCCAGACATCACCTTGCACGGATTACATAAGAGGCAACATCCTAACTCACTCACGCAGAGCAGTGGGAATCGCGGGAAGTGACCTACTCTCCGTGCCGAGAAGAGCGCTTAATAATGCATTGCCTTTAAATAATGCAACACTATAATGTGTAAAATGCATACAAACACTAATGCTTAAAATAACAGAGTGCCTGTCACACCAGTGCCTGCAGTGATGCCCAGGACATGCTACAAACACATGCTACAAATGCTCAGGGACCCCTGCAACTACCAGACCATCTGAAGGCCATCACCACCTGGCTGGGAGATCAGCTCTTCAAACTCCTGCAAGACCGCAGAGGCATCAAGGAGGCACTTCTAGAAGGAATTAACTTCATTTTTGTATTCCATCCTTCATGCAGAGCATCGTAAGACACTTTGCAGAGTCTCAGTGTCACAACAGGAACCTGGGGCCCAGGGAGGACTGATGGGTGCCCCTCCCCGACCTCATTTCTTGTCTGCAAAGACCACTCTGCCCAGCTCAACTGGGAGAAAAAACAAGAAGGGGCTCAAGACTCGGTGGAAGAGAAGCCAACAGCACAGCCACGCTTGCAGACCCCAGCTGCTGCCCAAGGTGCTCGCCATGCCCTGGTGTGACCCAAGGGCTAATGGTGCTGGATCCTCAGGGCAAGCTGCAGAATGTGTCCCCCACACAGCTGTGTGTATTGATGTGACAGAAGTGACACAAGACCTGGCAGGTCTGATATGTTGCGCGGTTATGCAGTTGCTCTACCCCAGAACCTGCACCAGGACATGGGTACAGCAGCTCAGAAGAGCAGTGGGGCATGCAAGGGAATTTTTAAGGGTTTCAGCCCTTGGCACTAACTGCTGCAGCCGGACAATCCCCATCTGCACTTCCCCCTACTGCGCCTGGGTGCAGACAGCTCAAATCAGACCGAGACCACCACTGCACTTCCATCGCTGCTCCCATAAGGGCATGCCACCCTGTCTCCCTAAGGACCTGATGCCCGGTGACCCGTACATGTGCCGCAGCATCCAAGGCACCTCCGTGCTGTGTATCACCATATCCCGACCCCTGTGCTGACCCCAGCTTCTCCCAGCGCAGGATGCCCTCTCCCTCGGAGGAACTGTGACCTCAGCTTGAGCCAAGCCCTTTCAAACCTACATAAAATAATGCAAACAAGATGTTTCTTCTTTCTGGCATCCCCAGCACGCAGCGTTTAATCCACCAAAGAAAGCTGCTTTGTGTTTAAGCAAAAGGCTGTTTATTGTTATTTATAGGTAGAGAGGAAGTTGGACTAAATGATCACAGTTGTTCCTTTTGCCTTTATAATCCATGACATATAATTAAAGCACAACTTTTCAAAAGTCAGTGTTTCCCTCCAGTGTTTTGTTAATTCCATATTTAACACAAAATTTGGTATTTCAGTTCTGACGGTCAGACCTCGGCAGCAAACCGCAGAGCAGGCAGCTGGTGCCCCAGCCAGGGCTCAAACCCAACCCAGCAACCGACCAGGAGAGTCAAGGAAAAAGCATTTGCTTAATTTTCAGCACATGCTTATGCAGTTTTCCCAAGCAGAGATATTTCCTGGAACAGGGCCCCGTAGCATACTAATGCACCCATGACGGTTTTAAGTTAGATCTGTGCAATATGAGGTTTCTTAGACAACCAAACGAAGGCTTTATTCTTGGAAAGATAAGTCAGCCTTGCCTGGAAGGTGACAACCGAGTAAAAGGGAAGATGTGGGAGCAAAATCCAGAGAAAAGCAGGAGTGTGCTAGACTGACCAAAGCCTTGTTCAGGAGCAAAACACAACAGCACCCGGAGCCTGGCTCCTGGTGAAGCCCCAATCCCCCACCGCGCTGCGTGGCTGATGCGGGGGCATGGCAGAGGCTGGGGGCACAGCTGTTCCCGATCCCAGGCTGCCACCATGCCTCTGGGACTCTGATTCCCCAAGGAGGCTGAAAGATCTCCCAACCCAACAGCAGATTCCAACATTAGCACTGAATCATGTAACTTGCCAGAAAAGTTTGACTTAAGATAGCGATGCCCATTTCTGCTAAGGATGCTAAACACATGGCACTTACACAACTGTGCTTTGTGCATACTGTAACACTTGCACAACCGCTACTGCAGGCACCTAGAAGACCCCTCCTGTTGCAGGCAACTAAATCTACTCCATCCCCACAGATGGAGAAGCAAAGCAAGGAATTGGCTTGAGGGATTACCACTTTCTACCCAGAACTTAAAAACAGAGTAATAAAAATTACTCCCTGTGCACTCTACCTGTTGCAGAGTGCCAGTAAGCGCACAATAACCCCTCTGAAAGCACCAAGTCCAGCGCAGGCTGTAAGCTCTGGCTCTCTTGGCTGGTGGGGAAGGGGCTAGGGCTGCCTGGGGGGAGCCCAGGGCAGCCCCGCTGCCCACAAACATCCCCCACCACTGAGGCTGGGGCAACGAGAAAGAGCACGGGGCAAAGCTGGGCACTACACCAGGTGAGCACCGTGCGCTTGTTATTTTCCTTCCCTGGGTTAATTGGTTTCCTTTGCAGATTTCTGTGGGTTTTAATATCACACCGTGTTTGTGCCTACGGCGCTACAGAAAGGAACAATCCGAGAGAAATAAATTCCTAGCAGCTTAATTTAGAGAGGAAAAACAGATACCTGCCATCAGTCTGGAACGTAAGCTGCCAAGTCGGAGACAGGCCCTGTAATACGTTATTTAACAGCAGCCGTGTCAGCTGGGTTGCAAATGTGGTCAATACCTACCGGTCCAACTTCCCCCCGCAGCCATGAGCAGAGATTCAATTATTCTTTGAGAAATACATCGTTAAATAATTAAAAAGTTACTGCATTGCCTTTTTTTTTTTTTGAGACAGACCGATTCAATTTTGGCAGTATAAAGCCATTATAATGTGTCAGCTAGCAATTAGCTACTGTACACTGTTTATTCTTGAATATAATCTTTGAGTAGAAGGGCAATATTCTTAGAAACGCAGCATTAACTTGTTCCTCAATGACTTTAATATGGCTCTTTCCAAATTACTGCTCATAAAATCTCAGGGAAGAAAAAATTACTGATGATATCCCATCTCCTTAATTAGTTCTCCCTCCCTCTATCAGCAATCCAACAGCAAGAGTTATATTTACATTATATAGAGCACGCGAGGCTTACCACTAACTCTGCTTTAACTGGTGATACCCAAACAAGCAGGTAACAAGCCAGGTCTGTTTTGCAACCTGCGCAGACCATGCTCACAGCTATACACCGTTTTTCAGATTTACACTTCAATAACTGCTTGTGCTGTAACCATTCCAAAAGGTTTTTACGCCACTAATAGTATTTTTCGCTATAAAATGCCCTCTTCCCTTCCTGTACCAAATGGAAAACCCTTCCGACTCCAAGAGGCTTGGTATCCATAACTCCCCCCTACTCACCGGTCCCTTACAATGGACCGTAACCCCACTTATTTTAACCCCCCCCCCCCCAGGAATAACCCCCCCAAGCAGCCACCTTTTGCTCCCTCCATCCACCTTTCTCTTTCCAAAGACCAGTTCCTGCTAAAACAGTAAGGCTGGAGGCACCAAAGGTCACCGATTCATTCGAGTTGTTGTTAAGCTGCTGAATATCATCAGCAAAAAAACTACAACCATTTGCTTCCTCGGGAAGCCCGGAGCAACCCCAGAGCGTGTCACCCAGCCCCTGGCGAGGGGTGCACGAGGCTCTCCCCACGGCAGGGCTGTGGCCCTCCCCAAGCAAAGCCTACAACAGAAACCTAAAAATTGTTATTAATGGAAAGCAGTAAAAACAACTCTGCACAGCAGAGATTAGGGACCAGTAAAACTAATCCATTCAAGGCCAACAAAGGGCTCGGGAAAGCCCTGTGCTCTTTTTTCATTGTTTCTTTTCTTCATCTCTTGATTTTTCTTAGTTTTGAAGCTACTGGATTCATGGTAATTTTTTTCCCTAACAGTCAGTCCTAGCCTAATCCAATTAAAGGTCAGCACAAAGATAATTTACCCAAAACATGGCAGACAAGGTAAAAAAAAGACTCCCATTAGATTTTCGCTCATGATAAAGGAATTACATTCTTCCCAAAGACAAATCAGGCTTATTGAAAATGTAAATCATTCTTTTCTATAAAGATATAAATATCTGCAGGGCTTTTTTGAGACTTTGTTGTAACACATCTTGTTTTTACATGTACTGCGGTTAGTACAATTAAATTACGGAATGACTTACAATGTTAGATTAGCTGCTGCTTGATTGAGAGTATCTTTATAATGGAAATCGGTGTGCACTTTTAACCTTGTTACAATGCTATATTATATGTCTGATTAATATATTAAAGTGACTCATCCAACAATAGGCTGTTTGCAGACAGAAATGAAATTAATTCAACTTTATCACACCACATTTATTAACATCGTCAAACTGAGGACTAGAATTTGATTACGAGAAGCAGATTCCAATAAATTGATATGCAACAATTCCAAAATGGGGGGGGGGGGGAGGGGGATCATTAGATCGGAAAAAAAAATGACTAAATACTTTTAATGCATTTTTGTTCAACTTTTTTACTTTCCACTCACCTTGCAAGTTGTAAGCTGGGCATTTCCACAACTCACTGAAAAGATTAAGATCTTGTACCAAAATCTTCAGGTAGAAAGGGTGGCTGAGGTGCTTCCTGACTCCTAACAGCAACGGCAAATGCATGAGGCAAGGCTCAGAGACATCACGGGCATTTTTCAGCATCTGCCAGGCAAATCCTTTCAGGCCCATCTGCTCCGAGCTACTGGTGCCACTTTGCTGGTCAGAGCCATCCCAGCATCACCACGCGCACAGCTCCCACTATCCTCAGGTGCCTTCTGCCCCCTGCTTTTTGGGCTGTCCCTCAGGGAGGAGACAGAGGATGGGCGACAAGTACCAGCACAGGCAGTTGAGGTATCTACAGAAATACCTGCTCTCTGGTGCTCTCGAGAGCAGCAGCATGGAGTTTATTTGTACAGTGATACAGATCAATATGTGCAATCCAAGAGTTAATAAGCTTTAGAAAGGCATAGCACGGAGCACATCAGTCACCCCCAAATTATCCTCACTAACCACCAGGCTCACTCGCCCTCTCCAGGTCAGTGGCTAAGAGCATCATCTCCACCACCACTGATAGCGTGGAAGAGAATTAGGTGTGAAAACTGATTAGGTTAGAAAGATACACCTGCATAAAGAATTGCTAAATTCCCCAACTACTGCTGGCTTGCTTATCTTTTTTTTTTTTTCCTTCTTTTTTTTTTTTCCCTTTTTAACCAGAAATAACTCTGCCAAAGTAGCTGTAGGCTATCAGCACAGCTTTCTGCAGCCAGCCTGCTCTCGCTCAAATGAATCTTTGGAAGAATAACGCAGTTAGCAGCAAACTTCACCCTCCAAGAGCAGGCTCTGTGCCCTCAGGGGTTTATTAGTGGGGCAAGACAACAGGTAGGGATGGAAAAGGCCACAGGTTCATTTTGCAGTAACCCGAAGAGGCCAAGAGGACTGCCCAAGAGCTCTGCTGGCAACGAGGAGTGTGTTGCTGCAGTGGACAGCTAAAAAATCTGCCTCAATTGTTTGTTGTAATTTTTTTTTTCCCCAGCTAAAGTATTTGTAGATGGCATCTTTCATGCCTGGTACCTCAAAGCCACTTTACAATAAGATGTAAAAATGATACCACATACAAGCAGAGAATTCAAAATGAAGCAAAACACTCATTGCAACCCAGCTCCTCGTCCTCTCCAGCACAAAACAAAACGCCGCTGCTCCGCCTGGGCAGCTCTGGGCACCAGTTCTGCTTTGCAGAGGGTCGCTTTTAAGTTTCTGGTTTGTTCTTGGCTCATTCATCAGCATTGCTAATGGGCGAGTTAGTTCTAGTTTTAAGGCAGCAACACTCACGGGGGTTACTGTCATTGGAAGTAAACTCAGCACAGTTAAGATGAAGGATGCCCGGCAAATGACCCCAGATGGAGGTCTTAGTGGAAACTGCAGTCATGGATAATGAGGCCAAAAGAGGGTTTAGTGTAAAAAGCATAAAGAGATGGATATTGGTGAGCATGGGTCTGGCGTTCAAAAGCTGCGGCTCTTAGCAAGGATAAAAATCTTCAGGAAAGGAAATGGGCCAGAATATATTTTGCTAATAAGGCATCTATGTTAATAGAGGTTGCAGGAGGCTGCAGCAATCTGGACAGCAAGCAAGGGAGCCGCATCCACAGGGCTGATACTTGGGGGTTTTATCTCTCTGATAAAACAAAGATGTGTGGCCAGTTTTGAGACAGAATCCAGGAGGCAGCTCCCCGATTCCCCAGTAAGCACAGAGAGCAACAGCTTGTCTGAAGGGATGGTCCAGACCAAGCTAAATAACGAGAAAGGCAGCTCATGCCATGGATGTAACTTCCCTGTGGGCTCCTCGGAAGGCAGGCAGGTCAGCCCAGACCTAAAAGCCCCCCGTTCCTGCCATGCACCAGCTTGTAGCACCCCTCAGGTAAGCTACATCTGGATCTCTGCAAGCACCCTGAGCATAATGCTGGTTTAACTCTGAAGGATGTTCAGCTGCAAAGCCACCCCCAGCAAATGGGCTGTGCCCCAGCCCCCCCCCCCCCGTTCCAAGGGACCCCTCCTCCCCGGCCAGTGCCTCTCCCCCAGCTCCTGAAACAGCAGAAGCCTCAAGACACTCAGGGGGAACTTTCTGATGCTGTGATCTTTGGTTCAGCCTGAAACTCAGGGTTTTTTCCAATTAAATCCAATCTACTTCAAGACCTCACATTACATCCTTGACCATTGCAATTTATTACAAAATGAGACAGTTTGAAATGTCAAAGCCTAAAGCCCAGTGCCCAAGGAGCAGACACCCCCATACAGCCCCTCCTGCAATGCGCAGTCTGCTATGGATGTCATGATCACCAGCTCCCTCCTCTCCTACCTCCCAAAGCATCCCATGTCCAGCCACCAAATACAGCTGTGATGGGAGCCAGGAAAAAAGAAGGCAGATGAGGATAAAAAGAAGATGCTCTGGGTAGTGAAGAAAGCTGTGTAATACTACAAAGGTGTATTTCCAACTTAAGACTGTATCCTGAACCACTGCCTCTGCTAGCTCTTTGTACTGATGTCAAGGCATCTCAGAACCAAGTATCCTTTTAAATGCTTGGGAGCCGGTTGCGCCACAACGAATCAGCTCCTCTGTTATACAAGGAGCAGGCGAAGGCCAAGAACAAGTAATTAATCTGCACAAGATCTTTAGGCTTGTTCTGACTTCAGCTCAGAAAAGATGCAAGACATCCCGCCACCCAACCTGCGTGCATCTCACGCTGTAGCCTGCACACGATTTGAAGTGAGATCAAGGCAGGCTCAGTGGGTGCTGTATGATATTCCCACCCATAAAATGCAGCAGCCTTAAAAAGCTCTTTTTAAACTGCAGAGTAGTGAGGATGAAGTTGCCACCAGCTGAGTGATCTATCTCTGACTGAAGTCAATGAAAGGATTTGTGTGAGCTTCAGTGCAAAGTTGGGTTGGGCATCAAACGTGCTGTCAAAGGATGCTTCCTGTGCTGCCATGTGCGCACGCAGGGAGGAGGGGGCACCGCAGCTACCTTCTACCTTTAATTACAAAAAAAAAAAAAAAAAAAAAGGCATCAATGCAATTTCCACTGAAATGGCACAACCTGCCAGAGGCTAGAACACATCGAGTTAAAAGGAGAGAGGGAGAGCAAAAAAGGAGAGGACAATATAAAAGTTGACAAATAGAAGCAAAATCAAATGCTATTTTAAATTAAACCTATGTTGATATTCAGTGCCGTCTCCCCTGGCTTCCCACTAGCAGGTTGGAGCATCGCTGGCCACATCCACTACCCCCACCGCACAGCTCTGCACAGCACAGCCCCCCGTGCTCCCCAGCGCAGCCCCGCACGCTCACCCTGCTTCATATCCAGACCCTATTCAGTGACAATCGGCCCAAAGCCTCACCATGCCATCAGGGCAAGCGGGAGGGGGAGACCAACACCACCGTGCCCATGCTAGACCCCAGCAGAAAAAGGACAAGGCTGACCAAAGACCATGAAAGCATGCTACCCCATGTCCTCTAGAGGCAAAGCGATTAGCAGTGAATTAATTGCGACACCAACGGCCTCCCTCCCCAGGCTAGACAAGAGGTAAAACTTTCACTAGGCTGAGAAAAACCTCCAAGCCTCACTCTCTTGGAAAGGCAAATGATAGTCAAGAGCATCCATGCCAAAGTCCCTTCCAAAAATGAGATGCAGACCCTTAATTTGCTACTGTGTATCTGAACATTAAACCAAAGATTTAAGACCAGCAGCAGCCTGCCAAAGTAGCTGGATCAAAACTGTTCATACTGGGTTGCAAAACTGCAGGCATGAATAATTTTTGCCCTTATTCTTTCAGCAGCAGCCAAGCTGCCAACAACGTGGGGAGATCTGCAGATCAAAATCAACGCCATACAGTTCAGAGCCTTGCCATATGCTTACCCAACTATCAGAAAATCTTTAATATCTGAAACCTCTTCAGACAACTAATCATAATGCTCCCAAGGTATTTTCATGGGAACAGGAACGTTGCCGATACTGTCCTCGGTGCAGGTTTATTTTCATCCTGCAGTGGGAACAGATGCTCGCTTTAACACGCCTTATCAAGCACGTTACACCGCCTATCACAAAATGGTTAACAAAAGTACACGATAAACACACCTTGGGATAGCTACGAGTGGGTTGGAGCTTACTGGAAACCAGAATCCCACCCGTATTTCCAGCTTTAAGTGAAAAATGGAGCTAGGTAGCAAGCATTAGAGAACAGCCTGAGGATTAAACTTTGCCGAGAAAGAAACTGAAAATACAGAGGCTGTACATCCAGCCAGCTATCCCATGAGTGATGCCAACAGAAAGCAACCCGCATTAAAAGTACAAAGAAACTGATCTCGGCGTCTCAGAGGGAATGACTTCTCAAACAGCACTGTAATTTCAAAGCTTTCCTCACAAGACTCCTGCCAGCTCTGGCACAGAAAGAAATCCATTAGCAGATAGGAAAACTCACTGGAGCTCCCTGCTGCTGCAACCCACCGAGCAAAGCAGCTTCCAGCAAGTCGCCAGGTGAGCCAGCTCCAAAAGCAGCTCCCAGGGAAAACTGGTATCGCTGTGCTACAAATGCACTGAATCACTGTGTATGGCAACAGGTGATATTTTCATCTCTGGATGCCAAAATTCCCTTAACATACATACTCTTGATTTCCGTGCCTGTGCATCTGCTGGTATTACAGATTTTGACACCAATTTGCAACAAAGCAATGCTGCTCTCTGTGCTGCTACAAGCAATCAGAGTAGCTAGTTATTTTTTCAGCATGCTCATGGCCTCCCCACCAGGATTCCCCAAAAAATAAAGGGCAAACAAGCGTTCAGTTTGCCTGACTCTGTTCCTCTCTGGGGCTCCCCCAGCAGCTTCCCGTGGCCAGCATCAGAGCTGGGCTCACAGCCGGCACTCTGCCTGTGCTGGCTGGGGTGAGTGCTCCAGCTTTGGGATCAAACCAAACCCAGCCTGCACTGTGGCTTTGCCTCCTCAGCAGCACCGCTACACAGCCTAGTTAACCCGGGCCCGAGCAGTCTTTTATAGGTGTTTGCAGGGAAGTAAAACAGCAGGGATCCGCTCACAGTGCAAGCACATTGGGAATCGCACCCCGCTCCCATACGGCACCAGTACCCTTCCTTTACCCTGCTCCCCTCCTCAGCACAGATGGCTGCCATCGGTTGAACAAGGGTCTGGCTACCTTCGTTCTGCAATTTAACAGGATTTTCTAGAAATTCAGCCATCAGTTCCGAGCGAAGAAAAATGCTTTGCTGAGCTCCCTGCTCTTTTCTCTCTAGGCAACACTCCACAGACAGAGCTGCACACTTCCACTGACAGCCAGGGAGCTCTCAGCCCATGCCTTTGCATTTCTCCCTAGAGATGCTGATGCCCAGGCTGGGGAACACCTACCTGACAAGTCTGGGCTAGCTGAAGCTTCTTAACGTGTTGTTGGTTTTTTTTGTGGTGTGTAGCTGGTGTTTTTCATAAAGTGCTTTTTCTACGAGATTTATAAGACTGATCTTGTATTCCTTTGCAACCTGTTATCATTCCCAGCTTCAATCATGTTACAGATGCATCAGTTTCACAGTATCGCCTGTGCCTGACCCTGACCCTAATCACACTAACACATATGGGTCCTGCCAAGCAGAGGGTCCTGCTGTACGAGGCAGGGATCAGCAACTGCAGCTCCATGTCCAGAAATAGAAGCACCACGCGACAGCTGAAGGGCAGAAGAAGTCCTGCCACCCTGCTCCAAAGGGCTGGGAGGGGATGTGAGCCCTGCTGGGCATGCAAGACAAAGCAGCCAGCGCAGCCAAAATCCACATCCCTTTCCCTGACAACTCACACCTGCAGTGCATCCTCCTCCTCACATGCAATACAGGGCTACAGACTCACCCCAAGCCACCCACCTTTTTTGCTTCGTGTCTCACTACGCTATGAGTAGCCTGTTGTTTCCCACTCTGTTGCAGTGGGTTCAAAACCCTGATGAGTTACAGGGGTGGGAAAAAAAACATTAAGAAAAATATATTTATGTAGATAAATTAATGTGTGTCAAATCAACAGCCTTCACATCTCAACTCTGCAACCTTTCAAAATACGTTTACAGTGCTGGTTTAAGGTAGGGAACACCAGCTTTTTGGTGGGTAAGGAATTGGCTGGATGGTGGCACTCAGAGTTGTGGTCAACAGCTCAATGTCCAAGTGGAGACCGGTGACAAGTGGCGTTCCTGTGGGGTCAGTACCAGGACCAGAACTGTTTAATATCTTTGCTGGCAATACGGACACTGGGATCAAGCGTGCCCTCAGCAAGTTTGCTGACAACACCTTGGTGTGGTCAACACGGTGGAGGGAAGGGATGCCATCCAGAGGGACTTTGAGAGGTGGGCCTCTGCAGTCCTCATTAAGTTCAACAAGGCCAAGTGCAATGTCCTGCACGTGGGCCCAAAATACAGGCTGGGTGGAGAACGGATGGAGAGCAGCCCTGAGGAGAAGGGCTTGAGGGTGCTGGTTGACAAAAAGCTCAACGTGGCACAGCAACATGTGCTCTCAGCCCAGAAAGCCAGCCAAATCCTGGGCTGCATCACAAGCAGCGTGGCCAGCAGGTCGAGGGAGATGATTCTCCCCCTCTACTCAGCTCTTGTGAGACCCCACCTGGAGCACTGCATTCAGCTGTGAGGGCCCCCCATGTAAGAAGGACATGGACCTGTTGGAGCAGGTCCAGAGGTGGCCAAGAAGATGATCAGGGGGCTGGAGCACCTCCCGTACGAGGACAGGCTGGGAGAGCTGGGGTTGTTCAGCCTGGAGGAGAGGATGCTCCGGGGGGACCTTATCGCAGCCTCCCGGTGCCTAAAGGAGCCTGCAGGGAGGATGGAGGGGGACTTTTTGCAAGGGCAGGTAGTGATAGGACAAGGGGGGGTGGCTATAAATCAGAAGAGGGAAGATTTAGATTAGATATTGGGAAGAAATTCTTCCCTGTGAGGGTGGTGAGGCGCTGGCGCAGGCTGCCCAGAGCAGCTGTGGATGCCCCATCCCTGGCAGGGCTCAAGGCCAGGCTGGACGGGGCTGGGGGCAACCTGGGCTGGTGGAAGGTGGCCCTGCCCATGGCGGGGGTTGGAGCTGGGTGGTCTTTAAGGTCTCTTCCAACCCAAACCATTCTGTGTGATTCTGTTCTAACCCCAGAGGAGACCAAGTATTAGCCACGTAAGGCACCTACACCTGTTGTCTCTCTTGTACTTCCAACAGCAGAGAAAGCATTAACTTCAAGAGGTGCTGGGGTTCAATTTTTTTATGAAGTTTATTTGTACTGCATCTCTCAGATTTTCTTTGTTTGTGGTAGAAAGCATGAAGAGACTGACTAAAATCACTCTTCCTTACATTCACGATTAAAGTATCTACAAGAGGTGGACATACTAGGCATATATTCAACCAGGGAAAAAAGTAGCAGATAGGAAAATTAATATAGATATATCCCCAGACAGAAATTTTTTCTCCTAACCTTCCCTGAGACTCAGCCTCCTTGATGAACTATTTTAATAGCATATTTTAGGGGGGTGAAGTTTTTAAACAGATAAATCTTGGAAATAATAAAGCCCTAACACACACACAATCGCTGACAAATTAGCTACTAAAGCAAGGCTTGGGATGGGAACTGCCTACTGCATATTGCTGAATTCACCCTTCTGCATTGCTGTTTACATACCAGGAATAACATTGGCACAGGTTTACATTTAAATGCATTCCTGGAGGCGCACAGTTTCCAAAAGCAGATTAACAGCAGAATGACTCCTCATCTTGGGGACTGCGCAGCTCCTCAAAAACCTACCTGGAGGCTCTGCAACACCTCTGGAGCTCAAGTTCACATGCCTTTTGTAGACAGGTCTGCTGCAAGCTACAGAAAGGGTCCCGATCCCTGTGCAAATGCTCACAGCCATCCTAGGGGTGGGTGGTGAAGGGGACAGAGGGGCAGCCGCATGGAGGAAGGATGCTCAGTTGGGTAAAGCACCCGAGGACCTTAAGTACCAGGAGGAAAAACTACTGCCACTGAAGTGCCAGCAACGAAGTGAAAAACCAAAGCAGCCCAAAGGACAGGCAAGGGCAGTAGCGGTGTTTTTCAGGCTATAATCACTACAGGCATGGAAGATAAGTTTTCCGTATTTCCAGGGGATTTTAATGACAATTAAATAACCTGTCATTATCCTTAAATAACATACAGGTGAATTGAACTTTGCGTGCAGAAGCAGTGATGGCCAAGGTCAGCAATAAAAGAGGTCACTATGAGAAGCCAGTGCAAGAGCAAAGCCCCACATTTTCAAAAACAACTCCCACGGCATTTTGTGCTTTGATATGACAATGGTGTCTAAACCCAATCATATTTACAGGATAACAGTAAATACAGTTGTTTGCTTCTAGGTATACTCTTTGAAACTCAATATGTGCTGGTAAGTTTAACAGAGAAACTTTCACTCTAGCACAGCTGAGAAAAAAAAAATTGTATTTATCACTTACAAGCAGAGATATTTACACCAGATCCCAAATGCAGACTGGCTGTCAGCGTCAGGCCATCTGCAATGCTGTAGTTACGACTGTCAGCACTGCCATTACTGCTTTATTCCTCTACTGAACAGCTCATACCTTCATTTGTAAAAAGATTTGCTCTGGGCTCAGGTTCGACATAAGAGCGTTAGCTGAGCAGCACTGGTGTTTTAAAAATAAACTTAAACCCAGTGGCCATTCTCTTTTAGTGACAATTGCCAGACAATTGGCTTGCTTGGTTTGGATTTTTTTTCCTCTGTACTCCTATAACACAAAAACATCTCTGGATCAAATAAAAGAATAGCTCAAGTATCAAATAATCAAGGGGAGTTATGTTTAAACAAGTACCTAACTACATAGAGCACTAACGAATTCAAACAGCTTTATCATGTACAAAAGCACTGAATAGTTTTGCAATGCTCAGTGATTTTTTTATTTTAGAAGTCATCAATTTATGCTCTGGTTTGGCAGAGGATGGGTAAATTATGGCTCTGCTGCCATGGCTTGTGTTGACTTCAGTGGCACTCGATCTACTCATCCCACAAACACATTCTCTGGAGACAGATCAAGGTCTCAGTAGTCAAAAATATAACTGACAGTCACGTTCCTTTGCTGTATACAGGGACATCTTCAAGAAAAAGTGCAATTTTATTGTTGTGTCAATAAAAGGAGGATATGGGAGGCCAAACACTTATCCTTTCAGGATGGTACAGCAATGCAGATGTTGCGTGTGCTTGAAAAAACCTGGCATACAGCCTGTAAGGTCAATGTTTCTGTTCTGCACCTTAGCAGCTACACAAGCACGGCAGGTTTGCTGGTGCAAAACACGTTGGATGCTTTTGCTCACAGCTGAGTATCTCGAGTGATCTTTCCAGATCAAATAGGCTCACACTACATGTAGAATTAAGTTTTGTTTCATACTGTCTTGGAAATGCCAATTGGGCTTAGAGTTGAGCGGGGTTTTCTCTGTTGTATACATCATTGATGTCTGTAACGTGAATTCTGCGTCTCACCTGACCTCAGGCTAAACCTACAGTTACATCTCTGCTCCTTTGCTGTTCCAGAGGGGGGTGACAGGTTCTGACCGATGGGAGAACCACCTGCCCTGGCTCCACAGCAGCAGAGCAGCTGCTGCTCGGGACGCCATCAGCTGGAACCTCCCTGTGGTCCTGGGGACATAAGAAACACTTGGCAGGCTGCTGTAAAACAAGGATTTTTCTGCAGAAAGGGGCTAAGGCATGCAGGTTGAAAGCCAGTGTCCTGCACTTCACCCTGGAGCCGAACATGCTCCCCACAAGTCCTACCTGCATCCATCTGCCCAGGTGACCAATACCAACCCCCAGCCCTCAGCCACAGCCTCCTCCTGGTCACCACAACACAAGAGTAACCCAGCTTACTGGAGACGTGGTCCCCTAAATTCCTTCTAAGAAGAGAGCTTGCACCATGTGTGCCAAATGACCCAGGGCTGTGAAACCACCCGAGTGCCACCACGTTGTTTCACAGCCTGCATACACGCGGTGGCGTGTCTCAGGCAATCACTGAGAAAAGATGGCACAGAAGAGTGCTGCTGGCTGAATGCCACAAAACTCAAAATCCATAAGCCAACACATTTCCACGGTTCCCAAAAAAAGATAAGAGTTACTTACAGTGCAAGTACTACAGTGACCTACATAAACACAGTTCTTTTGTAAACAGGAGTCACGGATGACAGGAAAAAGCAGCTAACAAGGAAACGGTGGCAGATTTTAATCATCGCTGGCTTTAAGCAAACTACAACATTCCCACACCTTTGCCCCCATCCCCAACTCTATCCTACCTGCACAGATCCACAATTGTACCGCAAGAAAAGTCTCCTCTGCAAAACTTGTGTTGTACTACCACCGTCCATTTGCCCTCAGCATTCAAACAGAGCAGCAGGGTTTTCCGAACAAGAAAGCCTCAGTTTCTCAGGAGGCTCAGAAATCCACACAGTGTCTTTTTAAAGAGTCAGGTCACTCCTAATAAATAAGAAACAACCTCATCCCTGGGATTAAATGTGGCCCAAACTGGAATGAGTTACCAAAAGGGGGAAAACCAAATGTCCTTTTAGTAAATCAGGAAGCAGGGGATGCCACAGCACACGCCTCCACTTAGCATCTGTTTGGAGGTACATTTTATGATGTTACAGGAGACAGGGGACCCCAGGAGAGCAGGACCAACCTCTCAGAGCTACCCAAGGCAAGCACAGCACCCGGGGAGTTCTGAAAATGCTGGGACATCTCAGCTCCCAGTCTCACACCCCAGCTCCAAGGCTGATGCCAGGAGGAGTCAAGACCCTCCTGCTCTGACCAACCTGAAAAGAGGCAAAGCCCTTAGCTGAAGCCCAGGCCACGCAACCACCAGTTTCAAATGCTACCAAAAGTTTTTAAAATTACCAGAGACTGGGGGGGGGGGGGGGGTGATGGGGGGAAGGAGAGAGGAGCATTTGGGGTGTGTTGGTTTCAGCATGCAGAGCTCATGGTACACAACGGAGCCCTCCATGGCAGTGAGCTAGGGGAACGTCAGAAAGCTACTCACAGCTGTTGAGAGCTTTCCTTCATTCTTCTGCACGTAGACGATCGCATCCTGCACCAAGGAGAACAGGTTCAGGAGGACATGCTCCATGTCATAGATGCCGTGCATGCCTTTGGTCAGCCCCTCCAGAGACCCGATGTACTCTTGCCAGTGGTTATGGATCTCTGCGACGCCCGCCAAGCATCCTTGCATCACCACCCCGCAGTAGGTGGCACAGGGCTTGGCCAGGAGGAGCCCCTGGCAGTGCGAGCAGTACCACATCTTCAGCAGCGCTCGCCCACAGTCCTTGCTGAATTTTAGGTGGTCAGTAGTGTTTATCACCTCGATCCCCAGGTTGAGCGCCTGCAGAAAGACTCGCGTAGCCTGCAGTGACTTGGACACCTGCGTCATCATCATCTTTGGGTAGTTCCCAAAGACTTTGAGGTCTCTCCTGGCTGCCCGCAGGCATTCAGTCACCTCCACGGAGGGATCGGGGAAGCCGGGATTAATCAAGTGAGAGTAAACCAAAGGGAATAAACTGTCAAAAAACTCGTTTATCATGTCATTAACACTGATGTCAGAGCCTAATATGTACAGCGAGACGTCAGTAAAGAGTTCTCCAACAAACGTAAGAGCTCTGGGCCCCATGCTCTGGTAGTGGGTCCTAAACATGCTGTTGGTGAAGTTTCTCGCATGCCGTACTACAATTTCAAAGGCTTCTGCAAAACAGAAGGGAAAAAAAAAAGTTATTAAGAGACAATGAGCTCAGAAACAGGGATGTTATAGCACATTACTGCTGCAAAGGCTGGTCCCATCCTGCACGCTTTGGGTCAAACACCCGCTGGCAGCCGCGCCTGGTGCAAAAACTTACCAGCGTCAGCAATTTCCAGGGGAAATGCATACATACTTTAAAACACAAGCTACATTTCAAAATGGCAAAAAACTATGATCTAGTTAACATTTCAGCTTCTAAAGAAAATATTGATTCAAGAAAAGGGCCAGACCGCAATTTCTTTCTCTCCCCCTTTCATATTGATTTGAAATTAACAGGAATTCTTTCTCGAGACTTAATTTAAGACAGAGATAAATGTTTGACAAACTGTACAGTGTTTAAAATCAGGAAACAGTAAATGCTGACATTCCATTGTGAAAAGGAAAATATTTATAGGGGCTTAATCACAGGATATTTGGACTTGACCCCCAGCACCTGCCCTGCACTAAGTGTCCTCAAAGCCATTTGAAAAGCCCCTGCAGTGCTGTAAGCTTCCCCAAAGGCACCAGGCTCACTTCAGCTGCAGACCCAGCATTTCAGCTGCCCTGGACGTGAGCTGCTCCATGGTCCAAAGCGATGCCAAGAGCCAGCGATGCAGTGTCCACCTGTGGATGCCCAGCCAGGACCACTCCCACACACATCAGGCTGTGCCAAACTGCCCCGTGAAGCTCCAGTTTTACACAGAGACTATTAATTTGCTAGGAAAAACCAGGGTGCACTTTCTCCTCTCCACCTTCGAAGACCTGAGCACCTTCTGCCCACACCGCCTCCATGCAGCAAGCAGGAAAGCCTCCAGCAGCACAGTCACCGCGCAGTTATTCCCTTAATTACAGCCCTCCTCAGCGGGAGGCTTCCAAAATACTCATACCCAGGTACATAAAGACAACATACATACACACACCCTGGCTTGCAAGTTAAAGCATGGGTAAGGGGAGGCCACTAGTGCAAACTAAAGTCTTTTCCTTTCTCCAGCTTCCTCTACCAGCCTGTGTTCCACCCTCCGGGGTACTGTTCATAAAATGCTAAAAATAATGAGCAGCCTGTCAGTTCACAGGTCACTGACACCCCGCGATGTAACTGCTCGCAACTGTGTCACTCCAGAAACACACATCCAGGCTCAATTTGCATGAAAATTGTTCATGTTCAATAATTAAAGGGAATGTTTAATTTTTAAACCCGTAAGTGTTATTTTTCCCATTTGTTAAAGCTGGGATGCAGCTGAGTGTGGCCTGACGAATCTCCATGGGGGTTCGGTATCAACACTATCACAAGCAATGTCAGGCCTCGCTGCTCACCCTGCATAACCTCTGGCATTACTCAAGAGCTTCTGAGACCATCACATCTCCAGAACTTCCAAATCTTTCTTCCCAGGTGCGCCCTATGCAGGTACACCCAGCTGGACAGGGACACAGTGCTGTTTGCTGCCTCCCACGCCAGCATGCAGAAAGCTACGGCGTAAGCAGCAACCCAAGTAGAAATTACCAATATACTTTTGCAAACAGTGTCTCCATCCCATCTGGTGCCTGCACACCTCCCAGGCGTGCCACTGAAGCATTTTGTCCATAGCTCCCGACACCCACACCAGTACTGCCCCAGCAAGCCAAGAGCAACCATCTGCGCTCCCAGACAACAGCAATCCTTCCCAACACCACAGACCGAGGGATGCAGCAGCGCAAGGACACCGAGCCCCTCTCTCCATGCCTCCCTCACCGTGACAGCAGGCGTCTCGCCCCTCACCCATACAGAGTGCCGCACGGCTCTCCAGGCACAACAGCACACCTGGCACAGAGCAGGGGAAACACGCAGGCAGAGCAAACTCTGGTTGCACCGTCATTAAAAGTTTTAAAACAAAAGAAGTCTCTTTAAATAGGGCACACGCATTATGAAACTTTTTTCCTTCTTTATCCTCAAGAGCACCAGAATAGCTTTTGCCTCAAAGAGCACAAAGAACTTTTTGGACCGCTGCTTTTTTGACAGCACTGCAGACGATGCCAGGATTTTCATGCTGTGCCTCACCATTTGCCTTTAACCTCTCCTCTGTTAGTTCCCTTAGAAAAAGTCATCCCTCTTCCCTTTCCTCGCTCCTCTGTGCTTTGCAAGTTATAATCAGAGCCAAGAGACTCTTCGCTGATTAGAAAAATATTCCAAGCTCCTATGCAAACCTCCTACAGTGAGAAATGCTTCAGAAAGGAATCGAGAACAGTGGACTATCAGAAGTGCATGCACACACAGTCCCACTGCTTTAAAGGTCATGACATGCACATAATTTTTATCATAATAACTGGCTAAGAGTATCTATTTTATGCGCCTTGGAGCTTTTGCATATATCCATTAGAGCACGCAACAGGGACTATAAAAGCATATGGAGCTTCCTGCTGCCCTATTAATAGATGCAAGAAATAATAAAACTTTGCAAAGAAAAAAAAGAAGCCTTACACATCCAAAATCTCTCACACCCAACTCCCCTAGTAGTTGCTTATTCTGAAATACTCCTCACAAAGGCCTGGCTGCAAGAATATTCAAGCCCCAGCTGTCGGCAGCAGAAGTGACCCACGGCCAGACTCTGAGCACTTCAAAGAGGAGGAAACTTTGTGGGTCAGGCCCCTGTGCTCCCACGAGCGAGCACCATGGGGAAACGGTGGGGATGCCACATTACAGAAGCGGCACAGGCTTCTGATCCCCTTAAAATCCCACAGCCTGGATTTGCTGCTGGTAAATGTGCCCTGCTCGTAACACGGCATTATTGAAACTCTTATCGCTGGAGGACAACTGAATCTTCTCTTTCTTCTATTCTTATTATTTCAAGGATCTTTTCAAAAGCTGCAATTTAAGGCAGACGGTTTGCAGGTCTAGCTGAAGCAGAGTAAATACCTTAACAACACAGATAGAGCCGAGCATCAAACTTGCACCCAGCTTCCAGCAGGCAAAGGTATCGCACGGCAGAGCAGAGCTCATGTTTTACAATCTCCATCACTATATATATATATATGTGTATAGATATATATTTATATATATATATGTGTATAGATATATATTTATATATATATATATAAAAGCCATCACTATAGCTATGCACACACAGCAGAACCTGACCACGCCACATGGTTTTTTATGGTTTAAAAATATTTTCTTATGTGAATAGTAGGAAAAACCCCAAACTAAAACCAAAAAAACCACACCACAAACCAAAAAAGCAACACACCTTTGCGTGCACTAAAGTTTAAAGAGCCCTGACCCATAAGTCTGGCTCAGGGAGAGGACAGCCCGAGCTGCTGCAGGCCACCACGCCAGAAAGTCAGTCCTGCCTGGGCAGCTCTTAAGCACATTTCATCCACAGGTGGTACCTAAAGTTGCTGAACACATACACAAATTGCACTCCAAAGTCATTTCAGTCACCACAGGGACAAACTTGGGAGCAATTTAACACCCCAGGACAGATGGGAAGAACCATGCCATGCCCAGGTGAGACAGAGGGACCACATGTAGGATGAGAGCCAGAGCACCACCACCAGCAAAGCGTCATACCTGGTGCACTGGTATTACACATCTGTTGATGACCTCTGTCAAGGGCAGTTTATCAGGGCTCCCAAAGGATGCATGAAACAGCTGAATCTCTACTCTAGACCACAGTTACCAGGCACCAGCTGAAAAGCATGGGGTATTACTTATTTTTCAGGCAGGACTCTTACTGAAGCACCTGGCAAGGAATTGCCACCTGGTTCCAGCAGCCAGGAGGGAAGGACTAAGCTGCTTTCCAAGTGCAAAAGCTCCCTAAAAAGCAGCCCAGGGAGCGCTGCACGGCCACTGCAAACTGGTAATTAGAGAAAAGAAAATAAATTGTAAAATAGCATAACAGTGCCCTGAGTAGGGATTACTGGCAGAAGGAAATCACTGCATTCTTGGCTCAGATAATTAGAGTCTGCTGCTTAGTAAAAATGCCAGCTTTCCTGAGAAGGCGCGTCCACCCCTGAGCTGCGGCTGCTTCAAAGGGGCTGATGCCACGGACGGAGGAACTCTCCGGATTAACCTGCTGGCTCCCCCGGGCTGCAGGAGGCTCCAGCCCAGTCTGGGACCCAAAGGGTTTATTTAATAATTATGTGATACAGTCACCTGAACTGCAAGGAGCCAGCGCAAGTGACCCCAACGAGCCATCCCTTGCAAGAGCCACAGTCTGATGGCAGTTGCAGAGCCAGGGCAGCTACAGAGACAGCATCCAGCCTGGTCCACCACCCTCAGGTCTGAGCTCAGTGAATGCAGCCTGACCAGCAACTGAAGGTGTCTGGAAAGGTGCAGCTGCCAGGAACAGGGAGGTCTGCCCCCAGCACCAGCTCCCCCAAAGCCAGCACCCCAGCAGACATCGCTGCAGCGGCGCAGAGCCACCTTGCTGCACCACCGCAGCCATGGGAAGGTGGTGTGAGCTGGTGGTACACAGCAGGGCAGAGGGGACACAGGACCCACCACGTCAGTCAGACACCATGACATGCCATGGGCTTTGTGCTTGCCCCTCCGTTACTGTGCCACTCTTGTTCTCCTGCAAACACAAGCTTCCCACATCGGCAACTGCCCTTCTCTGTGCACCACTGCGCACCACACAAGTCCTCTTTGGCAAAGGCACACCAAAGATGAGGGAGCTGCACAGCAAAACTTGCTGCATCAGCTGCCCCTCTTCCATAGAGCCACTTAGGTTGGAGACAACCTTTAAGATCATGGTGCACCTTGTAAGGGAACAAAGTGGGGTAGAGGTGCAAGATTGTGACATCCACGCATCCCTCAGCACATGGGGTTAAAAACTGCACCTACAACCTTGGTGTTACTGTTTCTTGACATCCAGACACACAAACCATGCACCCATGAGCAGGGAAGCTCCCACCATGGCTGCTCCCACTGCCCATCAGGAGCTGAGCTCCCAGCTCCTATTTGCACCTTTGCAAAATATTGCAAAGTATTTTCTTAAACACCAGGCAATTGTCTTCCCGCATTTAAAGCCTTACCTTAACCACACAAAGATATGCCTTCACAGTGGAAGGACTACAACATGTTTGTTATTCCACTACCAAGAGCTACTAAAGACAAGGCTCAGTTTTATTTTTTGGGAGAAAGCCAGGCAAAGTAATCCTAGACAAGGTCACAGTGTCACCATCATGTTTCTAGCTCCTCATAAAAGCTTCAGGGCCATCTCCTCCAGGACTTTGTGGCTGAGTGGCTAATCCTCACAAACTATCCCAACCTGTAAAACAAACAAGAAACTGATTTCCATGCAGCAAAAACCTCCCTTGAAGTCAACACGGATCACTGGCACCCAGCTGAATTTCCCTCTCTGCAGATAATGATGCAGTTTATGATTCACTGCACCTTTCCTGGGATGCTGCTGCTTGGCAAGAGCCCCGGGCTGCTGCCCACAGTGCTGCACACAGCGCTTCCCTGTCTTGCGTGTGGGACCATTTTCAAATCTCACCAGCTCTAGATACCAAAATGCACTTTTAACGCCTTTTAGGTGTGAATGCACCCCTTCTTCCCCAATAAACCTCATCTACAGATGCAACTGCTCCAGGGTAGCAAGCGAACCTGCAAACCCACTGAGCTTCAGGAGCTGAAGTCCCTCTTGCAGGCTCCAATGGCTCTCCTCGTGTCCCTGGGTTTGCTCCCCAGACCCCGGAGGGTCTCTACTCACAGGACCTGGCACCAAACTCTGTGCAAGGCACAGCAATAACAGCGGGAGCCTGAGAGCCCCCAGCCCAGCCAAAATTCACCCAGTGAGCTGCCCTGGTGCTCTGGCACTTCCCTGCTGATGGTAAAACCTCATTTTTACTGCCTGTGAAATGACCCATTGATTTAATCCTCCTTTCCTTCACTCCTCAGGACACAAATCACGTCAGGAGAGAATCAGGCACTAGAATTCCTCAATGCTATGGGAATCATTTCCATCCTGAGACAAAAACGCAGCTCTCCAGGCAGGGTGGTGGAAAAATCATCAGTTAATCTGGTCCTAATGCAATCACTGCATCCTCTTCAGGCCCAGGGCTTCCAAACCTTTCAGAATCCCATACACCTAAAACCCAAAAATGCTCCGCCTCTCAAAAAAACCCCACTGGTATTCACAGATGGGAATGTAAATGTTCCTCAAGGAAAAACTAAAAGTTTTGGGTTTTGTAAGCTCACCAAAATATTTTCTGACACAGCAATTGCCACAGCACTGCTGGGAAGCAGCAAAAGGAGCCATAGGCATCCACATGTGAGTGAGCTCTAAAGAAGGAAATACTTCTTTAATATCTCCGATGCATCAGACAACTCCAGACTCATTACAACAGCCTGTGTTCCTGAAAGACACACAAAAGAGCTCAACAAGAGAGAAACAACTGTTTGCAATAACGTCCTGGCTGCCACAGGCACTACTGGCGAGATGAACCACAAGTCATTTTTCAAACAGCAGGTAATATTTATTTACAAACTTGGAAAAGGTTTGCAATATATTGAGCAGAAAGGAAACAAAATCCAAGAGATGTTCCCCTAGCAGCAGTAAGAGCAGACTCCAGATTTGTTCCCTTATGATTTATGCTACACTGCAAGTTTTTAACAACGTTATGTGGAGACAAAAGCTCTTCTAAGCAGCGTAATTACTTTTGTCTGTGGCATTACAAAACCCATCAGATGGTGCCACTGCTGCTCTTACAGGGTTTGTTTGTCTGAGCACATTTGGGCTTAAAGCTTAGGAAATGCTTTTTTTTTTTTTTTTTTTTTTTCAACTGCGACACAGCCTTTTGGATTACATCTACAATATTGTCACCATAAAAATTATGGACTCAAGCTCCCAAGCTTATGAGATTAGCTTCAAAGCATTAGTAATAAAAATCAGAAAATTCAGTTACTCTGTCTTCTAAATTTTTAGCCACCGAGGTCTGCACTTTCTAGTTTTGCTCCATCACCACCAGACCAAGAGAGAAAAGGTCTCGGTCAAATCTTTAAATAAAACGGACTCCTTCCAGCCCCGTGCCCACCACCCTTGCTCCCACGGGAGCAGTTAAGAGTTCCCAAAGCCAGTGCTGCTCACCGGCCAAAGCCAAATCATTATGGTCTTGTCAGAGAAGCGTCTTCTCCTAATTATCTGTGCCTATCAACACACCAAGCTCCAAAGCCATTTATTTTTAATTGTTCAGCTTATCTATCGCCCTGGCATTTTGAAATACACTTCCTGACGTTTCTAATAAAAATACTGTATGCTAGCATCTCATTATAGCCACTCAAAACGCCCTGAAAATGCACTCCTATTATATTCTACGTAACAGTCCAACTGTTAGGCAATTAGTCACGCTGTGGCTCACCCATTTATTATTTATATCCCACGCACAGTAACTTTGTTAATGCAGACAGCAGAGCCCACCAATGCAAGCTGCTACAAGCCCAGAAGCAAGAAGACAAGTAATGCTGGTGCCCACAGCTCCCCACCTCCAACCAGCCCCTCGCCTGGACCGGACCCTGCCGGGAAGGAGTTCGGGGCAGTGCTCCATACCCTGTGCAGGCATCCCATCTCACCACAACAAACGTTAGGGTTAGGGATGCTGAAGGGGACCACAGGAAAGCAGATTTTCTTTTGAGGGGCACCAGGATATCTTGAAAGCTCTCTGGAGACCCTCAGGAGTACCCAGTTCAATGTAGGAAAACCTACACTCTAAGCAAAATGAAAAGAAAAAAAGTCACACCAAAAAAACATCTCACAGCAAACACCTCTCAAGAACGACGCTGCAGTAAAATCTTTCCTGTGGCTTCATGCTTGAACATGCGGTTGTGGCACTTTTGATTAAATACAGGTTGCACATCTATCGCATAATTTGTTTTCCTGAGCATCAAGAAAGATTCTGCTTTGTGCCATGACAGACGTGTGAATGCTTAAGAGATTCCTGAAAATTTAATAAAGACAAAGTTAAAAATGCAAACAGTCAGGGTGGGCACAAGTGGTGGATGAACACGATTCTTTATCAAAACCAAGGAGAATGGGAGGAGTAAGGGCCTGGAGAAGAAGGCTCAAAGAGAGCCCTGGGAGCACAAGTAGGAAAAGCAGAGCCAGAGGGATGTAAGAGGTTTCTGCAGCAAAAGCAGCAGCTCTGTTGTGCTGGTAACCTGTCAGACCAAAGAAAGATAAACCTCTCCCCATGCCCCCATAAGGGTTGGAGTTCAAGTCCAGGCTCCTCTCCATCACTGGACACCAGTTCAGGGATGCACCGTGCTGCAGGAACACTGGGAAGAGGCATGGCAGAACCTGGATGCAAGAGTGCTTGAGGACGGAGGGAAGCCTTTGCCTTGGAGAGCGTCAGACTCCACAGCCACCACTTGCACGGGTGAACACTGCTGCTGCACAAGTGATTTACTGCAAAGGAAACGGTGTTTTGATCCTCGGCCAGTGCTCTCTGAGGCAGCAGGGAGTTTGCAATAGAGCGAGCAGGAAAGAAACTGGTGCTCCACAGGGCAGAGCCTGCCAGGGTCAGAGCAGTCTCACCCACCCCAGCCTCGTGGGAAGCACCGGGAGTGCTGAGCTGGCACAGCTCGGGGTCAGCCAGCCAGAGCTTCGCTTTCAGCCACATGCAGAAAGACGTACACTCCAAATATTTCGTATTTTTTCTTTCCCTCTAAAGGGGAAAAGTTAATTAAACCAAACCCACAGAATGGAAAATAAATCACTGAAAACAGCACAACCAGGCTTTTGTTCTGTTATATCAATAACATGCTCAGAACTAATGTCACATCACTGGGGAACTTTCACCTTCACCTTTTTAATCCCAAATATTTACACTCTTTGCTTCTAGTCTCTCTTACCTCTCCCATTTGACAGTCTGCATCTACAACTCGTATTCAGGGCCAGCTGCTCAGCCAGGGAGCGCAGCCCTGTGCAGCAGGAATAGGGAATTGCTCCAAACACCCCAGGAAAGGGGCATCCCTGCCCTGGGTGACTGACAGCGACACCCAGACATCTGACCACCACAAAGCCACATGTGGGGTTGTTTTGTTTTTAAACACAACGTACATCAGCAAAAAAAGAGGAGACAAGGAAACCAGCACTTGGTCCCCACCCCCATATTTTACTAATAGAAGCCTCCAACATCTACCGCATGGGGTTATAAAGATATTGAAAAAGCAGCATGTCTCTTAAATCGTGAATGATGAGCCACATTTCAAGCAGAGGGCAAGTGATTCCATAACACTCCCTCCCAAATTTACAAGCCAAGCATTTCTAAAGACCAGGACACCAGTTTGTAAAGTTCCTCTATTTATTTTAAACCAAAAGTTATAAGCAATTTCTGAAAAAACCCCACATGCCTAGCAAATCCCTTTATTCATCAGAATAAATGAAGATGAAGCAAGCCACTTAGGTCAAGCTGAGCTTGTGTTCAAAAATTTGAAAAAAAGTCTTTGGAAGTGCATTGGTCTCAGTAACTTTAGAGCAAGGCAGATCTGAGACAGGTATTCCAGGCTCCCTTTCATTCCAGCAGGCTTTTATCTGCCTGTTAAGTCTCCCAACAATGGGGAGCAGACTATTTATTTAAGAAGCAAATTCCTCCCTTTACAATCTCCCCTGGCCAAATTCTCTTCAGAGTTATCTCAACTGTCTGATGAAAAGCAAATGGCAGAAGATCAGTTCTTGATACCTACAGTAACACAAAGGACTTGCACTTATTTAAGGGCACCTGTAGACTGTTTATAAAGACACTCCAGCCCCTTTATTTCCTTTTGGCTTTCTACCTGTGCTGGCAGAACTTCAGAAAGGCATTTGCTCATGAGCATAGAGCAACCAACACTGGCGTGACTCTCTTCCCCTAAGGAGCAGCTGTTTCTAAGACACGGAACAGCGCCCAAGTTCTCAAACGCCATTTAGTGATTTTTAAGCTGATTTTGTCTCAAGACACCTCAGAGAAGGACAGGGGGTTCCAACGTGGAAAATAAGACCGTGGATCATCTCAGTAGCACAAGTGCAGCCAGCCCCTCCGATGCTCCCTGGCAGCACCCGACCTGCTGAGCGCACACAGGATCCTTTAGCAGCACCTTGCTCGGCGCAGAGCTGGGTACCCAACCACCCACCGTCAGAGGCACCACAGGGACACACAGGGCACCATCCCCACACCAGCACCACTACAGCGGGGCTCAGGACATCACAGGCATGCAAACCCCAGGCACAGTTTCCACCTGTAAGGAAAGGAGGACCTACCCATGGCCCAGATTCCAAACTTAGCACTTTCCAAAAACTGGACTCACCTCTTCCCTTCCTTCCTTGATGTTTTTGCTCACCATGGGATGGGTATTGTTTTGCTTGTTTGTTTGTCTGTGGGGGTGGGTGGTCTGACAGGGGCTTTTGGTTGGGATTTTTTTTTGTGGGTTTTTTTTCTTTGGGGGAGGGAGTTGTTGGGGTTTTTTGAGGTTTGCTGGGGGTTTTGGTTGGTTGAGGTTTTTTGTGTGGTTGTTGGAGGGGGTTTTTTTGTGGGTTTTCTTTCATTGGTTTTGAAGCTGATGCGTGGGCAGGTCCCTGCCCAGGGAAGAAGCAGAAGGTGGGACATCACATCCCGGTGGCACCAGCTGAGCTGTACCCAGCAGCATTCCATGTGGTTCCTGCATCCCGCTGCCCTGGCTCAAAGCCCCATTTTGATTAACAATAGTTTTAAAAGGAAGATGTTTTATCACCTTATCATCTCCTTACTCCCCCCTGTAAGAGCAAGGCAGCTGTTGTAATGGGAGTGCAAGATGGCAATTTGGCTTTCAAGAGCAAGACTCACAACCACGGCTGCCAGAAATCGATCCGAGGCTCCACCGCCTGCTCCGAACGGGCTTTCCTTCAAGAACATGAATAATCCTTTGCAAAGTAACAGCACTATTCATCTCTCAAAAGTTCCTCACAGGCTTAAATCCCTCGCTGAACAGGGGGACCCACGTGTTCAGCCGCTTTCCCAGTAAATTAAAATTCAGCTTGTTCTTTTTCTAAAGAGAAACACGGAGAGTATCGATCGATAAATTTACCAAAAGTTTTATGGCAGCTGGTTTTCTCAGTAATAGAGCAACCACTGCACAGACATGGTTTAACACATAATCTCCAGATCAATATAACCTCTGATTTATAAATAATTATAACAAAAGAAGCAAGGACAAACAGGCTTGGGAAAAAATAAACACCTTCTCCAATGGATACTTTCGGTGTAATCCTCTCCAAATAAAGGCTGAGTATTTCAAAAGCTGCCTGTGGAAACAACAAAATACTAACTAATGGAGTTGAAGATTGATCTTCATCATTACAAAGTTCCAACTCATCTAGTCTAGCCTGCAACTCCCAACACATAAGTATGTGACCCTCTCGGTGGCATTTGCTAGGTATTAGCTTCTCCCAACTCCGGAATCCTTTGTTCCAAAAAAAATGTACCACCTAGAGACACCTCCTGTCTGAACACGTGCACACAAGGTATTTCCTTACCGCAAATGTTATGTTTATTATGCAGCCTTTCCTAGGCGTGAAAAACACAGGTCTGACAGGATTATAAATCCTATCACCTGACGTTTTTTTCAATTACTGTGCATGTTAAAATGATGCTAGCACAAATAGGTTGCAAGAGATATGCTGGAAAATCTATTAACGTACTGTAAATCTATTTAAGTTGGGAATTCGTGTCTTGCAGAATTTAACCATTAGTCCTGAGAATGAGTTTATTGCTGAACAGGGAGGGCAGAGCCCATGAGGGTCATTTCAAAGACTTACTGCACCATGGCCTATCTAAAAAGACCCTGATCCAGGTATTTAATGTGTTAGTGAGTCTTTGAGTAAGTGCTTGCACACTTCCCTCTACAGAGATACTCTGCCGAGTAAGAAAAGGCATCACCCTTTTTCTAAACCTTCACGTTGCTTCTCCTCCCTTCCACAGCCTCCTATTGCAGTGTTTGAGAGGTTACAACAACTTGTACAATTACTCGGTTGTTTTGGGAATAACCTGATTTTTTTACATCCATAGAGAAAAATCAGAGGTGAAAGAGCTCAGGTTCAAATACAGAGATTCCTGGTCCAAAGGCAATCGCTGTGCCTACCCCAAGCCCACCACTGTTCCTGCCAGGAAAAATATTTTCCCTTGAAAAGCTACTCTTTGTGAACTTCTCGTCAAGAATCAAAAAATTCATTTCCTGTGAGATCTGCACTTAACTGACTCGCTCAGGCACATCAGAGATGTATCCTTCTTGGAAACAGAGTAATGGGAGTTTTTACAGCCTCTAGAGACAGAAAGAAGAGCCAGCCCATTTTCCACTATCGGAATTGATCATTTGCTCTGAAATTGATCATTGTCCTCTGAAAGCACTGGCGAAGGAGAGCTCACAGGCTGTCAGCATCCACCACGGCTCAGCCCCTGCACAGCCTCCCACACAAGCAACATGAAAGGGATGGAGGGGAAAATTAAACAAATTCAACACTGGCAACCCAGAGTTATGCCCATATCCCCGCTGTCTCTGGAAGCCCACACAACCTTGCTATTTCGATCTAGCCTACAGCGTAGTAGAAAGCTCAGATCTGTGTTCAGACCTCCCTTGCCCGAGTTGCAGCCGAGCACAAGCAGCATGCGGCGCCATGGCATGGAGAAGAGCCTTGGAAAGAGAAGGGCAGACCTATATGCCTGTGTCCGGCACTAGGAAAAAACGTAGCTCTCAACACGGACAAGGAGGGGTGACACCTTCTTTGCAGACAGTACCCCATTTTTATATCAAAATACATTTTCCTGTTCGAAGTAATTAGTGTTCTTCTATACATGGGCTCGCTCTTCTTCGAAGTTTACAGCTTTTCATACAAGATCCAAAGACCTTGGAAGGTCCTTTTTCCCAAGGACCTTCCTGAAGGTCCCCCAAAGCAGCCTCATCCTGAGCCAGGACAAAAAGGGCAAAGCACCAGGGCAGTTTTGCCCCGATGGGCTGGCAGTCCACACCCCTTCATCTACGGATGCCCTGAGCCCCTTTGGTCAAACCCACACCCTCTGCCCCTTGGCTAAAAGAGGGAACTTTGCAGGCAGGCAAAGGGCCGGGGCCAGCAGAAGAATAAAGATGCTCCACAACATCCCTGCACCCACAAAAGCCTTCCCAGAAAACACATTTCACCATGGCCACATTGCAACACTGTGGCCACCCTCCCTGTGTGCTTTTCCCTTACAAAACGCTTCACAGATTCCCTTTGTCTTCAGGGCAGACGGGGAAAGCAAGTGAGCAAAACTAACAGCATCACCAGCGCAGAGAGGGGCTGCTCAGCACGGCAGTTGCAGCAGGCTCGCGGAGGCTGAGTCAAAGGGAGAGCAAAAATGCTGCCAGCGATCAGACGGGATGGACTTGCTCTGTTGCTGACACTTCTCCCCAAATGTAGTCCATTCGCTGTGACAGACTTTGGAAAAGCTTCTCCTGACTTCTAGAAGCAGTGGCGCAAAGCAGGTCCACGCAGACACAGACCCTGCCTCTCTCTAAAGCATCACGTCGGGCACAAAGCACTCCTTCCATTTTTCCCTTACAGGCAGCAGCCCGCTCAGCTGCTGCTGAGCCTGAGGTTGCACTGCAAACCTCCCTCCTCGTTCTGTTACCAATCTGATGGCATTTCACATGCCCAAGAAATCTAAAGTGCAATGAAACCACTGTGACAAAACCAAAACTGGCAATGGAAAAAGCAGTTCCTGCCCAGGGTGGCTGTGCAGGGAGTATGTTAAAAGCTGTCTGGAGCAAGAGCCGTAAAAATTTGCAAACATGCAGCTCTCTGCTAACTCCCCCAGACAGCAAACCCCCCTTCAGCCCAGACAAAGAGCCCATGGACGCCAGGGCTGCAGAATCTCCCCATAAACACTTTCATTTTAAGCCAGTTTAACTGGAAAAAGGTCAAGACCAGTAACAGCACAACATGTGTTATCGGTTAAACAAAGTTAGCAGCTATCAGTTAAACAAAGACCACTTAGACACAAACCAAATCAAAGATCCTCTGCATTTCAGGCACCCAGATTAATCTCTAATACCCTTCTAAGCCTCTGTGTTTTATGTGCCGTCTCCATGAAATCTGCACTGGTTTTATTTTTGATTGCAGATCAACGAATTAACCATCTAGGTAAACAGACTACAACTTTAAAAAGAAAAAGTAACAATATAAAAAGCTAGAAGTGTCATCTACATCTCCGCTGCCCCAAACAACTGCTGCGCTTCCGATTTCCCATCATCAAGCACTATCTAAATTACTGCCCAATTTGTATATACAGCCAGTAAGACTATTTTTCTCCCCTGAATGCTCAAATAGAGATACCCATTAAACAGATCTTAAATGAGAAAGCTTGCTCTTTGCATGGCAGATGTTTTCATACCATGTCATCTTAGGTATGTAAATACCATCTGGATTCAAACTGGCATATTCCCCACTCCAATAAGTGGTATCTGTAGCAAAGTTTCACCTTTGACAAAGGCTGGATCTATTCCCAACCGCTGGATTTGCTCTCACATCTTGCACAATCTGTTGTTTTGCTGAAGCCCCAGCTTTGGACAGAGCGGATTACATAAAGACCTCAATTTACAATGAAAAACCAAAACAATCCAGCCCTCGCTGCTGTGGGGAAAAAGCTTGAAAATGTGACCTGTAGTGTTGGAAGACAAGAAAAGCAAATTAAGGAAAACCTCACAATGTATCATTTTTCAAACTTACCAGTTGTAATGCCAATCACATTGTTCTTAGGGCTTTAATCATGATTTCGTAATACCCTGAGGTTATGGGAACTGAAAACCACATGCTTCCACTCAAATGAGACAGCAAAACATTTTGCAAATTCATCTTTCCTATGAAGATGCTCATGTTTCACTCTAATCTTTACCTCCCCACTAAAACAAAAATTTACCAAAGTCTCCCAAAGACTTACTAGCTTAAGATACGGGCAAGTGCCATAAAAACCTCAGCATTTTTTTTTTTTCCTCTTTTCTTTCCAAAACATTAAGGTAACTCTACCCTGATTTGGGCGAGTCCCAGCCTTTACCTTTATGTATTAACACAACCGACCAGTTTTAAAACACGGGTGTCTTACTCTTCCCCATCTCCCAGACTGACATCCAATTTATCCCCCGGACCCAACAAGCGGCATATAAGCACAAGATACAATTTCAAACTGCCCCAAACCACAAATGGTTCCTCCCAGATGCTGCACTGGAAATAAGGACACATCCTTCCTGCAGGCTGAGCAGCATCCCAGCCGGGCGGGCACAGCCCTGACAGCCCCCCCGAGGGCTGGGGCTGCCCACCCTCCCTGACACCGACACCAGCATGTGGATGGCACTCCGACAGCCAGCTCCCCATGCTCGCCTCCAGAGCTAGGAAAGGAAAATTAAGGAGAAAAAGCTAATTCCCTTTGCTCCTGGATTGAATTATTAGCTATGGTTCCCATCCTAAATAAAGTGCTTCCACTGGCCTAAGCAGCATCAATGCCATGCAAACCGGGCAGGGGGAAAAAAAAAAAAAAAAAAGCAAGTTAGTAAGTGCCAGGTTGTGTTTAGCAATGCCAGTCCATTAGCCTGTGAGCAGCAGGGAAAAAAAGGAGGGGGAAACAAAAATTACAGGAAATGTTAAGGGTTCCTCCCGGGGTTTACTACTTCACACTTTCTGCTGTCAAATCTGAAGTTAAAGCTGAAAATCCTTCATGTGTGCCAACAGTTATTCCAGCACGACCAAGCTGTTGCACTGCTTTGTCACCCCATGCAAACACCCCAAGCAGGGAGGTGTCGCTGCAGCCGTCAGCAGTGCAAGCCCAGGCCTCACACAGAATGGTTTGGGTTGGAAGGGACCTTAAAGACCACCCAGCTCCAACCCCGCCATGGGCAGGGACCCCTTCCACCAGCCCAGGCTGCCCCCAGCCCCGTCCAGCCTGGCCTTGAGCCCTGCCAGGGATGGGGCATCCACAGCTGCTCTGGGCAGCCTGCGCCAGCGCCTCACCACCCTCACAGGGAAGAATTTCTTCCCAATATCTAATCTAAATCTTCCCTCTTTTGGTTTATAGTCACGCCCCCTTGCCCTAACATTACATGCCCTTGCAAAAAGTCCCCCTCCATCCTCCCTGCAGGCTCCTTTAGGCACCGGGAGGCTGCGATAAGGTCCCCCCGGAGCATCCTCTTCTCCAGGCTGAACAACCCCAGCTCTCTCAGCCTGTCCTCGTACGGGAGGTGCTCCAGCCCCCTGATCATCTTCTTGGCCACCTCTGGACCTGCTCCAACAGGTCCATGTCCTCCCTACACTGGGGGCTCCAGAGCTGAATGCAGTACTGTAAGTGAAATGTATGTGGAATATACATGGAATACATATGAAATCAATTCACTTTTTTATGTCAATATTCAAAATAATTGATTTCATAAAGAGAGGAGCTGGTGACACTCACCAAGGAAGGTGGTCATTTCTAACGTAACACTGACGTGGATTTGACCGCACACACTCCATCCCCAATGGTGATACAAGGCAAAACGGGTCTGGCCTAAAGAACCACCACACCAACACCCCGGCTGGGCGCTGAAGAGACTTGCAGCCACCACCCCATGCCACTTGGGAAGTGGTCTCGGCACGGACAGGGAGCACATCCCCACCGGCACTTCTTGCCCAGCCCAGGGGAGCAAGCCCTGCCACGGCAGCACCCACAGCACCATCCTCTGCCAGAGAACTCTGATGGCCATGACCAGCCAGGTTTCACTGAAGAACTTCAGTGTTTTCTTTGTGCTCAGGCTGGGTAAAAAAGAGTGGATGGCAAAGATTGAACCTATTTGCAAGTTAATTTCATTTTTGGTGCTTTTTTAAAAAAATCACGTAAGCAAACAGAGCATCGCTTCCATTCCTCACTGGTTTCTGTGAATGAAAACTGGGAGTCCCCGCAGCTGGTTTCTTACCGCATGTGTGTGCTCTCAATGTTTTTCTCTCCATCACGGAAGCAAACTAGACAGTAACATCAACTAGATGGTAGGAAAAAATGCAAAAAAGCAGAGACTAAACTGCTTCTCATCCTTCAAATTCCTGTGCAGACCCACTCCTGCAAGACTCCACTCTTCCTCCCAGCCCAGGCCAGGCCTGAAATTTAAAAAACCTGTCTGCAGAGAGAATTAGGCTGGATTTATTGCAAACACCTCCTCTGGACACTTGTAAAGCAATCTCAGAGCACCTAATGGATTTAGGATTTAGCTTAAATTGGTGCAACACAATAAAGAGATTAAAAGCACGGTCAATCACAAGTGATTGAGTTAGCGCATCCTTAAAAAGCTACCAGCCATCAGCGTGGTCCAAGAGTAACAACAGAGCAGTGAAAAAGGGGAGCAGAGCAGATGTTGGGGTTTCCTCCAGCAGAGCCTGGGGACAGTCTCTAAGGAGCTGCCCAGGGCAGCTGGCATCGCAGGGACACAGAGCTGCCCTTGCCCTCCTGCTAGCTGGGACCCATCCTTTTGCCTGACCTCCCTGCCCACCCACCCCATCCCTTGTGAACACTGTGGAGAGACCGTGTTGCCCACGTATCTATCACCAGCATCAGCATCTCTCTGCAACAGCTACGGAGGGCTCTCTCCATTTTCAGCATAGAAAAACTTTGGCACAATGAAGCATTTGGTCCAAGCGCATGTGCGTAGGAAACAAAACTCACTACGTTCTTCAACCATTGCTAATTTAGTTTTGGAAAACGTACTCAAAGAGAATTAAAAAAATTGAAATAGTACACTACTGGATGCACACCCATTCCCACAGGTGACCATCCACATAAATACTTTCAGGATCCAGCCAAGACCTTGTAGAATCATTTCAAAGCCCCCCCCTGACCTCACTACATTTCACCAAATGGTGTCACAATTAAACGCTACATGGGGCCCAGCCCGAGAGTTTCATACGCTCTGGGTGTGCAGGGTCTCTCCGGAGCCTGGCAAGGCACATTTTTTCTGGCTTTCACTGCGTATTTCCATGTGGTTCCCAGAGCCCTCTTCCCCTCCAGCTCCTCTTCAGCAGGCTTTGCTGGGGGGATGCAGGGGAGCAGATTACACACCAGCCTCTCTGTCAGCTGGGCAGAGACATGGTCCAGTGAGGTTTTTGGGTAGCAGAAAGTGATTCAACTCGGAGAAGTTACAGCAGCAAACTCCACTTTAAAACAGCTCAGCACCACCTTGCACTGGCTGCAGCACCTTCCTGCCTAATTTCCAAGAAAAGGCTCATGAACAGGTTTGTCAAAAAACAGTCTTTTTTTGCAGTTCAGGAAAAAACGTGCACCATGTTCTGGTTTTATGGTCCTAGCGACTGTACACTAGAGCAGAGCCAGCCGCCAGCCTCTTCTGAGCAACAACCTATCAATCACACTGTTTCCCGCATCATTTGTTTCCGAGCAAACAGAAACACTAATAACCTTCCTCCTAATGCACTGAAACTGCACATCTTTAGTTTAGTATCGGACTACTTCTATTAGTCTTTACTAATATATAAGCCATCTTCATTTCAGAAAAGCCCATCCATATTCCTCAGTCTCGCAATAATTATTTTTCAAACGAGTTGCAATGAAAGGTTTCCCTCCGCATACAGCTCCAGTTCCACATGAAAACACAAGCATCCAAATATTTTGGTTGCTGGAATTATATAATAATAGCCTAGCTTATTGCTTCGTTTTGTATCAAACTTAGTGAGGCTTCCAGGCATTTACACCACCAGCAGTCCTTCCCTTACTGTAAAATCTTTTTTATTGACAATTCAATCATGTCAGGTTTGGAACAGTAGACACACTGATTTGATCAGCTATCATTGGATTTACAATATATAAATGACAGCACCATATCTGGCCTGTGTTGCAAGCAGCTGCCTTTTATCGATTTATATTCTCCTAGCAAGGAAGAAAAATTGCAGCACAATGTAGTAGTATAGTCTCAGATCAATACCAATTTTTTTCTTAATGACACGAAGGCCAAGATAAGGACAGCATAAGTCAAAACCAGACAGATCAAATTTGCCCGATATCCCTTTCAATTACTGAGGTACATACGCAGGGCTATGTAACATTAAAGCTGAGGGGAATATTATCAAAACGCTTTAAAATTACAACAGGCTTACAAGGTTGCCTAACGTCCCCGCCGTCCCTGGGAACGGTGATGAAGAACCCGGGGCTGCCCGGCTCAGCCAGGCTGAGGCTCCCCGGTGAGCGTGTGAGCCCAGCTCCATTGCTGTGAGGCGAGGCACTCTGGTTTGGTTTTAACAAAGCCAGCAGCACTCGTGTTTTCTGGTATTTGCTCTGTGGCCCCAGTTTTGGCAGCGCCCAGGGCACCAGGGTGCTGGCGCGGGGTCCCTGCTGTGCTGCACACCGCTGAAGCATCACCAACACAATAAAAGGATGGAGGGAAAAAAAGCAGCAAATAGCATTTGAGTATTTCTCCTAGCTCTTCAGGTTTAACCCTTCTCTCATGGTCCAGCAGCAGCGATGACAGTGCACAGTGCCACCTCCCCACCCCTCGACAGATGACGCACTATCCCCAGGCATCATCCCAAGGTGACCAAGGAGGAGGGCGCGCAGGTCTGTACTTGTTTAGATCCTTCCCCTTACTCCATACCAACTCGCCTGACCCCACGGCACCCCTGGGGCTGTATGTTTAGCCTGGCAGCGAGACAAGCCCACCCGATGACGCGCTCCTCTTTCCAGCACACCGCACAGCCCAGGCTCAGGCACACTTCCAGCCACTGTGTGAAACGCTACCATGGGCTTCGAGATTTGGGCTCTTCAAGATAATGTGTCTCACTTAAGGTCCAACCCATCAATAATAGAAAGCTCCTAATTATTCCAGTAGTGCTAACATTTCATAAATTCACTCGTGGCTTAATGAGAAGTTATGGGCGAGCCCTTTCTTCATTAACTCTTCTGCAAGACACAGGAAGAGAAACTTCCCAGCCTAAACCCTCCACGCTTAGGCAGCTTAAATTCCCATTCTTAATTGGCAGCTGGAAAGCAGGGCTGTCATGATTTATACCTCTTCTGTACTCCTAGTTTTGATAATTACAAGTTCTGCATGGCTCGTGATTAATCTGTTTGCACCGTATGCATTACCAACCCAAATGCATTTGGAAACAAAAATTAATGCGCTCGCTCAAGTACAGGCAACGTGACAGTGAAATGGGTGACGAAGTACAAATCAGCCTAAGGCTGCAGTCGAAACAACAGTGCCCGAGATCATCCTTGAAATCTAGTTCGGAAGATTTTAAAAAAAAAAAAAAAAAAAAAAAAAAAAGCAGTTTAAAGTTTTCTCCCTCCTCACTTCTTTTCTGGAGGCAGAAAAGGGCAGAAGCACTTAGATAATAATTAATTTATATGACCTTGATGCGTATGCATTCCTCATCTCTTTAAAATGCACTTAGAGCAGCTGGTGTAAAAGCACCATTTAACCAAGGTGTGTGCACATGCACACGGTTAACAAGATGACACATTTTTAAAAAGATAAGTGGCAAGGAAATCAAATGACTCTTACCAATTATTTCTGTAAAACTCCATGCCCCTCTCTCCTCCCTGGTGCAGCCTGCTGGGTGCTGTGAGCTCGCACACAGTGCTGGCGGCTGCAGGAGGACAGGACCAGCTTCTGGGCAGGGAGCCCCGAGGCCACCAGCTCTGGGGCACCCAGGTGACATGGAGGGATCCCCGAGAGGGACAGGGGACCGCTCACCGCGCCAACAGCAGACGCAGCGGGGCTCCCTCAGAGGACCCCGTGGTCCCACATGGCAATATCCCCACCCAAGCACGTGCAGGACAGGGCAACCCCGGCACTTTGCTGCCCAGCACATCCTGATCCTTGTCCCGTTTCACACGCCATGGTGTCCCAACAGTAAGATTTCCAAAGATGAATGGGAAACAGGGACTGGCTTCAGCAGGCACTGACAGCCTTCCCCAAAACCCCCAGAAACACAGGGATCAACCACATCCCGAAGTCCTCCACCGTGACCCAGCCTCAGTGCTCACCATCAGCCCACCTAAAGTTTATGGACCCCCATTACCAACTTTTTTTTCAGAGAACCATTTTGCTATAACATATGCAGCATTTGGGCTAACGCTGGGAGTTTTTCCCCCTCCCCTTCATTTCAAGATCATTACGATCCACCCTATAAATCAGCGTGTCCTTTTAGCGCAATCACTCTGAAAAAAAAAATGCCACGCAGCAGTGAAACTTTTCATTTGATGATGGCCACGTTCCAAAAGCGACTGGAAAATGTTACTTCCACTCCAAAAAACAAACACCAGTTTTTAATTGCCTAAAAGGATGAGACAATTTCCAATTCTGTCGACAGATTACTTCTTTGGAATAAATATTTATTGATACCTACATCCCACCTACTTAGTCATTTACTTTTTAAAAAATATGCACATTTTAAAATGGGTTTACTTTTTCCTCCATCATAAAAAATGCAGACTACATTTCTCATTCATGAGGGTTTCATTTTTAATCTGCCATCTCAGACAGGTTTGGTCTGCATTTGTGGCGAGGACAGGCATGAGAAAAATAAAACTTTGCTTTTAGAAGAAAGATTGAAAAAAATTGAAATAAACTCTAAGTCTCCCCCACTGTGTTTGCCTCAGAGAATCCCACAAGTCCTTGTGGCAGCAGATGCAATTTGATGTTCATACCAGGTCCTTGAATCGCATTGTTCCCAGAGCACATTAACTTGACATTTAGAAATACTGTTTTTGAAAACCATTCGAACATTAAGAAGTTCCTGGCTATTTCTGGTCTGCAAGGCAGCAACAGAAACAAGAATGGTAATTAATTTCTACCCCACTCCCCCCACCCCCCCCCAGAAAAAGAAAATAAAGACAACCTCGAATTGATGCTTTCCCTGGAAAATGGCAAAATGTATCCAATGAATGCAGCAGCAAAGGTATATGGCAAGCACCGCAGCCACACCAACTCCATTTATCAGATGATGTGGAGCGTATGCTGGGAAAGATGGCTCTTTCCCTGGTTTTGGGGTACACCTGGCATGCAGAACATGCCGGCTTGGGCTCCCCTGCTTGCAAACTCGCTGCAGCTAGTTGTTAAAGCTCTGCCGAGAGGTGCAAGAACCGAGCAGGCACGCAGCAGCATGCAACACAGCGACACGAGGGGTTAGCCCAGCGTGCGCAGGAGCTCCAGCCACCATCTGCCTGGGCAAGGTGGGCACCTACGCCAGCCCAGGGCCATGCCAGGGTTTAGTGACGTGCTTGAGCCCACTGTTTTTTAACAGATTTGTCCAGCTTCTGGAGCTGCAGCCCCAAACAGAGAGAAAAGGAGTTAAGCCCCATTTACTACATGCAAGAGAGTGGTCAAGCTCCTGCTCTGCCAGCTGAGGGCAAAGCCATGCTGCCCACAGAAGGCTGAGGTGCACTCGTGTCCAGAGCAGCTAATACCCACCAGGCTGCACTGCAGAAAGGGTTGGTAGTTCATTAAAAGCTTTCACATGATTTCTGGATTCTTCCTTTCCTCCCCCAGGCACCCCCATGCCAAAGGATTACAGATTAAAAATTACAGCTAAAACATTATATTAACTAATAAACCAGCATTAAAACAACTAATAGTATTTTGCAAGAATCCTGGCTGCCTGATAATAATAATAAAAAAATCCCCTAGCATGGAAGGTTCCAAAACAATGCCACAAAGTGCAAGTTGGGACAGTTGCCTGGGGCAGAACCAGATCTCAGATACATCCATGACCTCTTCTCCGTTAAACTCAGAGCCCAATTCCTAACCTAGGCAGGCACCACACTGATCGCAGGGCACCTGCGGCTGCCAGCTTCAGTGCAGGAGAGGCCAGAAATCATCCCTCATGCAGGAAGATCTGCTTGATGCTTCCCAGCCGCACCTTTTTGCCCTCCACATCCTGCATCTCCCTTGCTGACAGTGGAAATGTCCACCTGACCCATGCCCAAGATCACCCCAGCTCGGAGCTGTTTCTGCACCTCTCCCAAAGGCTCAATTTGGAAGTGACACAAAGGACTCTTCCACGAGGAGTAAAAAGGCAGCACGTCTTTTATGTCCTGGCAAAAAGAGAAGGGAAAAAAAAAGGTCTGGTTCCTTTGTTGCCACAGGTCTGAGGCATCATTCACCCAGTTTGCTCTGACTGCATCATTGGCAGGACTTTCTGAACAGGATGGTGAACCTAACACTGCAGGATGGCAATTGCAGGTCTAATGCATTTAAAAATAAATGTTTTGCAGTCTGGCAGGAGCAGCATGAGTGATTTTTATCACCTACACGCCAAAGAAGGTCCAGGGCTAATAAGCTAAGAGAAACGCTGGAAACTTGCCTCTGCAGGAATCTCTTCCTTATCTCTCCACAAAAAGCTCAAGGATCAAACAGCAGTCCAGCAGCATCACACAAAGAGGTCTTCGGTACCCTTCTGGCTGCAAAGGGGACCTCCGAGCAGACACACCAGTACCTCCCTACCCTGCACTGAACTGCCATAGGGATGCGGCAGCTACCCCAGCTCAAGGGGCAGGGGCTGTCTCCAAGACCTCACTCTTGCAACCGGCAGGAGAATAAAAGAAATGAGACGCAACATCAGAGCAGTCCCCAGGCTGGTCGAGAGCACACAAGGAGCTGAACAGAGTGGAATGAAAGCAGCAAGCCAGCAATCATTAGCCAGTTATTGTTCTCACTGGGGCAATTTTTAATTTTTTTAAACAATTTCTGAACTCTATTGCTTGGAAGATACCCAAGGAGATACTGAACAAATTGAATTAATAACCCTGAATTAAGACTCCTGTAGTTCTTCCTGCCTGAAGGTCACAGAGACGTGTGCTCTGGAGCACATTTCCTCCCCCCATGGTACCCACACTCTGTCCCCAGGCCTAGGACACCTTTAGGTTAGCAAAGGACTAGGGACAAGAACCACCAGGGTGGGTTGAGGTGCCTTCACAGAGAGGTGAGGAAGAGCCAGTGCATACGGCTGGGTACAGGGCAGAGGAGAGAAAGGGGAAAAAACCAGCAGCAGGAACTCTGTGCTTTTTGCTCATCCTCTGCCTCTTCAAGGAAAAGAAATAATCCCACAGCCACCTTCATCTGTGCTGCTGCACCGTGCTACTTACAGCACTGTTAACTGCAATAATTGCAACTGATAATAATTTCCTCTGCTTTGAGCAGGAGGGGTACCAGGCACTTTTATACAAGGGTTCTTTATTTCTGGCTTGTGGTCCCAACTGACAACTGAACACAAAAAGCCTAGCAAAGCGACGAGCACACACTCTGCTGAGTCCACCCAGCTGTGCCTGGGGAGAGGGGACTCGCCTCACTTTGCACCCCTTGCAGAATAAGGCATAAACAGCCTTTACTCCTGCCCGTACACACCCCTGCTCACAGTTTAATAGTGTAATCCTTAATTCAGGCACGCGCATGAAAAGTGAAACAGATACTACGTGCAGAAAAGTGGTATTTACTTATGGAGATAATTTTTGCAGCTGATGGACTAGAACTGTTCCCACTGTGTGCCCTAATGCTATACAACTGACAGAGCAGGCATTTTCCTGCTTTTCCTGTACTTCCTCTAAATCCCAAACAGATGGCTTTGCTGGACGGTTAGTCACCCAAATCTGCCACATCAGAAGCAACAGGAACTGTAATCCAGCCCAAAACCCCACCTCGTCCTTTGTAAGGCTTCTTTCAACAGATCCCCAGGATCCACCTCTGATACCAACAGGCAAGCAATGCAAGACAGAATAGCTGTCCCAGAAATCCACAGGGAATAGTTATTCAGAAAGAAAACATATGTTTTCTCCACTTAAAAAAAATAATAAAAATATGCACAGAACAGGAGCAGAGCTCATTCAGTCCAATAAACCCCATGTGCTGAGTTATATCAGTACCTGCAAGTAACCTGCTGATGGATCCTCTCCAAGGTATTGCCCACACTTCAGATTTGTTTTCCTATTAGGAAACAAAGGATTCAGGGGTAAAGCAGAATTCTGGCTGCCAACATTGCCTCTGTGTTCTCCATTATCAGATTCAGACACATTTTTTCTTACTGAGCTTAATGACGAACAGACTAGCTGTGATTGCCAATACCCCATCAACTGCTCTTCGCCGTGTACAAACACCCAAAGCCGCCCTCCAAAGGAATATGCTAATATCTGTCATTCAGCTGAGAAGAAAGCAGATCCAAAATGTTATTAAGGATGAACAAGCCTGGCTCTTCGGAAGGGATCTGAAGCTGATGACTGACAAACAGCCGGCTACATAAATGCGTCGAACTTATCAATATGAAATGTGTAATTGCACACACATGATGCCACATATGGGGCATTCCAGCACAGCCAGCCATCTGCAAGAAGATAATATTCTAATTTCACTCAGAAAAGGGAAAAAAAAAAAAAAAAGAAAAAAAAAAGCATTTCATCATTTCCCCTCTCTAATTTTGGTCTCTTACATCAATTTTACTAACAATTGCAAGAGAGACAACACGTGCTCTGGTTTGAAAAGCTTTCTGCCTTTTATGTTACTGAAGCTGTTGGTGGGTTGGTTTTTTGTCTTTTTTCAAAGGGGAGCTGTGATTTTGGATCAGCACAACCCCATAACCAGCAAGGAGCAGAGGACAGAAGCTGTGAAACAAAGAACAAGCAACACCTTTCGGACAACTATTCTAAGCTCAGTGGGGCAGGTTCTCCCTTCTCAATAGTTACTATTCAAGCAAACCCAATACAGACAATTCTGTGATGCAAAAAATACAGGGAGGAAGAGGAGGATGCTGTCTGATTTAGCCAGCATCTGGCTAGTGGTCCAGCTTGCAACAGCTGCCTTGTTCTGCGAATAGCTGCAGCCCAAATTACAAGCTACGTTCTGCTCTCTTACACCAGTCACGTGGACATCGGCATAAGTGGTACGTTGGGTATAAAACCAGGCGAAGTTTGATGCAAGTTTTCCAAGAATTATTCCACTTTAAAGTAACTTTCCCCACTTTCTACCCTGACCAACCTCAATGCTCCCGAGAGATCCAATTCCATTTCATACCCACTAGTCAAAAAAATTTCAAACAGACTTGAGCAAAAATGCTATAATTAAGCAGCTCTCTCAGGAAGCATGACTTCGCTAGCAGAAGCAGCAAAGCAAGTGCCTGCAGTCCATGTTAAAATTAGTAATGGCTATTCGAAGGAAAAAAATGCTGCCCAGGACTTCTGATTCCTTCCCCCACCTCCACCAGCCCCATGCTCCCCGGCAGGCTGTAGTGTTGGAATTTTCTTATTATTTTAGTTCTTTTGGGGTGATACCTCAGTTAAAGTGTAACCACAGCAAGCCCCTTCAGCACATGAAGTGCAAGCATTTGTCAAAGTGACAGCAGAAGCAGCGTAATCCCCTTCAGTCCGGATAAACCAAGTTATAAAGCCTGTGCTTCCCAGCCGCTGCCGGCTCTGGTGGGCAAGTGCCGAGCCAGAGCCCCCCACAGCCAGGCTGGAGCCAAGGGTGGGAGCAGGGGGCTGCGATGCTCCCAGGAGCTGATGAAAACACTTGAAGAGGCACACGGTGGTACACACCTGGCCATCCCTCCACTCTGCATCCTCCGTCACATCCCACCACACAAAGGAATTCGGCAACAGGCTCAACAAGCTACAATGGAGAGGCAGGGGAAAGCCTGGTATCTCCTCGGAGCAGAGCCCCCCCAGAACACCCTGAGCCCCCTCGCCAGCGGTACACATGGCAGATGCTCCCCAGGGCAGCAAAGGAGGCTGAAACCTCACCCGGCGGTGACAGAAGCAATGCAGATGCAGAGGGGGGGGGGGAAAGCAGCTCAAAGGAGAGCTGGGCTTGGGACGTGGCTCCGCAGCGGAGGGTTTTATGATCATTCTGCAGCAAAGGGTTTATGGTCACCAAAGCCTGTGCTCACCCAAAGCAGTAAAAAAAAAAAAAAAAAAAAAAAAAAAAAAAGTCATTAGGCTACAAATTGAGACTATTTCATAAAAAACAAGGCAAACTCATTTGTCTCCTGACGTCTTAAGACGCTAAGGCAAGACTGGGTTGGGTTTTCAAGCTTCTCCCTACAGTTACCCAGGCTAAGCTTCTTTTGGGGGGGGAAACCCACCAACTTCTTCCTTCGTTAACTGTACAAAACTGGGAGCAAGGACTTTCTCTTAAGAGCACACCAAGTGTTGTAAGAAAGCTACCACTGCTGTTAACCAATAAGCTCTCAAGTGTCCAAATGGCATTAAACGACCTTTTTAACAGCTAAATTCGCAACAGCACCTGACTTCATGAATGGTTCACTAATTTCAGGAGAAATGCTCAAGCTTCTGTGCTACTGCAGGCTGGAAAAAGCTTCAGCGCCTTTAGGAGGCCAACTGGGACCCGGTATGCAATCTGCATTTTAAGCCATGGGAATGACAAGCTTTGCTAAACCCTGACCTTGACAGCCGTTGTGCCTTCGTAGGGGATTTTATCTCAATGTCATTTAATATTCTGTAATTACCACAGCATTCTAGCTGCCATGTTTATTTGTAGCCTACAGTAGTTGAAGAACATAAATTTTAATTTTTTTTATTCCTTCAAAAAGGGTAAAGAACAACCACACCTCCGTCTACCCACAAACCAGGATAAGAGGAGGGGATGAGAATGCCAGCAACCAAAGCCTCAGACCACCAAAAATTATTAACAGACCACTGCATTATTAATGGAAATTCTTCCATACACTTGCCTACATCCCTTAAAAGTCTTGATTTTCATCACAGAAAATTATAATGAAAACTCACAGTCTTGTGCAGCCAGCTCACTGGTGTGCCAAATTGCCACTGACCAACATAGTGCCTGGGTCTCTACGTGATGATGATCAACGTTATCTCCTCGTGCCTCCCTGCAATTCCCTGCAGCTGCCTCCTTCCCCTGTGCAAAAACAGATGGAAACCCCGAAGTGCCGACTGCAGCCACAATAGCAGGGCGAGGAGCCGCTCTAAACAGCAGCGGGCACGGCAGATTTTCGGGAGCTCGGAGCCACGCCTTTGGGCGGCCACCACTCCCTCCATCCGTCCGGCACCAAGCAATTGTTTCACATAATTAGGTTTCAGTGATATTTGTGGATGGACATTTTGGAAGTCACGTCCTGAAGCCCACCGAAAGGCCGGTGGCAGAGCCGCTTGGGCACGATGCTGTAGGATCGCACGCCGAGCTGGGTGCCAGCTTGCCGGTCCTTGCTATGGGCACCCGGGGTGTCACCCAAGGACAGATACGGGACACCTGCCTGAACAAGGAGATGGGTTGGATGTGCTTTACTTCCACCGTGTCACTGTCCTTCCCCCACAAGATACATACGTATTTTTAACATATTGCTTACGATACCACCGAATGAGACCAAGTTGCTGTTGGCTTCTTTGTCAGTTTTTCCCAGCAAAACGCAACTATGCGTGAAATAAAATTCATTGCACTCATTGCATGGATTCTGTGCCGTGCCAGGAGGCAACCACAAATCCAGGTTCCTCTCCTGGCTGTGATCAAAGCTTCTTGGGTGACAAGCCGGGACAGATCCACAGACCCACAGTCACTCCCCAACAGCCACCCTGCAGCTGTGAACAGAAGCGAGCTGCAAGGCGGTTCAGTGAGATCAAGACAAGCAGCGGTACTCGGAAGTTGGGTAGTTTCTAAGTTACCATTATGCATACTGTGCCAAAAAGTGAGACAAATATGAACACTAATATATTTTGATCATGAATTAAACAGAAGAGGAGAAAAAAAGTGTGCTTTTCGGAAGGGAGTGCTACAGGAAAGTAAATAATGAGTCACGTAGCCAGAAACAGGCTTAGATCAAAAAGAGGTTTACAGACAAACTAGACAGTTCAGTGCAGATAAGCGTAGAGTAATGATGACTTTGATGAGTCTTTATCACACACACCTCTGTGTCAACGACTGCAAGAAATAAACACAGGAGGAAGGCTCCACTGACACTTGTGTGCATCATTAATGAAGAATGAGAAACTGAAAACACAAACATCCCAGTGCTGAGAACAAGCACAAGGCGGCTGCATTTGAGGAAACCCTGGGCAGTCCCAAGGTACAAAATGCACTCCACAAAGTGGACGGCGTTTGAAATGTTCATATGTCACTCCAAATATCAAACACTTTTGCAACAGAGTCGTGCATGTTCAAGGCACTGCTCACAGGAGGATGGTGTCAGAGGCAGAGATTCATCACATTTAATGATGTCAGGATGAAGCTTAATATTTCACAGTTATATGCAGTTGGACATTACTATACCCCATGAGCCCTATATGCCCTAAATCATTTTTGTCAACTCATGCATTTCGCACATGGTACCTGGTAATCATTTCAAGCTGGTTCCATTGGTTTAACTGGTGCCCCCTGTAAACTTACTGACCCAAATTAATTCAATAAATTGAACAGAAAAATTCACGCAGATGAATGGCACCAGTTAAATCAACAGCAAATCACTTCTTCATATAAACCCTGCAGCTCTGTGCACGGATCAGAATTCACAGAGAAGGCATCTGAAAAACAGCAAAACACCAAGGCAGAAAGACAGCAACACTAATAGAGACCATGATAGCAGAGAGGGAGCCAAATGCAAAAGGCGCACAGGGCACGAGGCCATACAGCAGGAGCAGCCAGCCCCAGAGCTCACGGTCTGCTGGGGCAGGACAGCGAGCAGCACAGCTGACGCGGAAACTGCAGCCCCTGCCCCGAGAAGGCAGCTGGACCAGATGAACTCCTTCTTTCCAGCTTAAATTATTCAGTGAACAGACTGGAGAGGTCATACATAGGCAAGAAGGCTCCTAAGGGGCAGAATTTTTTTTCCTGTTATACCTCTGTTTAATGCCAAGTGAGGATCAGAGGACTCTGTAACTCTGTACTCCTCCAGCAATTCAGCACACTGAATTTCTTGCACCATCTCCTACATTTCACATTGTATATTCACCGTATGAATATTTTATGGTCTCTCCCACCACTGAATCACAAAGCCCAGTTCAGGCTGGGCCAGTTTGAATCACAGTTATTAACTGTATGCACAAACATGGAAGAGAGATCCGCCGAGGCACAGCCCCTCCTGAGACCAAGCACAGCACCAGGCACAATTCTGCAGCATCCCACTGCTTCCCCACTTTGTTCATATTCTGCACTTGAAAACAACCCCCAAAAGACAACACACACAGGCGTCTGGACAGCAAATTTATGCCAAGTGACAATCAGGCGGTCTCAGTTCCACAGTTCCTTCAGAAACAGAACCAGGACCCAGCAAAGAAGCCACAGATTAAAACCCACAAGCTTTAGACATAACGAACCCAGAGGCATTTCTACAGACTGACCGCTATTTCCATATGAACCCAGGGACACAGGAAGCCTCAGAAAAAGGCTGCAAGGTTCCCACGTTCCCACGGGAGGGGACCCCAGAGCAGGGTGCACACACGCTGGGGATGCTGCAGGCGAAGGGCACGCAGCTCGCAGGCAGCACAGTGCACACAGCATCCCAGAGTCCCAGGGAGCAAACAGAGCTGGGTCTAAGGACAGCACGAAACCTGCGGGCCATTATCCTCGACAATAAAACTGCCATCCTTGGTTAATGGCATTTAAAGAAGGAAAGAAAGCAGCCTCGGCATAAAACAGGATTAGCCGATTTTTGCAAATCATCTTCTCCCTGGTCTTATTGCTTAATGAGTACCAGACACAAAAACTCCCAGAGAGGGTGCTTCTAGGAGACATTGCTGCTTACAGGAGGCTCTCACTCCACCGCTGGCACCGAGGAGCCAGGGAGCAGCACAGCACCCAGGCTGTCCTGGGGCAGTCCTGCTTAGCTCCCTCCTCTGCTGGCAGAGGGAATACTCTTAGGCCTTAATACTGCCTCACTGGGGAGGAAGGAGTTAAACACTCAAATTCCTAGAAGACTAGAATTCAAAATCATGTTGGCGAATGGGAGAGATGATTCAGTTAGCTCAGTGAGGGCGCAGGGATACTCTCCACCAGGACAGCAGGAGCCACATGGACTGACACCCCAGGATGGGCAGAGGAGCAGCAGAAAAAGCAACCGAGGCTGCTCACGGGGCAAAAATACGCAGGTGCAAGCAGTGATGCTGAGTGTCGGATGTAAGACACAAAGCTGTGCTGCTCTGCATCATCAAAAGGTGAAATATAAACCAAATATCAAATCCACTCTGCTGTGCCAAATGTTAAGGAAGATGTAAGAGAACTACAAGAAATCCAGAAGAAAGCTACAAGAATAGGAGCTGGTTTCGGAAACAAACTGTAGGGTTCATACTGGATTTCGTTTGGCTAAAGTGAAGCTGGTTTGAAGTCTTCTGATGGTGTTCACCCCAGCCTTGGTACAACTTTCCATCAAGAGGCAGTTTTTTAAAAAGCTCAACACAGATGCCTCTGCCCCATATGAGCAACACATGCTTTTTCCTTCTCGAAACAACTCATCCCTAGCAGCTTTGTTTTTAATAGCCATTAGGAAGGAAAAAATAAAAATAAAGGAGACATTAGCCCTTCTCAAGTCTCACTCCTTGAACCAAAAGCAACACGATGGGTCTCATAATGTAAGGGATAGGGAATCCAGAGGCTAGGAACTCCAGAACATCACTTCTGTGGCTACCCCACTAGCCAAACCAAACAAAACCAAAAAAAAAAGTATCTATTTGCAGACCAGTCTGTGAGCAAGTCATCCGTAAGCCAAGACCTACAAGAAATAATTCTGGTATTTAAGTTAAGACAAGACATGACACAAAAGCAAAAGACTGTTTAAGCAAAAAAGCTATTCCTGCAGCATCTCTTCCTTCTTCTCCTCCCTGGAAAAGCACAGCAAGTACCAGGGTGGAGCACACGTACTACCACCTCCTGGGAGCTGCCTGCACAATGCTTAACAGTTGCATTTGCTGACCGGGTCTACGGCGGCGTGTGCCTCCTGGGACTACGATGGTCATCTATCAGCCCAACTGCTGCCAGGCAGCCCCTGGGGACCACGTCATTCAGTGCACGGAAATCACTGGAGCATCGTGGCTGTGTTCCTGGGTATCACTCCTCTTGCAAAACAAGGCACAAAGTCAAGATGTAAAAATCTACCTCAATACAGCAGACACCTTGGGGTCTCAGAAATAACAGCTTGTTATTAGAAAGCTGTCATTTGAGCCGCAACAATGCAATGTTTGCACTGTTTTTATACACTGAAGGTTGCTTTCTGGGGATTTTTTTCCTTCTCATGGGGAGGGGGAGGAATCTTGGAGAATTCTGTATTCCATACAGTTTCTCCAAACACAAATGGCTCATCCACACTGCCGAGTGATCTGAGCCAAAGAACCAGTCCTGGTCCTTGTGCTAAATGGTGCAGGCTGGTTTGCACACAGATCCCAGACCAAGTGCCCCCTCCGCTCCCTGCCTCCAGGAACACTCTGACCCACTCCACTCCAAGGGCAGGGAACAAGTGAAGATACGGGGTGTGAACCGGGGTACCACCAGCCTCATGCAAAAGCGATATAGGGTGGAGTTAAAAAAACAAAAGTAATCAAACCAACGGTATAAGAGCATCCACTGCTGCGTTTCACAGGATGGGAACCCACAGAAATCCACTAGCAAGTAAGATGAGCACCAAAGGGAGCATCCAACAGTCAGCTACAGTGTCAACCCTCACATTTAGAAATATTACGCCGCTTATTACATTGCAACACACACACCCCCACCCATAGCCACAAGGAGGAGGCCAGGCAGGCTCTGCCTCATTGGTTTTATGGTCTTTCTGATGGAAAATGCCGTCACACAAAAGTCTGGGGGTGGTTTTGAGTGCAATGCCAAAGTTGTAGTTGTAGTTGTCTAAAGTAATTGTTACTTGTCATACAAATTTTATCTAAACAGCAGCAGACTAGCATTTAGCAGAGACATACACCCCTGGAGGTACACAAACACGCAAGTACGTGGTTTAGTAAAGTGGTAACTGGTATCTGAGCTACTGCGTACTCTCACAAGCATTAACATCTTGGTTACAACTCGTTTGTCTTTCTTACTGCCCAGCTAGACTGGACAAACAAAAAAAATGACCTCATGTTATGCTAATTTAATCAGTATTTCATGCAAGGCAGATACAAGTTTAGATGGTCTGTCCATATGCAAATTTGAAATATAAAGCAAAGTTCCCTTTAGCACACAGCCTCGCATTAGCAAGTCATTTCATAGGAAGGGAATTTTCAGTAAATTGCACATTTAATTTCCATGTTATGGGAAGTGGCTTCCCTTAGTTCTTCCAGCAGTCACCTCCTGCTATTAATGACCACAAGCAATGCAGTGACCCTTGTAACGTCTGATTTCACAGCAAATATTTTAATTTCTGAAGGTGAAATGTGAGGCTTACTCTCCTATAACACTTATCTTTATGGTGCTCTTAATTCTTTAGGATTTATGGTCTTCACTAAAAGCACACAGAACATAATTGAAATAGATTTTTCCAAGATACATCTGGACTATTTTAACCTACCTTTCCTTGTTAGCCATTTATATTATCTTGTTCTAACATAGGAAAAAAGTATTTTCACACTAAGCACTTCACCAGCAGCTTTTTAAACTTAAAAAAAAATATTAATGGCTGTTAACAAAAAAACCCACACATTGGTTCTGGCAGCAAAGATTTTCAGAAATCAGGACTTGCGGGAGAGCTTTACAGCCCCAACATTCTCCCATTTCATCCAAATGGATCGGTCTCTCAAAGGCATTAACACTTCCTTGAAATTATGTCTTTTTAAGCAAAATGTGCAATTTCAGAGGTCCTAGAAAGGTATGAACATGACATTGTAATGAGAGTCTCCAGCACATGGAGAACAACCATGGTCCAAGTTGAGAGAACAGGAAAACAGCATTTTCCAAAAAATCTTTCCTGCTCACAGGAGCCCCACTGTGCTCTGGGAGAGCCTGCCACATCTCCAGGTTTGAGAGCCAAAGTGGACAAGTGCCCAGCAGAAATGATGGAGGCAAAGTGAGGCTTGCTGTGAGGTAGAGAAGAGGACCCGAAAGCCCCTCCAGACCCCATCACCCTGCTACGCTGCATCTGTTAGCCAGGGAGACACAGCACCGAGGCTGGCTTTGCAGCCCACTAAACTCCTCTCACTGTTTTTCATTGTTGGTTTATGTGGGTTTTTTTCCTCCAGGAAAAAAAAAAAATAATATTGAGACAAAAAGAACAGTTTGAAGAATGAATGTTTTTTCCAGTGTTATCACTGCAGCAATAGGCACATATGGGAACTCAACGAGAGCTCAGTTCTGATTTATGTTTGATATTTAATTTAATTGAATTTTGCAAGAAAACTGTTTTCATTATTGAGAAACGGACCTCCCATCATGCAAAAGGGGGGGAGGGGGGGGGGGAAATCAAATACTTAAACTCTGCCTCGTTTAGCAGTGACACTTTTGGAATGAACAATAGCTTCATACATAAATTTGCTTGTTTGGCTGCCACAGATATGAATTGTCAGGGCATTTTAGAACAAAAGAAATGACACGTCAAAGCAAATCTATAGTTTAGCTAATCAAAATGACATGTTTTAAATATTCAGGTTGTTTTACACCAAAAAGCCGCATTTATCAGAAAGCATATAAATTGACAGGAAATCTAAGATCTAAGTGGAATGCAGACAAAAATAAGGATTTTCAAGTACTGACAAGAAATTTATTCCCCTGCGCACCTCAACCACCACCGCTACCCCTCCCCCCCAAAAAAAAACACCAACACATCAAAAAACATATCCTCTGCTACTTTTAAGCAATGAAAATATTAAAGCCACCTAAAGCATTTTAGCTCACAAAGCTGGCTCAGCGCTTGGCATCACTCAGAACGACAGAGCTGGTCACACCACTTTGTAAGCAGCCCTTGGTAGACTGACCAAGCTTCTTCCCATCTTTCCACTAAGTTTTATCCAGGAACTGGTTCTCAGCTTCCAGAGCTCACAGCAGTATTGCTAACAGGGAATGGAAATGTTAGATACATCTGCAAAGCTTTAACTTAGTTTCTGCAGACAGTCTGGGGAGGAGGAGTGCAAGGGGATGCATTTGGTGTCTGTAACAGATATATATACTCTTTACCCGTAAGCAGGTAATGGCATACAGATACCTTCAAGGATACTGCATAAGATTACTTGGATACAAAAAAAAAAATGAATAAAAGCATCAGACTCCAAATGCTCATTTTGCGAGTCCCCTGCAGGACTCCCGCTGCTTGCAGCCAGCCGCCTTGCACCCCCTTAGCACAGATTTCATCCAGCCCTGCTTCCCCCCCAGGACCTCTCTGCTCCCGCCAGCCTGCACTGAACTTACAGTAAAACTTGTCAGAGCAAAAACCTTATTATGCAGGCAAGACAGCTCACTGTGCTTAGCTGCTCACAACACAATGCCTGGTTGTGGAAGCTTAACATTATCTCCTAAAAGTTAAGCCCCGTTCATTTATCATCTATTACCAGAATAGCTTCTAGGTTGCAAAGAAAACACTCCAAGGCAGGCTTTTACAGCAGTCTGCCTCCCTCCCGCTTCTCCGTGCCTGCGGGGGGGGTTAAGTCCATCGCCAGTTTTGTCTTTGCAAGACAAACATGTTTCAGAGCGTGGACAATCCCACTAAGCCCACCGAAGGTGTCTGTCCTGTTGTGAATCTCACCACTGCCTCTGTCCTGCAGCCTACAAACCTGCAGATAAGCTGACTGGAAAAACATCGGCTCTCTTCTAGTCTGCCACAGCATGGAAAGCTGCTACATCCTAGAGGCACAAAGAAAAAGCCACAAAAGGTCATATGGAGACTTTTGAAGAATTTGAGGAGCTGCACTTCACAGTCCATGAACAAGCTGGGGACCTAACAGATTAACCAGAGTTCAAGAAAGCACAGCTGGGGCCCATCTCCACCGAGAAAGGAGCAGCATTAACTAGCTGTAGTATCCTTTGCTGTAAGGAAAGCATATCATGCTCTCAGATATTTCAGTTACCACAATGTTCTTCTGCATCTGCCACTTTTAGCCCATCTTTCAGCAGGTCCCAAAATCACCCCGCTACCAGGCTCCCGACTGACACTCTATCCCACATGGAAAAAAAGTACGAAAATCATTCGGTTTACCAAAGTCCCTGTGTATAAGACTGCTTTTTGCATACCCACCCAGGATTGCTGCTCCATGCAGGTAGAGCACAGATTCTGGCATGAGGGGGTTTGCACAGACTGCAGTTCCCAGCCCAGGGACCGGTGGATGTGCAGGAAAAGCTGCACGATGAAGCTTCAGAGGAGACAGCAACTGCCTACAGAAGACACTGTCAGACCAAACGATCAGGGCATTTTCTATAGGAGACTTGTACTTTAGGGTCACTGCGTACTCCATTCAGCAACAATGACTTACGGTAGTCTGAACTCAGACAGCAAAGCGACTTCATCACCAGAAATATCTTGCTGAATTTGCAAAAAAGCGCACATGCTGCAGGATCAACGTGCCCGTCACCAAGCTCTAACAGCAGCACTGCAAACTGCTGCTGATTTTCTAAGGCTGAAATCCTGTTGCATTTCTAGTAAGTGGACAGATTGGCAAACATTTAAGCTCAAGACTTACCACCACCACCTAAAAACCCCATAGATATTGCTACATTCAGTGCTGCTAGGCTATGATGTCAATTGGATTTGAAAGTAAACGGTACTAGCAGCTCTGTGTGCCAGTGTCTTATTTCCACGATTCCCCAAGAAGCCGTCCTTTAGCAATCTGACAAACCCAGGCATTCCAAATGACTAAACACTTTTTGATGCCTTCAAGTGACAGTTAAAAAGCAGCATCTAACACTTGGGGGATTACTTTGCAAGAAAACCTATTCATAAGATCCTTTAACTGCAGCTATGAAGCACAGAGCCTTTTAAATGTTTCTTCTTGCCAGTTTGAATAACCAACATTTCTAGGAGAAATCCATCCCTACAGCCTCTCCAGTGAGTGCTTTTGCTTTCCGTACTTTGAAGAAAGGCAGAGGACTGAGAAAACCTCTGTCCTCTGCATGCCCAGAGCTCTCCTGCCCTAAACCAACACTGACTGGTTTTCCAGCATCCAAACCAAGGCACCTCCGCCTGCAGCATCTCCCACGCAAACACAGCGATGAGGACTGACCCAGTGGTGACACAAAACAGTACTTCAGTCAGAATGCACAATATAGGTTTCAAACACCTGCCACGTATATACTGCAGCAGTCTATTATTTGCACGGACACACGGTAAGGAGGGCACCATCGCCACATACAGTTCACTGGGGTTCCTGATCGCCTGCTAGAAATGACTAAAAGTTGTCTATTACTGGGAAATGCACCTATTATTTTTTTAATTTTGAACCTGTCTGCCACAGAAGTGGTTAAGGAACAAAGACACGATTGTAAGTCACTGTATAGCTACGATACAGCCACACTTCCTATATCGCACCGCGTTTGGATGAAAGATTGCCGCCTCCTAAAACAGCAAAGCAATGCTACATTTGGAAACGTTATTAGACTATTTAATTCTTTATTAATAGAGCCACTGAGATTTATAGTCTACGGGAAAGGGTTGTTCAATCAACAAGGAGCAACCGAAGTGAAAAAGCATTAATGTTACAACCGAGGCAATTATTGTAATATGATCACAATTCCTATGCATCTTTAATTTTTGCCAACACACCGGATTCTCGAATACATGGATCCCTGTTTCATTAAGTTAATATTATTTGCAATAATAATACGAGGTGGGTGAAACAGAATCCAGTCTCTGAACACTTAAGGGTTTTTCCCCCCCAGGGGATATCAGTATACAAAATGGGGTTTCCAGCAAAGTGCTTGTAACCTCAGAAGCCAGCGCACCTATTAAACACTTAGCAGGGCTCCAGCAGAAAGGCAACACCAGAGACAACAGTCTCAAGCAAGATAAAAATCTCAGTCCCCTCTCTCAGGAGTAGAATGCTGGTTTAGTTCAATTTAACGTCTTATCTACACGGAAATCCAAACAGGCAAGAAAATGTCGTTGCCCTCTGAGGAGCAGAGCAGCTATGCTCCGATCCCACGCGGCTCCAGCAATGCAGTCTTGGGCAGGTGACTGGTTTGTCACATGGAAACCAACTCCCTGTAGCCATTTCTCCTGCCACACGTCTCTGGTCCAAGGGTGGTGCTTTCCTTTGGCAAATGCAGACCCAAAGGGACGGGAATGCCTTGATCCAAGAAACCAATCTGAACTTCAGCAAAATTGTGAGGTTGGTTTGCGGTTTGGTTTTTTTCTTCTTCTTTTTGGGGGAAGGGGAAGAGGGGAGCAAGCACCAAGAAAACAAGTTGCTCTAAAGCACACACACACACAAAAAGAAAAAAGATGAAGGAGATTTCTATTAACAGAAAAAAGTTCGCTGCACTGTAGTAATTACTTTACTGAACGATCAGATCCTATCAGGACACTGGTTATCTCCATTCATCTCCCAATCAAAGTTTATCTGAGGACTATGGAAGAGCTGGTCTCAGACCCTAGTCGTACCACACCACAGGGTTTTTGACAAACTTTAAAACTTATACAGCTCTTCACTTAATACTTCAGCAGACTGCACAAGGGACTCAATCTGGTCAGGAAAAGACAGGCACCAGTTGCAGCAGAGAGAGGAACGTCTGTGCTGTGTGCAGTCAGCATGATACTGCAAGCCACACGGTAAGTCGGAATTTTAGAGCAACATAAAAGAGAAGGGAAAAGTGACTCCACCTCGGGATCAGCGCTGAGCTCTGGATGGAAATAGTCACAGAGGGGAGGGGGAAAAAAATATCTTAAAGCACAATTCGCTCCTTATGCTTAGGACCTTAGAGTGAACCTATCAGTTTTCTCACATCAGGGAAGCAGCAACTTTGCTGACCCCCCTGCATGCCAGCAGACCCCTGCTGCACCCACCCCCCCCCCCAAACACAGTCCTGCCCCATGCCTCCTCAGGCCCCCTTCTCTGGTTTTTGCCATATGCAAACCTCTAACATGCTGCTCTTGTCCAAAGCCACACGATCCCCTTAAAACTCGCACCAATATCCTGGCACCTGCTTTGGCCCTCAAAGGAAACAACAGTCAGTGGGACAACACGCCTGTGCAACCCTCCGACTGCGGAGGTATCGCATCATTCATTCACACCCGCTTCCAGAGGGTATCATGCAATAAAGCATGGAGAAGGGAAAACGAGAAGTGTGCACAAACCTCAGCCCTCCCCATGGAAACGCTCCGCTGGATGCCCTGCGGGAAACCCCAGCTCTGCTCACGAACCAGGTACCCAGGCGAGGGCAGCTCTGCAGGCCTCCTCCATCACGTTAGCTGGAAGATGACAGCTTGGGTTTATGAAAAATGGAGGCTGTGACATTTGTTTTTTTTGCTGAAACAGATGTTTTTAGCTAACAGGCATTTTTCTGTCCAGTTCTCAAATTGATTTTTTCTTGGCTTCTCTACACAGTGCCACTGTAGCTGTGTTATATACACTGAAAATATTTACAAAGGCATCAAAATTAACTCCAGGTAGGACTTCGGCAAGCCAGGAAAGGAGACCAACAGAAAGCAATTCTACGTGTGGAGAAAAAGCTGTCTCCTTTCTCTGCAATCAGAAAAACAGAGCAACTGGAGGCCCAGATCTGAAGTCAAATAAGATGAATGGCAACTACAGCAAGGGCCATAAAAACAGCAATAAAAAGTAAGTTGCCATAAGGGAAATACGCAGCTCAACACCTCTCCAGCAAGGTAAGCATAATAAACTCACTCCTAACACGGACATCCGTTTATTCTCTCAGGTGCAACCTAAATACAAAACCAGGGAGAGATGTAGGAGAAGCAGCAAATTAAATTCCGTCTGCTATGTAAATAATCTGGCTTGTTGATGGAATTAGTTGCACGATTTAGATCAACATAATCTGACCTTAAACAATGAAATTAACAGCCAAAAGCCAGTACTCCCCCTTCCCTGAGGGCTGTAGCAGTTTCTTCCCAAACCCCTTTCTCAGACCCTCAGAGAAGGGATTTCTCCTACGCCGGTCTTGGCACCTGTCAGAGACCCATATTTTATTTTACTTTGCACCAATGCAAAGAGGTTCTAAATATTACGGAATTAAAATGAACACAAAACATGAAAGTGCTTACAAGGCATTTCCACGTTCTCATCTGGCAAGTGAGTAGCTGATTTACAAGCCAGCTGTCAATAGAGAACAATTGCTTAACTCATTTTACAGGAAAGCAAAAAAGTAGTAAAAAAAAAAAAAAAAGACAACTTGCAAGTGCAGAATACTGTGCAAAATTGCTTTTTTCAACATGGCAATCGGAGGCGTGTTCATCACCAACCTGTCAAGGAAAGATGCCTGTTTAACTTTCAGATGAGCACCCAAGAGCTGGGAGCTGCTAAGCAAATAGCCAGAAACCTCCCCAAAGATCCCACCACTGCGAAGCAGCAACCAGCATGTCCCTACAGCTGACGACTGGCCCTTCCTCTTAGCATCTGCAACCGCGCACTTACTTGTGTCAACACAAAGCAGGATCCTGCAGGCTCCACGCACCCTAAACATCAAAGGAAAACATTAACTGCAAGGATTATCTTATCTAGGCCAGCAAAATTACAACTCTCAAAGGAAGACTCTGGCTTGAAAGTGTGAAATGTTAATGCCTGCAGAGTATAAATGGCAAATGCTTTGCTCCATTTGGATGTAACCCTTACTAAAACAGAAGGGGAATACCAAAAAGCTGTCCCACTCACCCAGGGACACCTCTGCAGTTTTCCTGAAAGAAGAAACCAAAATGAAAGCAGAAGAAAGCATCAATTTCTGATTTTACAGCTACCAATCGCATCTGCCCAAGGCTCTACTTATAACGCAACAGCTGACGGTATTTCTCTTTCCTTAAAGAAAGCATCCATGCTTTAAGGAACTGCACGCAAAAATACTGTATCAAGAAGGGCAAGTCTAGCCTTGTGAGAGATGAGAAACTGCCTTTCAAGTCAGCATTTTCAAGTTTGAAGAATCTGGCACTTTTCTGTACAAGGAAACCTCAAAACTGCCTCCTTACTCACTGCACCACGCTATTCACCACTCGTCCTGGCCACGAGACAACCATCGCTGTGCAAGTCTGGGTAGTGCCCAGGGCAGGTACAAATACACATACAACGTCCTGATGCAGCGAAACACCACCAGCAGCAGATGGATGACCAAGGTCTACCACATTGCTCCGGAAAACAAACCCCTCCCAGTCACAGCTACACCTCATTCCCCTGCCACATCCAGCAGAGGTACCTGCACGGTGTCTTCCCCTCCCTGCTGGCCCAAGGGGACACATCAGACCAACCCTGTCCTCGTCTCTGACCCAGCACCAGCCCCACAGCTGCTCTCGCCTGGTGCTGAGGCTCCCCCGCAGCCCGTGTTGGAGACCCCAGTCCCCCGTGCAGCACTTTGTGCTTGCTTTCTGCACTGCTGCCAGGCAGAGGTTTTTGGCAAGCCCCTCAGCTCAGCCCTACACCTCCACCGCTTGTTCTTCCCCCCAAAATGCAGCTGGCCATGTGCTGCTCTCAAGTGAAACCCTCTTTTAAGCATCTCGGACCAGCCCTCATGTGGCTGGATGCTCTCTATCTCTGGGCTGCATGAGGCAGCTGGAAAATCCATGATTTTCACATCTTTGGCCAGCCCCTCTCCGTTACACATAGCAAGTTTTGCAGCCCCACATACAAGCAACACCAAGGAGTTTAGATGCGCTGACCTCCCCAAGTTTCCAGCCCCTGCTAGTGCCAACCAGCTCTTGTTTACTGAGCTGGTCCCTTAATCTGATTGAATTCTCCATCGACACTGCACTTCTGCTACGCTGCCTTGCTTGTTAAATTGCTATTAAGTGATTAAAACAAGACTCTCGCCTACTCCCCAGGCACCACGTCAAAGATGCGTTAAACTGCTTTTTAAAATTTTAATTATTTAGCTATTGCAATCCTATTACACAACTCTTTTTGTAATCGTTCATTAACCTTTGGTTTTAAATAATTAGCAGGCCCCTGCAACAGCAGTAACATTGTGTTCAATTTTGTGAAGTTTGTTAAATAACACAAAGGAGGTCGCGGTGCTGCTCCACAGCCACGTACAGCCGCCGAAGGGACGGGTTGGTACAAGACACCTTGCTATTGACGTTACACAGAAGGACTACACAGCCAGCAGAAGAGCAGTTGACGTGACTGCAGAAAGACACTTCCAACCGGCTGCCAAAGGGCCGTCACAGCACAAGTCAGAAGCCAGGACAGGACCCCTCAGTGCTTGCAGGGCCACATGAGTCCCCAGCTGCGTGCTGCGTACAGCTGTGGACCACATCCTTAGCTGGAAAAGTCAGGGCACATCCTACAAAACCAGTGTCGCGGCAGCCCTGTACACCTGCATCTCCCAGACAGCAAACACTTCAGCTATAGAAAACACTAGGAACAGACCTTTTGCTATGAAAACGCTCAAGCAGGAACAAAACAGGTTCCTCATAATGGGATGAGAGCTGCCTCCAAAAGCAGCCCGGTTAGGAGCAGGGCAAGTGGTGCACAAATAAACATACACTTCCATTTTTTTGCAGCTGCAGTGACTACATCTCAATCAAGCTAGTCCAAACCTCCTTCATGCAGAGGACCTTTCAGCAGAACTGTTGTCATCAAAGCTGCTAGAAGTGTTCAGTTGCACCTATACATGCCATTAACATGCACGGTGCTGGCCACTATTACAGTCCCTATTACTATACCCTACAATAGCCAATGAACAGCTGTCATCTCCCCCTCCAAGCAAGCTAAGAGAGACCGTGATTAATATTAAAGAGAGTAGAGAAAGCAAAACCTGCACTGACTCATGAGGAAGCAAGCACTGAAAAAAAGAAGTCAGATGGCTGGAAACAGATGTCATCCCCAACTATTCCCCTCCACCTCTTCAGCCGGGCAACAGGGACCTCACAAATACACATGCTGTAAGGTCCTGGGCAGGAAACCATTCTTGCACGGCATCCTCCGCATGCTTTTAGACTACAGAACAACAAAACAAAATAAGATGATGGGCGCTTTCATACTGTGTTGCATTACAGTAAAGGAGAATTCAGCCCAATAGAACAGCCACCCCTATGCTACAGGGGTTTAAAAGCTTATTAAAACCCTGACATAATACTCCTTAAGACAGTACCATAATGCATAAAAGAATATGATTATGCAGTAAGGACAAGGCAACTGCATTTTGAAGGAGCAACTATGACTTCGCCTAAAATGTCATTACCACTAGGAAAATCAACAAACCAAGGAAACTTCATTTTATGCCATTAAGCATTTCAAAGTATCTGAGTGACATCACTGTACTAAATAACAGACTACTCACATTCCCACATAATTTGTTTAATAGGCAGCTGAAAACATCAGAAAGACAAAAGGGAGGTTTTATATTCTGATCATTTATATTTTATCTCTTAACAATCAAAAGCATCATAAGCAGCAAAGGAACTGTTGTCAGATATAATTTTGATGACATGCATCCCTTTAAGTGTATCCAGTGTTCCTCATATCATTAGCAGCAGGGGAAAAAAATAACAGAATACTAATAGTCAAGCAAACTGAGTACAATAACTATTCCTTTTTTCCCATTCATGTTATCAGCCCATATTCTAGCTCCATTTCTTCTGGAAGACCGTTTGAAGAAACAAAATAGAAATTTGAATACACTGGCTCACTGCTTAATTTTATCCCATGCTCAACTACACCTGAAGGGCTACCAGAAACATGGGCAAAGCTACTTATTTCTATGCCTCCGTGTCCTCCCTTCCCAACTTTTTTTGCTGTGATTCTGAAACCACAGCTCTTCACATGCTCATCCTTACACCCATTTCTTTGTACCCCCTTTTTGACCGTACCCCACTGCTGTCACATGTTGTACACTTGGATTTCAAGCCCCAGAGAGAAGCAAGATCAGAGATAACAGCATCACTGCCCCTTATAGGGGCTGGGCACTAACAGTTGTGTGCATATTAAGCCGACGATGGATCATTGTCATTCAGGGGGACAAGCTGCCCCTAACCTTAGATTTCAGCAGGAACGTACATCATCATTTCCTTACTCCTAAACTGAGGCTCCCTGATGACCCACTCCTTTCAAAGGACAAAAGGAGAACCAATGCTGGAAAGGCTGAAAAGATCAACAGGACAGCCCTTTGGTGCTCTGCCTCCCCTTGCGCTTTTTACTAGACCCCTTAACTCTTCAGTTTTCCCCACGCTCCACAGAGTGGCATGCAAGGTGGTGGTACGAGGTGTATCTCCGCCTCGAGAGGAGCAGAGGAACAGAAAACACTACTGAAGAGCAGGGAAAGTCATAGTCCATTAACTGTAATTAGAGGAAAGACTAATTTATGAAGTAGATAAACTTGGATGTGTAAGTTAGCTCTATACAGTAAGTGCACAGAAGGTAATGCCTTCTGAAGAGTTTACATTGTTCCCTGATAATCAACGCTTAATTAGATCTCTTTACCTTAATGCAGATTTTCTCTCTCTAATGTTACTGCTGTCCTTTCACCATCTCACCCTTTCCCCCTGACGTTAGTGGCTTTGTCCTCCGACAAAAGCCCACTGCAAAGGGGGAAGTGCCAGCATCATAAATTTTTCAGTAAAAGCCAAGATGTTGTTTTCTCTGAAACGTTTTACACTTCAGAAAAATGTCAGAAATGTCAGAGTCCATAAGCAGAAACAAAATCAGAGATCTGCTTCCCTATTAATACTGCATGACCTCCTCAACCATCTCGCTCCGGGAGAGGGAGACAGGATGCTCTACGGGGAGCAGGAGAGCCAGCAACCATGGCCGAGGAGGGGAGGGGGGCTAGAGAGCTAAACAAAGTATTAGCCACTGGCAGGTCTGAAAAGCAAACCAGTTTAAAATACAGGGAGCATGGAACCAAGTGCCTCTGCCTTGGGAGCAGGCTGAAAAGCTGGATGCTCTTCTGGAGAAGGGGCGTGCAAAGCCCAGAGGAGAGCAGGGGCAAGACTTGACCCTCAGCCTCCAATCAGTCTTAAATTCCTTCTCCAACACGTCTGCATGCAGAGGTGGCAACCCAAAATTATAATTGCCCATAGGGAGGATGGAAGAAAAGTGCTGTTAATTCCACGTGTCTCTCAGAGGGACACCTTAATCTTTCCTTCAGTGCATCACCCAAGATAAGGCAGGGGGTCATCTTCAGAAATAACATGGGGGAGTTCTGTTTTCTGTCCCCTTTCACCCTCAAGCTTAGCTGCTGCTGTTCTACTGCGACCTCAGCTCCAATACATGCACAAACGCTCCTCCTGGAGCCTTCGAATATATCACAGTGATTTATGTGCACTTTCAGACCTCTACAAAAACACAAAAGGAGATATATCTTTGCTTGCCCAGGAAAGCCTTGGCAGAAAGGCTCGGCCACAACAGGCATTGACCAGGGAAGGCACCATCCCCACTTCCACAAGTTTTACAGCCCTAAAGATCTAAGGGCTCAGGTCACCACCTGACTTCATCATTCTGTGTAGCCAACAGCTGGGTTTAGTACCAAAACCTGGTATTAACTGGGCAGATTAGCTCCAACTCAGAAGCATAGTTTTGGTACAACATAAAAGCTTTGCTCCAGCCTGCTGGCAGCCTTTCCACTTTGTAGTGCCCCGTGAACCACGATTAGCAACGTCACTCGCAGAACTGAGCGGCGCTTTGTCCACAAAAGGGTGACATCAGGCTCAACTTGGGCTACTGCAGCAACTTCTCTGCAGGTCCTGTCACCTACAACATGCTCGACTCTTGCTACAGATAAAATTGAATCTTTTTTTTTTTTTTCTTTTTTTATTTCTCTTGCTCCATTTCTCCTCCTCCCCTCTGAGCACATGAAGGAACTTCAAACATTTTCTGCCACATTCATAGTGTTTGGAGTCAAGTCCTTGTACAGGTGATCATTTCTCAGCCCATAAACTTAAGTTCTCTTATCGAATTAGTCCTCAAAGTGTTTAAAAAATGGTATTGAAATGCCTTCCATGCAAGAATACCCCCACACACTTTAACTTGTTCGCACGACTCCTGCAGCACTGCAAACATGAATGAAAAAGGCACAGCCACGTACAGGATCAGAACAAAAGGTTTCATTACGAATGCATCAACGGATCGGTAATAAACTTACGAAAGATTTGCTTACGAACAAGGTTTGTTATGTTCTTCTACTACACAGGCGTATTACAGGAATGAACAGCTACACGGACACCTGAGGAGGTCTGCACGGTCACACAGGTATTACTCATGCAGATGTAGCTGTTAGGAGGTGACACGTTCCTGACATCGTATATTCAGAGGATAAAAAGCCCTCGCACATTCTGCAAGCAAACTCACTCTAACTACAGCTTTTGAGTCCCTTCCAGATCTCCGAATGAACGATCACACTTCAGAACAGCAGAATAGCTTTCTGCAACCGACATTTAGATTAAATATTATAACTGATTATAGGCAGAGCTGGTAGCCCTGCATATTACAGTTGCCTAATGCTTCTGATCTTTAGACCCTATTCCTACTTACCTATAATTTTGCCAAGCTCTAACCATCTGGACTGCAACTTCGCATGCCTTTTGTCTGCCTCAGGCAAATTTTAATTTCAGCCAAAATGGTTCGACTGCTTCTGAGAACGAGGCAAAGGAGAAAGATTTATTTATTATTTTTTTTTGCCTACAGTAAAAATTCCTGCTGACCTTTTCTTTTAATTAGCTAAAGCATTTCCCAGACTCTGAAACAGAACTCAACTTTTGAAGATTTTGTGAAAGTCTGTATAAACATGACGTTTTTTGTTGCAGTTTGGGGGTACGGTTGAGTTTGAGGGTTTTTTGCCCTATCTGCATGAATGCACCCAGATTCAGCTCGCTTGTGCTTTGAGGGGAGGGGGAGAGAATAAGAGCTGAAAATTTTCAGTTTTGTTTTCAACCTTGAAACCTCACGCTTTTTAAATGAGATCCCAGGTTTGGGTGCATTATTGCTACTAGGCATTAACTTAAAAGCAAAGTTGAAGTACTTGGAAGTCGGACACTGCTGCTCCAGCTCCTTGCCTTGCCAGCTCCAGAAGCCAAAAGGTGTGGAGTGTACAAAGCCAGCGTTAACCAGAGGCTGTATCCAAACCCAAGACCTACAGCTTTAATATATATTGCTACACTGCAGTGAACATGATCAAAAAAGGGTCTTAATTAGGCTCCTGAATTTCAGTTTTTCCATCTCTGGAAGAAACATGTTAGTACTCAGCGCTGAACAGCATGAAACAGCGTGAAAATGATGTTTTCGCATGCAATTTAAGATTTTGAAGAATTCTGTCCTTAAGTGTCATTTGGAAGCATCAAGAACCAGGCATCAAACAATGAGGAGAAAGAAAATGACTCATTAAGGGACATCCATTCAGTGCTTTTACACAAGGGAAGAAGCTTATGGAAAAAATACACATGATGCTATAATTAAAGGCTTGTATTCTAATGCACAGGACACAAGAAACCAAACTGAGGTCACAGATTGCCTGGTTTGTTCATAACCTTCATAAACTTCTCAACCGCAATAATATTCTTCCGATTTAGTTTTCTGAATGTAAATTTGCATTCTAGCTGCTGGTGTGAGACAAATCCAGGAGTATCAACGTGCATCTGAAAAGGTTACTTTCTCCCAGCTCTATACCTTGAAGATGCATTTTTGGGATCAAATATTTACTTACTAGCGAGTCTAATTATTTTTCATGCTTATGTCACGGTGAGGCATCACAAGCCAGAGAAATAAATGGTTTCCAGCCTCTTACCAGTTCAAAGACTGCCTTCTCATTTGATGTGAAGTATTTGCTTTTATTTAATACTAGTAACACAGTGCACTTTACAGAGCATCTTCAAGGTAAAAATCTATACAACATAGTAAAAAAATACCATTATACTGTCCATTAGTTCAAGAAGTAAGATTCTGAACCACACCTCTTAGAAAATGAACCATTTCCCCAAATGTCAAATGCACTGCGCTTATTCTTCACTGGGACCAAAACGTGACATACAGGGTTACTAATATCACTTCCAAACTGTTATCTAAACAAACAGTCTATGAACAAAGTAAAAGAGGGTAAAAAGCAGCTTATCACCTCCAGCTTCAAAGCCGCTTCAAATTCCAGCACACAATTGCCACCTCTCAGCCAACACAGATGAGAACACCTACTCTGTACGGAAACACACCTTTAATCTTCCTTCAGAAATCACAAAGCTCATTCCCAGGGACAACGAAGGCTACATCAGCACAAGCGCTCTTCAAGGCAGCAGACCTTTCCCCCTTTTCCAGACTACCCACTTCAACGCAGGCACTTTCTTCATTTATTGCAATGCTGCATCACACTGTTTGCAGTACTACTTGTGCAACGCACACGCTTTCCCCTCCGTGCCAGAGGATGGATGCACCTCAGCCCCTGCTTAGGTCCCACCCCCAGCGGGGGGGCTGCCATGGGAACACAACACAGCTGGGCAGATGTGAACCTACAGCAAACCAGGGCTGTTCATATAAGCACCAAACACCTGCAGAGCCCCTCAGTGTTCAGCCCCCCCGGGCAGATGCCACCGCAACACCCCACCAGCCCAGAGGCCAGCCATCCTCCTTCTGTGGCCCCCCTGGTTTCTACCGAGGATAAAGCTCACTAAGCAGCCACATCATCCTTCTGCAGGACGAGAGGCAAGAGTAACCATTCCTTCTAATCTCACCTAGAACCAGCTCGCTGCCTAACCCTGGGACAGTCTCACACACGTTGTTCACGAGCATCCGCGGCCACGCTGGCTGCACTGCCCTGCACACAAGCAGCGCGCCACATGCAGCCTGACAGCCAAGCATTACCCTTCTGCAGCCAGCACATACAGCTCTTCTGCAAGGAGAAGGAGAACCACCATGGATCACCCTGTCCTCCAAGAGAGGCTGAGCAGAAGACCACCACCCAGTACTGGGCTCCTGCTATTCCCTCACTCCCCACCCCCCTGCAAAAAAAATAAGTATTTGTATTCAACATTTCTTACTGATGTATTAACAACAGGAGCCAACCCCTCCTTGCAGCAAGTATTTCAGTCATAAGAAATGCCATGCAAGAGATTCAGCATTCTCCTGGTCATTTTTAGACAAGACTTTTTTTTTTTTTAAAAATGTCTTTTCTGCGCAAGAGGAGGCTTAGCTGTAGAACCATGCACCAGCTGTGCACCTGAGCCCTGCCTCTACCCAGCTGAGGGGGGCAACGCATTACACCACGTGTGAAAATCTCAGAGATGTCCATCCAGCCCTCACTAAGTACATAACAATTCCCAAAGGTTTCATAAGAAGGTCGATCACGGCTGTGCAGCCGGACATCAGAGACCGAGCACTGCCCTGACAAACAGCAGCATAAATAACAATCTTAAAAGCCCCATCCAGAGGGAAGCTGTGCACCTAAATGAACCAGCAGAGATTTCTCTAGTGCAAATGGCAGTTCTCACCCTGCTATGATGTGGGCTGGCATGCTCAGCTGGAGGACCAGGGATACCATTTTCTTCCATTTAAAGAACTACTTGGCATTTATGAGCCAATATTTAAGAACAGTTCATAGCTCACTTACATGGGAAACTGAAGCAGATTGAAATTATTTCATAATTAAAAGGCAGTAAAAGCATGTGTGTCATTACAATATAATTCTTCAGAAATTCAGTAGCAATTTGATTTTATTTTTTTAATGAGACAGACTCAAAAGAATGAATCGATCTGAGGAGCCTTCACATTCTTCCCTCCCCTTTTAGTGTAAGCCAGTCTCCTGACATGGATTACTAGGCCTATTTAATTTCCTTTCCCTAAAAAAAGGAACATCATTTTTCACTGCAATCATAATAGGAATTTGACCAATACAAATATGTCGTATTACCGAAATCTGTTACTCACCAGTTCCCTTCAAAAAGAATGAGTTCCAAAGCTGAGCTGTAATCCTAGAGGTAGACTTACTGTTCTCTACCGCTTTTAAAATTGCTTCTTTATGACATTCAATCATAGATTTTCTGACTTGAAGATGACAAATTTGGGAAGAGCTAATCAGCAACAGAATTCATTTACAATTGATCTACACTGCTGTTTATTTTGCCTTGTCTCAGAGGGCTGGGTTTTTTAATCTTCACTTTCTAACCAACAGGTTTATGTGATTATTTTTTTCCAAGCACACATTCAGATGATTTTTTTTTCCAATTAAATTTTTTTAAAAAAAATAAAATCAGCAGATTAAGTATGTGACACTTTCTACGTTTCATCCATCATAGAAGATGCATTGATTCCTAAATGCATCACTTCATGGAAACGCATTTACTTTCACACATGAGAGTTTTTACTAGCCTCCTGTGCAGCACCGACTGCCATCTGCGAACCCAGTTGTCCCACTGACCCACTGGTGTTGCGTGGGACAAATGGTCCCAATCCAGCATCACATCAAAACCACACAAGGCAAGCCAGCCGGTGCGCACACTACAGCAATCACCGATTTAAGTCTAACCGCTGCTAAATCCAGCATTGAAAGTTACTTAGCTCCTTGCATAAATACACCCTGAAGTATTTTCCTGTGCCTTTTTAGCGTAAGATCTGAGCCTGCCAAAGTATCACCACCCCAGCAACGTTACTTCCAGGCACTACAGCAGAGGGAAGTGGGGGGGGAGGTGGGGAGGTAGAGGGGGAAAGGGCATTTCATCATGTTGGTCACCAATTTTTATTTTGTAGCAGTTTTGAACTAATCTGCAATGCAAAGCAGAGCTGAAAACGTTCAGGCATACTGCAAGCAATTCCTTCATTCATTGTGGGGCGACAGGAATTGATTTTGGCCTCAGCCCCCACCCCCAGCAGGAGCACACAGGTTGTAGGGGGGTGGGGTGGGGGGGTGTCGACCAGCTGCCGTGTCATTGAGACTTTTGGATCAATATTAAGAGCAAAAATATTTTCCCTTTGTGGGAAAAAAAACCTGTTAGGCCTATGTTTATCAGAAACCATGAAGGTTTAATCTTACTGGCTAAAAAAAAAAAAACAAAAAAAACAAAAAAAAAAAAAAAAAAAAAAACACACACCACAAGGAAGGCAATTGAACCAGACAGCAGCTATTGCATTTTCAGCTGGGGAGAGCGCTGCCAGCCCAGGGCACTGGTGACACAAATGCCATCCCTTCCCTAACATCACCAAGAGTTGGGTCTCTTTCCAGTCGCTTGGTGGGATCTGTCTCTGAGATGCACTTGGCTCACATCCCTCTGCCATCAACGTGCAAGATCTTTAATTCCAAATTCATACACCCACACGACACACCCAGGACCTCGTGGCCTGTACAGATGCTTCATCCCCACAAGTGCTCTGGTGGCAATAGCACAGAGGGACAGCAGGACGGTACAGCCAGGCTGTCACATTATTTTAGCCTGTGGTCAACTGTAGCCTTCAAACCCTGTGCAGCACAACTCCGCTACACACAAGGGAGACAGCAGAGACTCGCCTGTCGCTTCGGCTCTGTTGAAGACCTTAAGCAGCAACCAGGTTCAACCTGCCCCAGCTGCTGGTCACCAACCTGGTCCAACCCCTTCGCTTTGCTGTGGGACCCAGCCCTGCAGCAGGGAAAAACGGGAGGTTTAAGGCTGTCCCAGAAGCCACAGCAAGTTTTGGTCAATCTTTGGGAAGCACCAGGCCACCCAGAGACTGCAGCTGAGGCCACTCCAACCCCAGAAACTCAGCCGTGCCCAAACCTCCCAGCTCCCAGCAGCTGGTGTAATCAGGTTTACAGAAAGGACCTGCAGTGCACCTTTAGCACCTAAAAATGAGGCATTTCTTCCCCATTAGGCAAGTTTTCTTCCACCCACGCCTGCCCTCAGGGCTTTCCCCCTGTCAAAGCTTTTCCAATGCTGCTGATGTCAGGCAAGTTACCCTTTGATGCAAGGGGGCTTCCCCTCGCCCCTCGGGTCACAGCTGACTTGGGTGGAGAAACTGCATCACAGGCCCATCAAACCAGCTACATAGCAAAAAAAAAAAAAGAAAGGAGAGGGGGCTAGAGAAAATTCCAGCAACTCTGTAACTCAGCGTATTTGCAGGCAACAAGACATGGGTCCTCTCCTACTGCGCTGAGAGATGGTCACTATGCAACAACGTGACCATCCTCCAACACCCACAGAGCTCCTGAAGCTGGGATCTCATTTTAGGAGGAAGACAAGAGGTTTTAAGCACAGCCTGGTTCGTTACTGTTGTAAATAAACACTGTGTAGGCACTCTCCCTTGCTGCCTGAACCCCTGAAGCTACCAAGTCCCTCCAGAGCAACGCAGACCTCTGGGCACACACCGCTTGGAAGAGCAGAGGAAGGACCACCACAGGGACATCGCCTCCCAGGTGCACCAAGCATCCACCGACTATCCATAAAGCAACGCAAGATCCAAGAAGCTGCCAAAACAAAACCTACTGCTGAGACACAGCATCCGTGCAGCAAGCAACAGGGTCACCCCAGAACAACGCTGCCGCATCTTGCAACACAGACAGGTACTCTGACAGCTGCAAGGAGACACAGCACTGGGTACAGCATCCCAGCGTCACTGGAGGAAAAGGGTTTTCCAGGTAACGCCTCCCCTGGGCACCTCGGTCTGACCTGGATGCAGCCCAGCCCACATCCCCTCCACAGCAGCAGGAGGAGGAAAACCTAAACCCAAACATTTAGATACTGTTGCCACAGACACAAAACACAGGGTAGATCCCACATCCCTCAGCACCTCTCCACCACCCCTGCCAGACTCATCTGCTTTATTTTCTAATGAGCAACACGTACTACGAGCCTGCCACACTTGCTCCTTTGCTGCTCTTGATCTCAGAAAGAATGTGGAAGGCGTGCCTCCTCTGGGCTGAAGGAATAAAGCTCATTTCAAACTACTGCAGTTGAGGAGTGAAAGATTAGACCAAGACACTCCTGTGATTTTAGAACATTTTAAGGATAAAGCCCAAGGCTTCAGACATGGACCATCAGTGCCTCCAGTGTGCCCAAAAGTTACACAGGCTTCTACACACCAGGTAACCCAAGGCACTGCCAGCTATACACACTTGTGTAGAAAGCCCTCACCTACCCTCGCTATCTGAGCAGCATTTTTCACAGATTAATATACTTTCACACTAAAATGAAAGATTATAAATTGCTAAAATTGATTTCACATCAGTGGTGAAGTGAGAGTGAGTAACACACCTGAGGTGACCCAGCCAGCTCGAGGGAACGTGAAACCACCGCGTATTGACAGTTTAATTGGCTCAGCACAAGTTCATTTCCCTCAGATGAAATGCACCATTGGCCATTTTATCGCTATATCTTATTGCTGCTTTAAAAGTAAAGTAGATGACAATCTAGCAAAATGTTTTCTTTACAGAGACAGTCCCTGCCTTTATGGCTGGGTGTTGGCTTTTTCCCCCCATTTGCTCCCCAGCAAATGCAAACCAGCTCTGCATGATGAGAATGCCTCTACTTATCCTTTCAGGCCAAGAGATGGAAGATGCCACCATGTCCATTTCTGTACCGGAATTACAAAGGAAAAAAAAAAAAACAAAACAAAACAAAAAGGCACCAAGCAGTTCTATAAATACCACATTCAAGGGTAACACGACATTTAGATCATCCTACTGCAAGCTAGAAAGATGTAATTTGACTGCTTTATAGCATTAGGAGGTATTTTAAGAATGTTAGTACTTGAACTATCAAAGGATGATAACTTGCAGCTCAGAAGGTAATTACAGAAGACAGCCCACACTTGTAGAAGCGGAAGACTGGTAGAACACAGGAGCCCCTGCTCCCCAGTTATCTCACAGCTCACTCCCAACAGGGAGCGCAGGCAGAGGACGGTGTTTTGCCAGCAGGGGTTCAAAGCAGGCAAGACAGAGGCAGCACCACTGCGGGGATGCAACCACGGAGATGCTGCAGGAGACACCGCGGGCATCTCAGCAAGGCCACCATGTTCCTGCAGACACCCAGCCCAGACACCTCCCCATCCAAAAGGTCCACATCTCCCACGGGGGCAGAGCACCACAGACACAAGAGGATGCGGGTGCAGCATCTGCCATGGCCGTGCGAAGGGATCAGCCCCGGGGGGCCCATGGCCAGCCCCTCCCTACACCTCTCGGAAGCCAGGGGAGCACCATCCCCTTCCACAGCAGAAAAGCAGCGGCAGAGCTGGCAGGGGACAGTACCCCAGCAGCAGAAGGCAGGTTCACAAGCACCCAGGAATTGCTCTGCTCTTTCAACTGGAGACTCCTAAGCTCAGACACCCAGCGCAGTGTTTAAAAACTGCTGAAGCAGCATGTAGGCGGTCACAAAAAGCCCCCTATTAACCTCCAAGCCTCATTTCACTGATCAGGGGAAGGGCATCAGCAGTATTTAATTACAGGGGAAAACAGAGGCAGGACACACTGGGAAAGGATCTCAACCACATGCAATTCCCCACAGCTGCACCCTCCAGGCCACAGAGGCCCAAAAGCAGGGGCTGGAGGACCAGGGACATCTCCTGCCACGCACTTCAGTCCCCTACAGATGTGCCACGGAGCTGCTGCTAGCCCTCTGCAAAGGGCACAGTGCAACTTCTTCCTACAGCAGCCAACCTATGGATACCCAACATGGGGACTGCACAGGGGTCCTCCCTGCAAGGAAACGCAGATGGGAACCGGAGAGGCTGTCGGTGCAGGTGTGCACTGCAGAGCTCAAAAGGGGGTGCAGGGAAACAGCAGCAAAAGCCAACAAGCTCCCTCCTGCAAGGAGCACCCCAAAGATGCATGCCAAGCTCTCCAGCAGCTGTGAGCAAGGGCTGTGCAAAGCTGTCCAAGATGCACCAGGATTTTGGAAGATCAGGGGAATGTGACCACTCCGGTATTGACCAAAGCAGAGGAAAGGGAGCCCAGGCAAGACGGGAGCCCCTTACCTCAGGTTCAGCATCATGAGGAGCACCCCCATCCAGCACACCCAGAGCCTGGCAAGCTGCATGCCAGTGCAGTGCTGGCATTGAAATCCCAGGCAGCAAAGGAAGAAACAAAAGCAAAACCAAACATCTTTCAAAATCTCTCTTCCCAGTAGCGTGTACTGTCACGCAATACTTCCAAACCCATGGTTTATGCGGCTCAGGAGGGCAGTTTCATGCCCTAACTCCCGCATGATGGATTTTACAATTTGTTAAAGAAACTCATCAATCCTCAGCAGTCATTTTTAAAGCCCAAAGCTTCTGCTAACTCCTGCATTTTGCTGATCCCCCAATTTCAAATCATTTGAAACTGCTGCTACTATTACAGTTCTGCTCCTAAAGCTAAGCATTATAGCACACTCTAGACTTCCAGCTTCGTATGCGAGTGTAATAAACAGATTAACCATGATTTATGAACAATAAGTTCTGGTTATTTGAAAGGAAACATAACCTCCCTAGACCAATTCTGACAACTAGAGATCTCTCATTATGCAGACAGCAATTTCCACCTACCTGTAATGATCAGTTTAGAACATCGTTATCAACCTGGGAAACGTATCGCCATAGTTTTCCACTACAAACTTTGTGCATCCAAAGCATCTGGCAGGAACCACTGCCAAAGGCAGAATACCAGCTTGAATTGACCCAGCGAGACAATTCCTATTTTAAATACACATTAATAAAAAAAAAATTAAAATAATAACAACAAAACAAGAAGCTTTCAGAGGGAAGAACTGCCGCTGTGGAGAAGGATGCAGCAAGACTTTAGTTAGCAGAGGACTAATTAGGAACAGGAATTATAATATGATAGAGAGATCGATTTGTGGTGCTTATTTACTTGTAAAATCTAATTAGACTTTTAATATTCTCTTCCAAAAATTAATTCATTCTCTGAGTCCACTCTAAAATGTCAGCTTAATATTTTACAAGCCCACAAGCAAGAGTTCATTTTCATATGCACTTTTCACAACGTACCTGCAGCTATTAAGCTGACCACCCCACTCATATCACATTTGACTACTGCTAAGAACCTTGTTTATTTACATTTATTCAGTTAACCATAATCACTTTCCTTCTCCATAGAAAAGCTGCACAAAAAGCCTGGCTGATGATCCAAACCTGCACAGTGGTTAGATGTTCGAACCTGTGCGCACACCACAACGGTGGCCTGCTGGTCCCCAGGGCACATCTCCAAGACCTCCAAACGCTCAGCACCTCTCACTTCCACTGCTTTACACATCCAGAAATAGTTATCCAAATAGTTATCAACTCCCACTCGCCCTGTATCGCCTCCTTCCTCCCGCCCCACACTGTAAGCGGTCTGCAGAACCGCACGGTGCTAAAGGCCTGGCAGGGCTCTTCCTACTGCTGACACCTGAAATACCCTCCTGCACTCACTGTCAGGCTTAATTGGCTTAAAGACATTGGAATATTAAACTATTCCAAACAGTACGACACAAGCTCTGCTGGGCAGTGCTGCTACCTGCAGACCCTCCTCAGTGATTAATGAGCAATAGCTCCCACCCCGCAGCCCATCTCTTCTCACCTAATTGATGACACGTGCATCTTGGACTTACCTATGCAGAGCATAATTAGTAAAGATAAAAGTTTTTTTATATATTTAAACCTATTTTACAAAAGAAATCTCAACTCCCTCACCTTGACTCTAAAGTAGTAAGAGAAGCTTGTGAAAAATGAAAAGCCTTGAAGGATTCGGAATAAGAAACTTGGAGAGACAATCGCTGATCTTTTATCTTCCAGACTTCAAGCAGAATCAAGTTCTTCAAAGAAAACCCAATAAAGCCCAGACATTTTCATCATAACAAAATAAATAATTCAGTCATACTTTAGAGGACTCCAACATTAGGATGGGCTATTTGATATATTTGTGGCTTAGGTGCCTCTAAACTGATTAAAGATAACCTGATAGAAGCTTGCAATGTCAAAACCACCTTCTTCTTGACAGATATAAATGGATAGTGTAAATAACTGTAAATAACCAAAATGGCTGCATTTATGCCTAACAGAGGATTTACAGCCTTCAGAGCCACCTGGTAGGACTAAGTTACAGCTCTGCAGCACTGCAGCACACAAGGGGAGATGAACTGACGTCCTCCCCACACCGCCTGCTCCACCAGACCCAGCGAGGGTCCTGCTCCAGAGGGCAGAAGCAGGATTCTCCCATGAATAAGGGAACGCCATACACGTACACGCAAGTTTATCCGTATTAATTCATCATGGTCTTCCTAGAAACTACTCTGAAACACACTTCCCCAAACCCCCTCAAATCTCCACAGCCCCTGCAAGCTCCCCTTAGGTACCCGACAGAGCTCCATCTCCCAGCTGCCGCTCACAGAAGGTTAAATGCCATTGCCTTCAAGAGGGAATGGATCAAGCCTTAATTTAAGCCTACAAGTTTTCACCAAAGGGGATTCAGCTGCAGCATCCTGGCCCATTTTCCCGTTTGGGTAATTGCACTCCTGCCTTCCCACTGTCCCCCACATTCCCGAAGTCCCAGCAGCTCTGCAGCCCCCCAGGAGCTATTTGGGAAGCGGGTGGAAGCAAGCCCCGAGCCCACACAGGCGGCAGAGTGGCTAGACTCTGGGTCAGAACCAGGCATGTGGTGTATCTCAAGCCTGACACCACTGCTACCCTGCTGGCTCCAGCAACCTCTCCATCGCTGCCAGATCGCAGAGCGGCCACCAACATGCTCCGACAGCCTGGGGTTTGCACCAGGGGCCACTCCAGGATTTGACCAGCATCAACAGAAGAGGCTGCAGAAGGACAACGTGAGATCCTGCTCATAGTTTATCTGAGCAATCACTTGGAATAATGAAAGCCACTTTCTCCAGGAGCACACTGTGTCACTCCTGCAGAAGCAACCCCTAGCAGCCAACTCTCGTGTCCCAGTGCTTCACACTTGCTGGAGGGGGAAGACCATGAGCAAGTCCTACACAAAGCAATAGGAGCAACAGGTGCAGATGCTCCTCTTCCCTTGGAGGGTCCTTCTGTGCTTAATTGTGTTGCAGTCTCCACTGGTTAAAAAGTACCTTTTCCCACGGACAAAGAACTAGGAGGAGGGTACCATGAAAGTTGCATCTGAGGAGCTGCTAAAGCTTTAATTTTCTGTTAGCTGGACAACACAGTCAGTATGCCAGACAAGAAATTAAGTGATCACTCAAAAGCAAATTCCCAAACTTGGGAAGCTGGAAGCATCAGACTGATGAACATGAAACACAACACAACCCCAGGGCGCAGAGCTCTTTATTGGGGGAAGGAGGAGAAAAAACCCAACCAAAACCAAACCAAGAACCACCCTGGTACTTTCTTGTTCAAGTTTACCTTTCACAAAGCAGAGTTATTCAGATTCGGATTTCTTATTTAGGAAACCAGCAGGATTTGTTGAGGGCTTTTTCTGTTGTTATAGAAAAAGATTAGGTGGTGGAAGAACTAGAAACACCCCATCAAAAAGCCAAGGTCTAAGGTCAGGAGAAAAAGAGGGGAGAAAAACTGCCGGCAGGGCTCTCGCCCTTTACTATAGCAGGTTAGTTGCACTAACTCACTGGTTAGTTTGGATGAGAGCCCCAGAGCAATACTAAATGTCACTTGTCAAAAGACATATGGAGCAAGTTTTGAAGTGACATGGTTCAGCCTAGCTTCATGGTACGCACCTGAGCTGCCACCAGCTGAGAACCAGAACCGGGAGGTGCGCACCCAGCAGGGACCAGCACGGATACACTGCGTGGGAGTGAAAAATCCTACCCTCAAAGAAATCCTAGGGAAAGATTTAAACTGCAGTCAAAGCAGCTACAATCCATTTTAACAGTGTCAAACGCAGCAAGTTTCCAAAGGATTAAATCACTACTTAAATCATCTTCATAATTTTAAAAAATGCCTGTAAGACAACACTAGAAGCTAATTGTACTATTTAAATTTAGTGAAGGGAGGATTTTTTTCGTTGGGATTTTTCCTCCTTAACTGCAATAAAGAAAAGCCCAAGGGTCTAAAACTAATAATCTAATAAACTTTGCTAAGTGAACATTGTAACAGATAGGCCTGGATGAGATTTTCTGTAAATGCCAGACAATTTCCCTTGATCTTTATCAGCAGAGATGCTGCTCTGGCTTCAGTAGGAAGAAATTAAATTTGGTGCAAAATAATAACATCTGGGTGAGATTTTGTTTGTCAAGACTAGCAGTCCCTTTAGATGCCAGGCTAAAAATATTAAAATTAACTCTGAAGGCTTTCACATTTGTGTTTTTATATGAGTGGTTAGGATGTTTCCATACCAACATAAGTGGTGCAATTACCCGTGCTCTGTGCAGGATCCCTGGCAGACACTGGGTCCTACCCAATGCAAGACACACACGGAGAGCTGTCTCCCCTGCCAGAGCACGCACGTGAGAGTTGGCATTGCTTTGGGCTATCCCACTCCTGCAGTCCCAGTTCCTGAAGTCACAGAGCATCTGCCCCAACTTCAAGGAGAGACACCACATGGGAGCAGGACTTGCAGGAGATGCTCAGGGACCACATGGGCTCCAACAGCTGTCACGAGTGCCTCTCCCCTGACTGCTCCAGCATCCCCCCCCATAGCTGAAACCCTACATAGCATGGGCATCCTACATTCTCCAGCTGTGCCAGGGCAGCAGAAGTCTTCTGACCTACAACCAGCTGCCATAGCACATACCTTGGCAATGCGGGAGGAAGCAAACAGCACACCAGTGGGGTCTGATTTGAGACACTGCACCCCACCACCAGCTCCCTTAGTGATGTCTTGAGACAGAAGCCTGTCCCTTACCACAAGCAGTTCCCAGAAACAAGAAACCAGACTGCCGTATCTTGGGTCCAAGTACAATTTCTGTAGCTGAACAGCCTCTGGTGCTGCAGCCATCAAAATGCTCTTAAACAAGTAGCAATCAAAAGATCTATCTATTAAAATAAGTGTTCTTCTACAGACTTTGAGATTAAATTTAAAGATAACAAAAGCACACAATTTTCAAAATCTAATTGCCCTTCCAAGTCCCAAACACTTTGTACGAGGTGAAGTGAGCTCCTCAGCGGATCCAGCTAGGAACTCCTCTCCTACAATGGGATTACAAAAGATCTTTAAAATTAGTCATGAGCTTTATTTTATAAGCAGAAGTGGTCAGGAACTCTTCAATCAAATGCTCTTCTTCCCCACCACCAAGAATGGCAATTCTGCATACCAAGGGTTTTCTGAGTAACACCAGCTCTAAAACCCCTGGAGAGGGAAAGGGCTCTCACTGCCAGGATGGAAATTCACAGTTTAAAAAAAAAAACACAAACAAAAAAAAACACAGGAAAAAATATCAGATCAAGGGATTCAGCTCTCCCCAGAAGAAGCAGAAATTTCAGAGCTAGAGCACCCAACCGCTATGCTATATACAACCTATAGTATCATAGGGTGCCACTCCTACACACAGTAAAAACTCTGATGTTGCAATGGTTTTGTCAAATGGTAGGGGAAGGAGGCAGGCACTTTGTATTCCAGCCAGGTTATTCACCATTTCTGAAGCCAGTCCTCATCTCCAACGCCTAGGAAAGCAATCTCTCAGTTTTACTCCATTCTGTTTAGCAGAATTGGAACTTAATGGTCACTGCATTAAGAAGTATCAGGAAAAAAATACACTGTTACCTCCTCAGCAATTTATTCGATCTTACATTGAGAAAAACAACACATTAGACTTCATCAGTCAGTTGTGGACTAGAACAGAGCTTTGCCACGATCTCACAGGCTTCAGCAATCTCTGGGTCTTGCTGTTAGTGAGGCATGCAACAAAAATAAATCAATTATTCTAGAAAAATATCAGCATGAAGGAGAAAAAAAATGCTTGACTGCTTGTGCCTTCTTTTTTAAATATAGGCAAAAATGCCATTAATACAGAATGATGGAACCTCAATAGGATAGTACTCAACAAGCAAGCAATCATTTCACCACGCATTAACCACGGATAGAATAAGTTTTGTTTGTGTAAAGGTCCTAAAAAAGAAATTATTGCAGATTCAAGTGATACAAACTAGTGTGTATCCACAGCAGAAAATAATTGTCAAAGATTGGTTTTTCTGAGACGACAATACATCACATCACGTTACCATTAGAGAAAAAAAAAAAAAAAAAAAAAAAAAAAAAAAGAGCTGCCACTGTATAGTGTGGCAATAAGTTACCAAGCACCCAGACACCCCCTGGCAGCACCAGGGACCACACTTGTGAACAAGGCAGCCTCTAACCGCCTTCACATGGAATCATCAACTTTGTTTTGCAGTGGTTTACAGTAATCAACGCACACGTTATAGCATCACACCAGGGTGACAACCAGATCATATTACTGCAACCTGGGTTTTGGGACTGGCAGAATCAGACAAGACTGTACTTGCACAGATATTTTAATTCTTGGAGAAGTGGGGTTTTCATTTCTTTTTAAATTTGCACTTGAAGAGGTTTAGTGTTCAAATTTACATTTGCTGTTTCAGCTACAGGAATATTCAGGACAAGCCCTGCAGAGCAGCCATATACCAAACCAGGTATATTATTTATCATACATAAACATATATAACATATACAAACAATTGAAAACAAGTGAACAGTCCAGCCACCTGCATTTCTGATTGCCAGGTACTGAGGAAGAGGAGCAGAAGCACCTCCTCCTCCTGCCACATGCCTGGATGACCCCCAGCACTCACCTTGGAAGACCGCAGCGTTCTGGATGACAAGGAACTTCAGCTCCATGCTGGCAGACTGCAGGAGCTGCTCCATGTTCAGGCGGGCTGTTGCCTGGTACTTCTCCTCCATCTTCCTCGAGCAGCACGTGGAGCCCTTTGGGATACATACTTGCAGATCAGACCCTGGAAAGGAACAGAAGAAGGGCAGAAAAATTTGCATTAGGAGGTGGAATTGCTGGGAGTAGAGAGGAAACAAACCCCATACAGTGGTATCGCTGCAATTACTGTTTGGGCAAACTGATGCCATTTCTGGAATTTGTCCTGAGCAAGCAGCTTGGCCAAAGGAGAAGACTGATAAGGCAGAGCCAAGATTTCTGAGCAATAGCCCCCGAGAGCTTACTACGTACGCCTGCCAGCATCCCGCTCGCTTCAGCTCCCACACACTCCATCCACTGATGTGGTGGTGCTGAGCAGAGCGATACAGAGCATCGCCCTCCTGCCTAGGACATGCCCACCAACACACTGGTAAGGAGCTGCAGGCACCCAGAAAAGATGGAGTGGGAGACGGAAAAAAGGAGCCAGGATTTGTAGCTGTGGATTTACAATTAATAGAGCAACACATGTAGTTCAGCAGGCAGGATATGCTTGTAATTTGCATTAAGACTTAAAACTAGCTTAATACAAATAACTGTGTCATTTGCCTGTGATCTCCAACCTTTTGCATCCACAGCAATAACAGTAACAACAGAAGGGCACAACAATAATGACCTACTGGGGTTTTTAGTGCTAATTAAGACTTCTAAATTGTAAATATCTCGAGTCCTCCCACCAATTTCACCGTCCCATCTTTCCCCCATTGCAACAGGCAAAGCTATCACTTCACTTATGTGAGTCCCACTGCAGACGGACAGGTCCTGAGGCATGCGCTGAGCACTGCAAAATTGCCTGTTCAGCAGCAGCCATGCCACTGCACCTCCACCCATTCACCAGGAACAGTGCAACAGCCAGGAAACGAAGGCAAGAGGAATATCGCTTGCTCTGGCATCTCAAGCTGTAACTCAAAGCACTGGTCAGTGATGCTAAAGTTTGGGGTTTGACCTTCCCAAAGCTCTTACTCCTGGAGGTAGTAGACAATTTTAGGAAAAGTGCTGTTGCCATTAGCTAAAAAGTGAAATAAAAACTAGGGAAAAAAAAATCACCTTTTGGGTTTAGACAACAGGAAAAGATGGAACAGAAGAGCTAGAAGCAGCAGCAACAAGAAGCCTCATTCTTGATCAACCTTCCATGGCAAACTGTGGCCCCACAAACACTAGCAAAGCAACAAGCTCATATCAAAGCAAATAGCCTTCATCACACAAAAACCCACCTAATATGATGCTGCTGTTAGAAACTCAAACGCTAAGCAACAAGTCCATTAAAAACAGCTGTCCATGGCCACACGGCAGCAAGGGATTTACGCTTCAGTGTGTGCCACCCAAACCGCATCGTGCCCTGAGCAGCAGCAGCTCCCTGTCAGGCTCAGCACTGCCCAGATCCAGGACTAGGAAGCAGTCCCCAAGCCAGCAACCAACAGCCCACACAGGGTGAACGGGCTCCACACACCCCTCAGCCCTTGCTCTGCCTTCCCCCTTGCTATAGAGGTTTTTTCCCCCTCAATAAAAGCAAGTTTGGCCATTTACATCTCTGCTCTGGAAGGATTACACATCCTTCCAGGTTGCCCTCTCCTCTCCTTCTTAAGAGTCATACCACATCTACTCTCTCACTAATTACTAGAAAGTGTCAAAAGTCACTTTTCTAAGTGTACTCCAGAAGAACAGGATTAATATTAATGTCAGTTCAATCGTGTACCTCCTGAAGAAGAGTCATGCACACCACCGAGGGAAAACCAGCTGTCAGGGCTCGGGAGCAGCGACAGCAGAAACCCTCCTCCCTCCAGCTCCATTTCTTCCCCTGGCACAGCCTGGGAAAAACAACATGAAACACTTCATCTGCAACGTGCATTTCACATGTGGAGAGGAGCTTTAACCAATGCAAGTCCTGCCGTCACCGCAAAACAACGCGTAGCAGAGGGGGAGAAAGAGCACCACCCCCCCAGCTCCATCTCTACCCGCTGCCTCTGTTTCCCCTTCTGCAAAACAGGACACGCAGCACAAAATCCTTCATCCAGCCCCCAACAAAAGCCAGCACCACGGATCGAGCCTCCGTGGCTTGTGAACTAAGCTGCTACGGAGGAGCACTGTGACAGGCACTTCGTGCATCTAAAAAATAACAGGGACCACGAAACCGCATAATAGCAAGACACTGTTAATGAGAGGAGCAGTTATATAACAGGGAGTTAAAGAGGTTTTTTAAAGTCAAATCCAAGTCAATTTACACCGCAAAAAGGCTTAGCATTGTTCCTTTAACACTACAATAAAGCCATACATTTCTTGTTAATACAAAGCTTATTTCCTCCTACATTTATTATATTGGACACATTTCAAATGGGGGGGAAAAATAAAAAAAAGCCTTCCATGATTAATGGAAATACCAATATAGAAAATCTGAGAGTTGGCAATTAAGAGATCTGTGCAAGTTAAAGCCAGGCATAGGAAGCAGCAAGGTCATCTACTCACATCCCATCCTTCTTTTTGGCAATTAAGCCAGTTTCTCCCCTTAAATGGATTTTTGCTTTTGTGAAGTTGAGGGACACATGCTGTAGCAGAGCAATCACAAAGGAGGAGGAAAAAGCCTGAGAATTAACTCTGACAGCTTAAAACGTTTTACAGAGATAGCCAACTAACAGTGGTGACCAGAAATGCCACGGTAAACGCAACAGGTCAATACAGGCAGGACAGGCTCTTACAAGCTACCAGGGACAGTCCTTGGCGCAGTGCTGCTACCCTGGGCCAGGGAACAGGGGCCTGACTCCCACCTGCCAGCTATTTTCTGTACGTGGCTTTCCCAGGGCTGAGCACACCCAGACAGCCCCATCCCTAAGTCCTAGCAGTAAGGGAAAGAGGCTTTGATGCCCAGGAGCCACTAACCCACCCCGCTGACCCCAGCCCCAGCAGACACCGATGGAAGAGGGACAGCGCTTTCTGACCTGCGAATATATTTGGGGTTTATTCATGCCATTGCCTGCAGGACCCTCTTCTGCGCCCGTATGCTGCAGCACCACCCACGAGACCCAGACCCTATGCAAACTGTGAACGCTCCGCCAGCACCGTGGCTGCACAGACGCAAACGCCTGGAAACACACTGCAAGCCTACAGACCAGGCACCAGCACGAATTAAACTGTCACACGTTTCTGGCTCCATAAATGTAATTGAAAAGGTCCTGTGAGTCATCAAATCCTACCCCCTGCCTCCCAATCCACCCCTCTAAGCATTTTTGTCTAAACATAAATATCTCCAGCCACAGCTCCCACTTGCGAGATAGAAGAGCCCCTTCCACTGCCTAGCGGCCCTTACTGTTAAGGCTGTTTTTATCTCCTAACCTTCACCACCACCTCCTTTTCCTTCAAGTTTCAAGCCATTACACCTCATAATGCCAGTCAGCCCTTGCAAACAACCTCCTCCTTCTGCCATAAATCACTACAAATTCACTTTCAGAAAGAAGAGTGTCCCACAAATTACTCCAACGGTTTTATTAAATTGCATGGAGACATTCACATACCAACCTTTGCAAGATTGGTGATATCAATGCAGTGCTAATAAGCACGGGAGCCTGACCCTCCAACACCCAGCTGCCAGGGGTGAACAGGAGCTGGATGCGGCCCCTTCCATAGGTGCTGGAGCCAGGCACCGTCAGAGCGCTGTGCCATTTATGCCATCTTGGGGAACAGCAGTGTAAATGCTCCAGTAATTTTGCATACGCTCCTAGCTGACAGAACTAATCTCCACAGCTACAGTAATTTCAGCAGCACCCTGCCTTTTCCTTCTTCTCCTGACACAGTGATTTTTTACTGAAGTCTGGGTAGCAGTGAATTTAATGCTTTAAATTTGACTTTGATGTACAATTATTCCCACAGATAGGTGGTTAGTACAGCAGAAGTGAAAATAATTTCAGTGGATTAAATGTCAAAATTTAAAAAAAAACCAAACAAAACAACTTGAGATCATCTGCAGGCAGTTGTGAACTCCTCCATGAGGCTGAAGGATTGTGTTTTGATCCTAAGCATCCCAGGACAGCTCCAACCCTGTCATCAGATACAGGCAGGCAAGCCGCGCTTTCCACGGGGCACACAAGCCTGCCCACCCAGACACAACGGCGTCTTAAATCAGATTAACGTTCACCCCAAATTTACCCCAGGCATTGCCAAAATAAGAACCTGTCCCTGCTCTATGCCACATTACTGCAGCCTCCTCCCTGTGTTAACAGGAGGGCTCTGCCACCCCATGCAGCAGCACCCTTCACCTTCTGCAGCCTGGAAACATCAGGGGGCTTCATCCCACCCTCTCAGCTCACCAATTTGTTAATATTACCCTTAAGAAAGCTGCTGCTTCATGTTCATTTTCTTTCTCTAATTGTTTCGCAGTCAGCATCGTACTTTAAACAGATAAAAGCAGTGATTCAACCTTTAAACATATTGGCTTTTCCCCCAGCTATTTCAATTTTTTTAATTTGTTTTTTTTTTATTAAAAACCTTTTAAATTATGTGACTAGGGGATCGTGCATCTGTCACTGGCTTTTAATGCTCAGCATTTGGGGGCGGGGGGAAGGAAACACAAATGTTCAGAACCCAGGTTAAGTGCTGATCTCTTTAAAACCTAATTAAAGAGATATAAATTATAAACCAACCTCGTTCAATAGGTGATTAAAGTTGGAACAGTATGGGTACTACATGGGATATTTATTACTGCTTAATTATCTTTTATTTCCTATTCCATCTTATGTTTCACATGGCCATCTGACTCGGGATTCCTCCCCAAGCCTAGCAATGTTGGCCAGATGACTGCCACACAAATATAACACTCTATAACATCACATCTTTTAAAAGAAGAAGTTACCGAGAAAAGAGAGAGGTTTTACAGAGTAAGAGTTCCCCCCTAACAAATGTACAAATGTATCAACAATACCGTCATCAGAAGTACGGAGTTAATTTGTGGGCACCCACGCACCGTACACATTTGTTACAGACACACACCCTACAGCCATTCCAAAGACTGGGAAGAACACTGTTCAGGATGTTGTTAAAATTAACCCCTGGGGGGAAAAAAAAAAAAATAAAATTAATGATCTCACTACAAAACCACTGCCTGGGAAGGTTACTAAATTTTAGGGTTCTGCTCCTGCTCTCTTAACTATCAAGAGAGCAACTTGCAGGCCTGAAATAATTAAGAACAGAAAACTCAATTATCTAGCAAACTAAGATCTTAAACCACCATGCTAAGCTAAACAGGCTGCACTAAGAGGAGTATCATTAGTCCCACTCAGGAAAACCAGGACAAAAGAGCAGGAGCACAAAGGGAACCAGCTTGCATCGGGTCCAGCAGGAAGAGTTGGGATTTTTAGTTTTTAAGTTGTATGATGGCACACATCAGCAGCCAAAAAGAAGAGAAGAAAGCTTGACACGCTCAGCCAGCCAGTTGTACAGCTTTACACCCAACTCCAAAAGCAAAAGGTTAATCTCTTCTTTGCCTCCGAAGAGAATAAACAAAAAGCTGGAAACTGCACAAGCATGGAACAAACCCTCCAGCTGATATTTCTGCCAAGATAAATATTCCTCAGCTTTCCTACTGCCCAGAGCCACAGACATCCACCCCCTCTCCCACCTTGGCAAGGCAACAGCTTGCCCCTGCCCCTTCCCCTCCACCCACGTGCACCAGCCCAATTACCTGGCACGTCACCCTCAAACACAAAGAAATCCAAGCGGCAAAGAGGAGAGAAAAAAAGACCGAGGAAAATGGAAATTCAAGTTACGGTTTATACATAAGAAATTACGTAGGGAAAAGACAAGAGGAAGAAGAAAACCAAGACAGGCAGCATAAGAAGAAGAGAATTCAGTTCTTAATGAATGTGAAATTACCCCAGCGCAGAATGACAGGCTGGCTCGCGAGCTGGCGTTACGTCTCAGCTTCAGAAGAACCTGTGAAAAGCACTCACATCGCCCTGCCTTCGCTCTTCTCCAGCACAAGGCCTCTCAGCTAGCTCGAGTGGAGCAGTTGCCATGAATTACATCCTCCCACCACTCCAAACAGTCAGCCACAGCTGACAGCGGTTAGGTCATGCTGCTGCCCACCTGCGATGCTCTAGAACTGCAAAAACCCAGTCCCCAGGCTGCAGGACCTGAAGGGACCAGGCTCCTGCTCGCTGCCTGATGCACGCCTTCAGCTAGAATTAATCCCAGAACATAACAGCATTCATGAAACAGCACGACGCTTTCCTCACATTTATCAGAACTGCCTTTTGGTTTGGTTTTGTTGTTGGGTTTTTTTTAATTTTAAGTATCAGCCTGGTGCGGCTGAGCTCCTCTGCGGCGAGCGCTGTGCGCTGTCCCCCCAGCCCACGCACCGTCGGTCCAGGGTCCAGCAGAACGGAGCCGGGGGACATCTCTCCTGCCTGCCTTGCAACTCTGCAGCGCTCCCGCTACTTAACACCTTCAGCCACAGCTGCTCATAATGCAAAATGTGGCTTCCAGAAACCATTATTCTCTGTTTGTGTCAAAATACCCCCAATATTTTAAGTAAGTTGTTTAAACCCTCAGTTTCTCTAGGGTGATATGATCTATAGGCAAAGGTTCTCAGAATTGATTCCGTGTTGATCTGTGGCTGGGAACTCCAAAACTTTTTTTAATTGACAGATGTATGAAAGGAAAAAAAGCAATAAACAGACGCCTGGAAAATAGTCCTTGAGTGATGTTCCCCTATTACAGAGATTTATGCAGCTGCTACTAGGAGAAGCGAGTGCTCTGAAGTGTAATTACTACACAGAGTCATGCAAGATGGGCCGGATCCAAGGTATAAGCAAGCAGTCATTGCTTTAATTATGATCAAGTTTATGTACTTAGGCAAATGTAAAATCCACTTTCGATTTGATGTGTGGGAACTTTATCATCATAACAAGCTGGAACCATTCACTTGAAACACCAGGCCTGTTATGAGGTATTGATCCAGCTACCCACAGGCTCTGCAGAGAGGCAAAGGGCTCCTTACTCTGGAGTACCAGAGATGCAGCTGGGGCTCCCCGGACAGCAAGAGCTCAACTGAGCAACTCCAGCAGCCTGAGCCCTGCTAGGAAAGGAAGATGCCTGGGCAAGGGCACCCACTGTGATCACAGCCCAGGCCAGGATGGAGGATGCCACAGGTTTCTGGGGAAGGACTGACCCCACTGCAGCACAGAGGTGCCAGCAGCCCCTCACCACTCACAGCACAGCCTGCAGGGTCCCATCGGGAACACCCCAGCTGCCCACCCCTCCATCACCTCTCCCTGTAAAAGTACATTCCAAGAAAGTTACTTAGGGATCAAAGCAAACACTTCACAGACTTTCACTGAAGCCAGGGAAGACATGTCTTTGATAACAAACAGAATTTGTCATTCCAGCAGTGATATGAGCTGCTCCTTCCCCTCCCTGCAACCCTTCACGCAAACATTTCATCACAAGGTATTTCCAGTGCTACTGGAAAGAGACCAGGACCCTGCAGGATGGGGAGAAACCAGATAGTGCTCCTGCAGCTACTTTGAAAGAAACATCAAGAAAAGTGTTAAAAATCATACAGGAAGAGGGTGTAAGGATAGGAAAGGATACGGAAGGCAACCCTCTCACCAGGACTTAAATCTAAACTCTCCTTCTAGATCTCAGGCACTGCTACAGCCCTACAGACCAAACTGTTTGGGATGCGCACCGGCTGACACAGCACCTCACAGCCCAGCCACAGGCACCCCGCTTCTCCCCTTCCTCTCCCGCGCTACAGCCGACCATTGCCGGGGCGACTCCTGTATTTCTGGTCTGTACGATGCCGAATGCAAGAAATGTAACTCAACACATAATTAAAAGCAGCTCCTGCTAGCGATGATCTCATTGCACCTCCCCTGCCTGTCACGTTTGCCCGTTATCTCTCCCTTTCCATACTTTGATCACAAGCTTTGCAGGGCCGGCGTTCTCCATCCATCACGTACCTACCCGGCCACGGCGGCCCCCGCGCTCTCACGGCACCTCTGTCACGCAGCCACCAAAACCCACTCCGAGAACACAGCCACCCATCTGGGGGAGCCGGTACTCCCCAGTTACTCAAAAAACTGCCAAAGAGCCTTTATAAGGTTGACAATTCAAGCATTGCATGGCTATTTTCCGATGGGCAGGCGGCAGCGGGCGGGAAGCAGCCCGGCGGGGCTCGGTGCGGTGCCACCACCTGTAACGCTCACGGCGCAGCAGCACCGAGCCGGCTCCGCCGAGCCCCCCCGCCCGGCTGCCTGCGGGCAGCCCCCGGGGTCAGCGGGGCGCTGGAAGCTCCCCGGGGGACACGGCCCTCGGGGGACGGCGCTGCCCAGCGCCCTGCTGCGGCGAGCCGGGACCCGCGGACGGAGCCGGGTGCGCGGCTGGCGGGCAGATACGCGGCGCTCTCCCCGCCCCGGTAGGGCACGCGTGGGCGGCGGGTCCCTGCCCGACAGCCCCAGCTCGCTGCGAGCCCCCCCCCGGGGAGCCCCTGCTGAGCAGAACGACAGCCGCAAACCGCCCGCTCACGCGGGAGGGGGACGGCGCAGGGACGGCGCGGCGGGCTGCCGGTCCAGCCCAGCAGCGGGGCGCACCCGCCGCTCCCGGAGCGCAGCGCCCGGTTGCCTCCGCACCCAGCCGCCGGGGAAGAGGCGCTCCGGCGGGTGGGCAACCCGCAGCCGGCTCCGCGGCGCCCCGCAGCGACCCTCCCCGCGCCCCGCTTCCCGGGCGCTACAGCCGCTTCGCCCCGCACCCGAGCGGCCCCGGCGCACCCCCGTCCGCAGGGCACCGGCGAGCCCCGGCAGGCCGGACGGTCTCACCTGGCACGGGGCTCTCGGGCACCCACTTAGCCCCGGGCTGCAGCACCTGGAAGGCGGTGCGGACGGAGCGGCAGGCGGCTTCCCCCGCCGGCTGCGCGCCCCCCGGGGCACCGAGCAGCGCCAGCAGCAGCACCAGCAGCAGCGCTCCGCCGCTCCCCGACATCCTCCCGGGGCACCGGGGCGCTCCTCTACACCCCACCGGCGGGCATCCCCGCCGGGGCGGAGCCAGGCTGCTGCGCGGCGGAGCAGGAACGCGGCGGAGCGGAGCTCAGCCCCGCGCCTCGCGCGGCGCTCCACGGAGCGCCGGGACCGGGCACCGGGACGGGCTCCGCGCGCGCACCGCCCCGCCGCGCTCCCATTGGCCCCCGCCCCGCCGGCCCCCGAGCCGATTGGTTCCCGCCCCGCTACCGGCAAACTTGCCCCGCGCGCGGCACCGCCCCGGCGCTCATTGGCCCCGCGGCGCCCGCCCCGCGCCACACCCGCCCGGCCAGCTGGGAGCGCCGCTGCGGGCCGGGGCCGTTCGGCGCCCGCACGGGGCCGGGTGCGGCGGCGCTGCAGCGCCCCCGGGGCCGCGTGCTCCCCCGGGGCCGCCACCTTCGCGGGCGGTGCGGCGAAGCACCCGCGCAACCCGGCCCGGCGTTTTGCACCGCGCCGCGTGCGCAGCCGGCGGGGGGCTTTGCAGGGTGCGCGGTGTCCCGTTTGCACACGCGCGTGTAGCGTGAGTTCACCGTGCCGCGCCGTGAACGCGCAGCGCGTCTCTGCAGCCCTCGCCGTCCCCGGTCTGAGCCGCCGCACCCCAGCCGCTCCCCTTCCCCTTAACGGTGACCAGCGGGAGCTGGCGGGCAGCCGTCGCCCACCGAGCCGCAGGCCTGGCCTGACCCTGCGCCCCCGGGACGCGGGGACCCCGGCTGCGGCACCAGCCCAGCTCCATCACACCAGTAACCCCCCAGTACCAGCGATGCGGGCTCAGCCGGGGGGGGGGGGGCCGCGGTGCTCATGGCACCAGCAGCAGCGGTGTGTGGTGTGACACGAGCGGGGGGGGGGGCGGGGTGTGTGTGAGCAAAGGCTTAGTTTAAAAAATGCTTCAGTAAAAAAATTGCAAAATTGCCCAAACCGTGTTTGCCCAGGCGCCCTCCCTGCTGCTCACCCCCCATCCGCACGACGCTGCTTCTGCAGAGGAAAGCACTGAGGGAGCACGCGCGAGCGGAAGAACAGAAGAAAAACCGATTTAAGATTTCCACTGCAAATACAGGACCAAATCATCGCTAATGGCTCGCCACCAGCTCCTTTTTCCTTCTGAAATTTGGAGGAGGGATGAAAAATGGAAGTCCGGCCTGTGTGTTTGTTCTGAGAAAATGCCTGCCAGGGAGAGATTGTTAAAATATATTATGGATATGAGATTAATAAGCCGGAATGTGCAACATGTCTCCTCGCTTAATGGATTGCCGGAGCCTGTTGCTGTCCGCAGACTGCGCTATTTATTATCCGTTTATTGTGTCTAGTAAGCGCAGCTGACAAAGTGCCCATTAACCGGGCAGCAAAAAGTCCTGATTTGCAGGAATTCGGAGGAATCCGGAAATTACATTTTGCTCAGAGGTACAGGTGCTCCACGGTGCAAATTGCACCTGATTTCAGCAGGGCACAGAGTGGGCGTGCGCTCAGCCATACGGATGAGGATTCAGCCTTTATGCATTTTCATTTCTCCCGGTTGCTTGCATGAAATACCGTCACATGTGCTTCAGCTCATGCGAGATGCGTCTTTTCTGCACCTCCCTCATGGATTCGGTGATAGATTTGTTATATTTAGGCAACAGTTTGGATTTCGGGTGCAGTATTGCTTTAGGTTAGAAATGAATTGGACCAAATTGCAAAATACAAAGGCTGGTATTTGAAGTGCTCCTTTATACGCGCTACTGCAAATCTATATTATGTTTATGGTTTGAATTACAGTTGTCTAAAAAGCATTCAAGCACCTCCTGTTTTCATCTTCAAACCTGCTGTGTGTATTTCATTTAAGTACAGGAGGCTTTTACCGTTCCAGGTAAGTACGCAGATATTGTCAGGCATGCCATTATAGCAAAGAATTACATACAGTGCCAAATAGGTGGCATTTAGGTATCTCTGCTAAGACGAGGGAGTGCTTTAAGACTTCAAACCAAATTAGAAGACAACATTACCGCTCTTTACTGGATCTGGCTTCACGGTGGGATCTGTCATTATCTTGACAGTGATTCTCTGCAAAAATAAAGTTTATCTATCAACAAGCGGTTATGTCAGAAGAGCGATAAAGCTTGTGGAAATGTACAACAAAGCCAAGTGGCAGCCCTTTTGTTCAGTTGCTGTTTTAAGTTATACCCAAAGTCCACTGGAAGGAAAAAAAAAGAATTTGCATTTTAACTGAAGACCTTCCCTAATGGAGCAAGTGATTTTCACTCATTTCCCCGTGTTTTCACTCTGGCATTACTGAGTTTTCCTTGGGGTAATAAGCTCAAGGGTGCAGCTGGGTGGAAACGGGGGGTGAACCCCATCCCATCCATGGACCAGCAATATTGTTTTGTTCTGTAGCACCCCAGCTGCAAGCCCAAAGGACCCTCTCCACCCTGGTGCCTGCAGAAGCATTCCCAAGGTGACAATGGCAGACTCTCTGACCTGCACCGGCACTGCAACAGCCCAAAGAAAGTCCAAAGCTATTTTCCTGAGCACTCCACGTCCACATGACTTGTCCTTTCAAGGTGTGAGGATAGCAAGTGCAGGTTTGTCCTGAAGGAGAAAGCAGACGACTTGCTCCAAGATCAGAAGCAAAGTCACTGGGTTAGTTGTATGCCAGCTGATGTAGTAAGAGCCAAGTCGTTGTCTCATATCCAGGATGATAATTTCCCTTGTTACAACTGCTCACACCATAAAAATTTCACTTAATCATCTACCTGCCTCAAGCCTGTAAGTAATGAGAGGCAGGATCGTGTGTAGCTGATTTTATCAAATGCTCGTATGAAGTTCTCCACTGGGAAAACCCTGAATCAATTAAAACGCCAAGGAGAGACATAGGAGAGGGATCCGTACTCCCAGTAGATGCTCACCAGGTTATCAACACATTTCACTTACTCTTCCTCTGTAGACGGGGTGGATGAGCTCCATGGGGACAAGGTCAGCTGAGCCAGGCCTATAGCAGAGGAAATCACTGTGGGGCAGGGAAGAAAAGGAAAAACGTGGAGCATCTGTTGATACATCTGTGTGTTTTCAGCACATACCTGACAGCCTACGTGGGCACGTTCAGCCTGGCTTTTTCATCCGTGCTGTGATCCCCTTGTGCTGACTATGGCGAGCTTCATCGCTTGAGATCACTCGTGTCCTGCTGGAACCAAGAGCTGCAGGCAGTGATGGCTTCTCCCTATCAAACTGACCCTTTCCAACTGATTCTGCACCCTGCAGAAGTTGCATTTCAGGCTTTCGTAACCATTTGTGGAGGAGGAGAAGGGAGAAGCTCTTCACTATATAACAATACTCGCACATTGTCTGATGGAAAAAAGAAAAGTGCATTTGCCGTGGGGCACTGGAAGAAATGATGGATAGCCAGGTAGCAGGCATCCCTCCCCTGTTTGGCAGGATATTGTATTCCATGTGCCATACAGGAATGCTGATAGATCCATAAAGCATTAGCCTTTTCCTCACCCCAAAAAGCAGTGGCTGATAAATCAGTAGCTCTCTGGATTTTGTTGGGAGCAGATTGCACAGCAGAAGCAGCAAAGCCTTTAGAGAGATGCATCACTTAAAGACACTACAGGTGCCAATAGAGCTGTACATCAAGAACACACAGACAAATTGCTTTGCCTGTCCAAAAATTACATACTTCTGAACTGGAACTTTTTTGCAAGTATGTAGCAGCTTCAGTCACACTCGCATCAGAAGTGCCTCCCAGAACCTTGGAAAATCTCTGCACTCCAGTCCTAGGGAACTCCACTTTTTTTTATGCAAAGAGTTTGGAAAGTCTTCTCTCCCACTATAGAACACAGAATTTACCGAATCATAGAATTGTTTAGGTTGGAAAAGACCATGGAGCCCAACCCTTAACGTAGCACTGCCAAGTCCATGTCCCTAAGTGTCACATCTACATATCTTTTAAATCCCTACAGGGACGGTAACTCAACCACCTCCCTGGGCAGCCTGTTCCAGTGCCAGACCGCCCCTTTGGTGAAGACGTTTTTCCTAACACCCAATCTAACCCTTCCCGGGCTCAACTTGAGGCTGATTCCTCTTGTCCTATTGCTTGTTACCTGGTAGAAGAGACCAACACACACCTTGCTACAATCTCCTTTCAGGTAGTTGTAGAGGACAATAAGGGGTTTTGTGGGATAAAATCCCAACCAGACCCAAACCTTTCTAAGCCTGTGGATAAGACACAGGTTTTGCAGCTAGATATACAGCTAACCATCCAGTTATCCGAAGATTTTTGCATCCTTTGTAAAACTAAGAATGCACAGGCACAGCAGATGTGGTTCAAAAGCTCTTCTACCCACCCTGCATCTCTGGAGGACCCAAAGCGCAGCGTGGAAGGATGAAAGACGGAGCGTGCTGGAGTTTGGGACATGCTGGTCATGGGATGTGGCTGTCAGGAAGGAAGGATGCTCGTAGCACTCCTCAGCACTGCCCAGGCTGCAATACCCATCTCTTCTCCAGCTCACAGTGAGTGGGGCTGAACACTAGCAGAGCTCCTGAGTGCAAAAGAATCATTTGAGATGCAGGTCTAGAGAGGGAATCAAAGCAGCAGAGATGGGAGAAAACTATTCACCGTGCACTGCTGCCTCTGCTGGGAGCACAGGGCAGACATTTCTCAAGCTGATATTTTCATTTATCATCTCCCGGTGATTAATCAACTGAAGAGATGCTGCCAGGAGACAGCCCAGAAGGGATCAACCCAGAGCATTCACCTATGACAATAAAGCGCTGCCGACAATTACCAGCCCAGGGCTGTCACACCATGGGTATCCCACTCACGGGGGGAGCTGGGATGTAAAATTACAGAACACTGCTGTGAAGTAGCCCTGCGCAGAGCGAGCAGACTGACAGCTCCAGTGCAGGCATGGGAGGCACACTGAATTTAACTCCGAAGAGATGCTGCACTCCTGCTTCCCCGCGCTGCAACAGGCTCCACAGCACAGAGCGAGCTCTGCCAGCAGCTGAAGCAACAGGCGATGCGCTGCATGGTCAAAGTGCAGACTAAGACTAGATCTTTGCAGACCAGGTGGCCCGAGTGTGGCTGCAGATGCTGAAGTCCCGTCGTACAATGCAGAGAGCACATAGGCTTTGAGAGGGGATTTATAACAGAACCAAGAGAAGTTATATTGAATATATAAATTGCTCCCACTCCAAAGGAGGACACAATGTATTCAGATGCCTTTCCAGGAATGCTTTCTTCCTGTGCAGTGGCACCACAGTAAAACTTGATTTATGCCTTATTAAATTATTTTAATGCTTAATATTCTATGCAAAACCTCTATGAAGAGATATAATAGAGGAGTATTTCTGCTAGGCTCATGCAGAAGCTGTCTCGAATTGCATGGTAATGAGGTGCTTCCAAAGGTATCAGAAGCGTTAAACCGCTCCTCAAATGCCGCTTTGCAGGTAGAAGAGTGGGTGGGTGACTTGGTGGCAGCTTTTATACCCCATAATTCAAGGAATTGTAGGGTCACAGCCTTCTTCTCCCTCACCAACACAGATCAGGAGCCATTGCTGGAGCCAGTGGATTTAGAGGAGCCCCAGTGAGCACCAAGCCCTAGCAAAGGAGGAGACCTTGGAACAGCGCAACGTGAAGCAGCACGAAGAGCCTCCATCAATGACAGGGTGGCTCCAGGGCCAGCAACGGGCTGCTGCAGCATTCAGCCACCATGCAGCAGGATGGACAGCATCTCTGTCACTTGCTGTGTCCCCCACCATTGCCACCTTCTTCCCCCTCCCTCCCTTTCAGGCTTCTCACTCTTTTTTTCTCATTAAGGAAAGGTCACTGCACGTGACAGCAAGGAGAAAAAAAAAAAAAAAAATCACAAACCAAAGGAGTTTCTGGGTTTATAGCCACTTTCTCCAAGTTCCCACCAGATCCGGAGGTTCTGGTCTCCTACAGCTGCGAGGTGGCACGATATTCACTGGCTGCACGTTCAGCACCAGGGCGCAGCACCCATTTGCCCCTCTGCTGCAGACACATACTGCTCCCCAGAAGTTCTCTCAGCCTGTTTGGGCTTTTACCACTCCAGGTCTCCCAGCACAGACATCATGCCTGTGCCAAGTGTGGCCAGCTGTCCCCCAGAGCCCTTCTCTCCCTGGGAGGCGAGGGCCCCCAAGCTGTGCAGCTCGCCATCAGCAGCTCCCTCGTCCTTTGTCCCTGCTCCAGCACATCACACTGGGAGATCATGACCTTGCCCAGGTTAGGTTTTTTCAGCTGCATCCATGGCCTGACCCTTCCAGAGGCGATGCCAGCAGCAGCTACACAAGGAGCTGTGCGAGCGCTCCTCCTGGCTGGCTGCACTCGGAGCTCATCATGCATTGCTCTTCTCATTATTAGCATTCTCACTTGCACCTGCGAGGACATTAATAGATCTCAGAGGGCTTGGCTATTAAGGCTGCATCCTTCCTGCACAAGCCAAATAATCTAATAAAAAACCCAGTTAGATTTAACACTTGTGCATTTCAAGGCATTTCCCAAACAACAACTAATTATCCTGCTGGACGCTCAGCCAGGTTTCACACCTCCGTGGAGGAGGACAGCATATCAACAGAGGGGAAGTTTCCTTTTAAAAGGAGCCTCACTAGACGTCCACGTTCATCTCATTTCCAATCAGTTAGAATAATGAACCACCTTACACAGAGAGATTTATTTTGTTTTTAAGTGCTAAATCATTCCTGCACACGATGCATAAATGTCAGGCCTCTCAAACAGCTCTTTGGGGGTTTGGGGTTTTGTTTATATTATTACTATTAAACATTAAGCAGGAATTGAGAAGCAGGTAAGTGTGAGGCAGAGCTGGTTTCTCCTGACTCCCCCAGTCCTTTAAAAGAATAATGAAAAACCCACACCTAGCTATGGGCGTCTCAAGCAGAAATTCTCCTCAAATGCAGAAATCTGTCTCTGTGTGCCTGTTTTGGGGACAAGATGGGAAAGAAAGGGAGAGTGAGTCACTGCGCTCCGTCACAGCTCCATTTTGTGACTCTGGTGTAGGGCACTTCAAAGGTTTTCCATAAACCCAGGGATTAGTGCAATTAGGTCAAAACTCCGCTTTGATGAAGAAGAAATACAGCTGCTGACAAATTACTCCATAGGGCTTGGCCAGCAATGGAGAAAGCAAATAGAAACAAGCCCAAGCTTGTTATTTTTAGTGTTTCGGGATGGTTAAAGTCAGCCTCTTGGTGCAGGAGGTGTGGGGGACCTGACCGGGCAGCGCTTGGAGCTGGCACTGCCCAAACGCAGGACCCAAAGCCTTAAAACATGGGGGAGAAGAGCTGCCGGGACCAGCGCACTGCTCCATGGGCATCTCCAGAGGAACCCGAGTGCAACTGGCAATTTAGGACTTCATTTTAACCTCAGTCTAAGTGCAAGCATTTAGAAATAAAAGTGACCGCAATGTATTATTCAATGGGCTGGTTTAGGAGAAACTGAATAATTTAAACAGTACGTGCTTAAAGCCAAGTGACTTTTCCTTCCTGTGCCCCCCTTTCTCTCATTGCACCTTCTCTGAAGCCATCAGCAAATGTCCTGCAGGTTTCAGCAGAGCGCAGCAAGCCGTGTTCAGGTCTTATCCATGGCCTTTCAGGAATTTGTCCTCATTTGTGACCTGGGCAAGAGTAAGAAGGAAGGTCTTAGGGAGAAAGAGGTTTGGCTCTACTAGAAACTGCTCTCCCAAATGAGAACTGCTGTCAGTGACCAGTATTTAGCACTCACAGGGTGTGCATCGGTCATTTTGGCTTCGCTTCCCCTAGAAAGCAAGACCCTGATTCAAGAAGAAAGTGCATTCCGTGTAAAAGCAAGATGCATCATCCCTGCATGATGCAAAGCACTGAACCAATACAAATGTACTCTGCCAGTGCAAGCATCTTGTAAATGCATAAAAGGTTCACTTTGTTCTGCATACTTTCTGCCAGGCAAGGCATTGCTGAGTGCCAAGGGAACACAGGGTGATTCTCACTCGCAGGACATGGTGCTAAACAGAAATCCTGCCACAGAGAGGTCCTGGGCCCCGCTGCGAGCATAGCACTAATGCACTGCAAATTGGCCAGCAGCATCTGACCTTTTGGGACTCGTTCAACAAAATGACTCAACTCCAGACTTACAAAGCAATCCCATGAAAAGCGGACCTGTGTGCAAACCCCTGGCTGAATCCAGGCAGGTGTCTTAGAAGTGGAAAACATCAGTCCAAAAGGAGTGGCTGATAGCCTAGCGTAAGTACACGGAGCATCAGCCACGCAGCGCTAGAGGAGGGAAGACGTGCAAGCAGAGATGAACATTTAAGTGTTGGGATTTAGAGTGCGGTAGCTCCATCTGAGACGCCTCCAGGCCAGCCAACCTTGGGAGCTCCTTCACCACCTTGCTCCCACACCTCTCCATTTGCAACACGGGAATAATGATTTTTCTCTGCTTTACTGGGATAGTGAGGAGATAAATTCATAAATACACTGAAGAGGATCAGCAATTACAGTGCCGAGGTCATGCTCACACCTACCTTGATGACAGCCCAAATGGACCTGCGAAAGAGATGTCCTGCATCTTCCTGGGATTAGCATCGATTAAATACCACAGAGAAACTGCATCATTTAGCAACTTCTGACAATTATGAAGATGGTCAGGTACCTACCTTGGAAAAAGGCTTGAACAGAGCTGCCAAGAGGAAAGCAGTTAATTCCCGCTGGCTGTGCTCACGCTGCAGCTGCAACAGCAGAAACCTCCAAAGTTCTGAGAACATGAAGATGCCATCTTCATTTCCAAATGAATTTCCACTTTATAGGTACTCCTGATAGAAATGCATGAGTAAGACAGATCCAATTAGTTCACCTAATAGTCTTGCATGATGAGATTGGCCTACCCATCTGAGCGCAGGATTTCGCACAAATGAAAGAACATTCCCATAAAACTGAAAATGTAATTTAGCAATTTGGAAAGAAAATCGACAATCTTTTGAGAAAACTAATAGCTTTTTACTGTGTAATATAAGCTCACCTATACAGCGTGGAAAAAAAAAATAAAGCATTAAAGAGACAACCCTACCACTAAATGTGATAATAATAAAAACTCCTCAAATTATTTCTTACTACCCATCTTTGTTCATTTTCAGAGTCTCCAGAAACAGGGACTCCCTATGCTTTTGACAGATAATCTCAACAATTCCTCATACAGCTGGGAGTAGCACACTCCCTGCAAACTGCCACCAAAAAAAAAACCAAACCAAAAAAAAGCAAAACCAATAAAAAACCAAAAAAAAACCACCACCAAAACAAAAGACGTATTCTGCTTTATCATTTAAAAGGCAGCCCCAGGGCCCTGATCACGGCAGGTGTGAACTGGCCGAGCTACAAGTAATTTTATGGCACTGTCGGGCTCAGATCAGCCAGAGAGGTTTGCCTCTTTTCTGGAAGCATTTGTAATCACCTGAGGCCTTTTTTGAGGGAGACATTAATTCATAATCTCCAAGATCAGAAGCATCGGGTGGATTACCTGCTCTCCTGTACAGCACAGCTTCACATCACCTCCTGTTGCCTCTGCCCCTCAGCCTTCTGTGTTGGTCCCTCAGCCTTCTGTGTTGGTCTGGAGGCATCAGGATTCAACCCGAAGATGTTACAAGGCATCTTGTAACAGCGAGAAACCCTGGGGTTTTCCTGTGCACCTCCTTCCCGCAGTGTCCCCTGCTCCGAAACACAGCCCTCCTTCCTCCACTGCACATGTCCTGCAAGCTGATGGCTCCAGCCACGCTCCTCCTGCCCCTCTGCACCCAGGGCTCCCCTCCAGAAAGGCACAGGGTGCAAAGAGCAGACCACCCTGGTAGAAAACTTTGCCTTTTAGGCTGCCAAACCACATGCTGTGCTCACCCCACGACAGCTAAAGCCATTTAGAGCACGGCCTTAACATCACCTGGATCTTTGGTCCCCCTAAATCCTGAAGCATGGCAGCTTTGCCATCACTGGGGCCACCTGAAGCCACCCAGCGTAGCTCTTGTGTCACCCCCAAACCACTGTCTCTCCCCCAAACCACTCGCTAGCATTTACTCCTCGGCCAGGCAGCAGGGCAAGATGCTTTGAAAAAATACTCCACAGCTGAGCAAAGAGCTTGCATCTGATGAGACGGTTTGCAGCACTCTGTATTGGAGGGTAAATGTTGAGCACGCGGCATGCGCATCGGCTCGGTGATGCATGGAGATATTTACCTGACCCCTCAACTGAAAGCAAAGTGCTTCAATAGCCACAGAGAGCACAGAAAGTGGTTTCAGACACATAGCTAGACATTAAAACAACGCGAGCAGCAAGAAGTGCAAAATTAAAAAGCTGTGCCAGTGTTTCTGCACTGGATTTTGGGTTATGATTTGCTGCGGATCAGTCACGTATCTGTCCTGCTTGGATCATTTGCATCCCCCACCAGCTCTTTCCTGAATGCTGCTTCTGTTTTCCAGGTCACAACAACAGCAGCAGAAATCCAAAAGTTGGTCCCACAATGTGCATAATTACTGGTTTCAGAGAAAACCTAGCCCTCCAGCTGCCCTGCTCGTATAGGTTATAATGTCTGGAAAGGGAATTAATTAACCTAGACAGCTCTGTAGCACTCACATGAACTCACCGCAGCCCATTTACAAACCTGCTTAGAAATGCTGGCTTAGCAGGCAGGCAGTCGGCTATAAATACAGCTGCAGATGGAATCCCTGAACATTTCAATGCTAGTTTTGAACAGCAGTAACTTGACATTTAGTTCTGGGGTAATAGTGAAATGTCAACATCTGTTGTGGAAACACAACATAGTGATTACATTAACACCACTTGCAGCTCTTAAGCATGCGGTAGCGCAACACTGCACCAGGATGCGCTTGGACAAAACTGTATTGAGCTTCATGGTTTGAGTTAGAGAGCACAACTGTCTGGGCTGGAGTGCAACAGGATCAGGCCCTGCTCTGGGCAGCTGTATTTCACGGCTGGAGAGCCCACAGCTGCAGCCTGCCGGCTCAGGGATGGCCATATCTGTATCAACTGGATTGCTACAGTCCATAAATGCATCACTCACAGCCTTTACAGGGGAAGAGCCTATAACCACCATGGAGACCTCAGACCATCCCTTACGACTTGCAAGAGTTTGGCTGTGATGTAGCAGAACAAACCAAGGCTAGCTCGGTATTTAATTATAGGTCTGAGGTCCCTTACAAAGGTTTGTGCAAGGATTTCACCTTTTGCTTCCTCTGGTTACGAAACATGCTGGACATCCTAGCCTAAAACTTGTTGTGATCTTGGTCTGACGTCTTCTAAGTGAAACATGTCCCCACGTCACGAGGCTATGATGGTGGAGGCAAGGTGAGACCCCACAGAAGCTGATGGAGCTGCTGGAAAGCGAAAGCCGCCCGAGGCTCAGCACGAAGAGGGGGATCCCGGCAGGAGCTTTGCCATTCACAGTTTCTCTACACCACCAACAAGCAGCCAACAGCCGCAGGCAGACAGCAAACGCAGCAGCTAAAAGCAGCCTGGAAAAAAAGCAAATAACGGCGCATTTTGGGCAAGATGCCCAAACCCGTCTGCACCATTCCGTCCCAGGCAGGAGCACGGCTCCCCCGTGCCCCCCACAACCCTCAGAGGCACTAACCCGGGCAGCAGCTCATCTGAGCAACATGACATTGCAATAATTTATAAAATCACTTTTACCCATCTTGGCTAAAACAAGGCAAAGCACCGTGGACTTGGCACTGAGTGAGTTTTTGAGCTGTGTTTTATGAATTGGCCTGAACACGGGCCAAATCCCGAAGTACTCAAGGATATTGGTGCCATAGATTTTTCGGTCTAAAGGGAAGTTACTGTATTTAACCATTATGGTGTAAAAAATGGTCACTAAAGGCAATCATCAAAGGGGCGGCATGTTAGCAATACTTGCCTATTTGGAGAGCAATAAATACAGGAATTGCCCTGGGTTTCCCTTCCCTGTGGTCATGCATCTACAGATTTAAAAAAAAAAAAGAATGCTTAGGTCAGCTGGCCCGTCTCCTTGGTCATTTTATGCCATTCTGGAGAAACCTTTTGTATTCACAGGGCCAGATCCAAAAAATTGCCGAGTCTTAAAATTTAATTGTGGGTATTTTGAAGGTGGACTGAATTGCATTAGAGCACTGCATGCGGCACAGCAAATCCTAGGGCATGGCATCAGGCTGAGCATCCTAAGCTCAGCCCGCGGTCAGACTAGTGCCAGGCACAAGGGGCTGCAGAGAGGTCACCAATGTTCCCAAACCAGAATAAAGAAACGCAGGTTTGTTTCCATACCTGAGTTCTTGACTGTGCTGGGAGCTGAGGGGGAAAACCCAGCGAGTTACCTGTTCGCCTACAGCCCATGGGAAGGGGGAAACAGCCACGGGCAGGGACAGCCTGTGCCAGGGAGCAGCTCCAACACCCCGTGCAGCATCCGGTCGTGCAGCATCCGATCGGTCTTCAGCTCCTGCAGCAGCCAGGGCAGCAGATCTGACAGGCAATGAAATAGTTCGGTTCAGTGCGGCTAACCCCTACCAAACCAGAGGTTAGCCCTCAGGGCTCCAGGGCTGGAAATGGTGCAGTGGAGCTGGGCTCAGCATCAGCATTCCAAGCCTTTAACGCTGCTCTCCCGACCCAGATCCTGGCCCAGCTGAAGTCAGTGGGAATTTTTGTGTTGATGTTCAGCCCCTCTGCGTTTTGCCAGAGGACCGGATTTCCCCACAGAACAGCTGGAAAGCTTTCCTCTGCTTCTACCAACCTCGCACAACTCTGTGAAGATTTGCTCTGGATTTCCTTGGATTTGAGCTTGGAATCAGGTCAGAGACCCTGACATAGTGGCTTCAAAGAACTGCAGGAAAGCATCCCACAGGCCCAGTACCAAGCAACAGTGGAAATGTTGCTGTTACACCATAAACTCTGGGACTGGTACAATACCGAGCACAAGCCAGGTGCTAATGCCCACCAGTTTAGGAGTTTTTTTCATCCAGCTACCTCATTTCTGTGCCTGCTGGCACACGATTACATATTTAGCAGAGGAGTTTATTCACTGTTATAGTAGTTTTTCAAATTAGTGCTCCATGTTTTCCAGGTGCTGGGGTGGCCAGGATCTGGGGACAGAGGGAGCCTTCCTCTGAGGAGCTATTTTAACCCGTTACTATCATTAGCGGCCAAAAAGGGTAAGGAATTTCCTTGGCCAGCTCCATTCCTGCCAGCAGTCACTGATGGCAAACCAGCACAGGATAACACACCACTTGTGTTATTGTATTTTAGATCACTTGGTGATCTTAATATAGATTAATATATATATTATATTGTATTTATATAGCTATTATATCTATATTATAATATATATAATAATATAGATATAAAATAAGATCACTTAGTACAATTAAATATTGTATTAAGACCACTTGGCAGGTCCCGGTCTGGGAGCTGGGATCACCGAGGGCCATACTGGGAGGCGACCCGCAAAGGATTGAACAGCTGACAGCACCGTGTAGAACATGACCTTTTCTTTCCTCCTCATTATTAGCAGGATAACAACACTTGCGGAGGGGTTGTTTTTTCCAAATTCAGTCCTTAAAGTCCATCATGACCTGTTGGCTGTTTACTCCTCTAAATCCGTGGGAGAGCGGGTAACAGCAAGGAACAATCACTTTGAGATAAATAACTTTTCTGTCCCCACTGGGGCTGAGTGGCTGCATCCAGTCCTAGCAGAGGGCACGCGATTACCTGCCTGGACATCTCCCTCCCCGGCTGCTATTCAGCTCTTCAACTCATCACACACAACAGTGAGAACAAAGCAACCAAAGAAACTATCTCTTTCCATCCTGGTAAAAGCCCAACAGTTTAGCAGCAATTATTTATGTCTCTCTAGATGAGGAAAAAAAACCCCTTTTTCTAAAAATGCAAAAGGAGAAGAAAGTTGCTGGCAGTCAGGGCACAGCACCGGTGCTTTTCTCTCCCCATGGGCACCAGCACCCCTCCTGACTCCAGCAGCCCCAATCCCAGGATTTACCTGGCTCACACCAGCAGTCACGCTGGCATAACCACAGAGACCCAGGCTCGAGCAGGTTGATTAAGTAAGGATGAGCCAGAGCAGGGGGATGCTTGGAGTGCAGCCGTGTTTGCTTGCCCCATCCTCCACCCACGACACGGCTGTGGCCAGGGACACGCTTCTCCCACAGAGCTGCAACAGCTCGACCAGATTGAAGACACTAATAAAACCTTTCAATGGAGCCAAGGTGTCCTCCCAAATGGTTCACAGAGGAGGACGTGAAAAATTACCTGAGAGATCAAGCGAATAGAAAGCATATCTAGGAGGAGTTGGCTGGGACAATCTATGCTGATTAAAATAATAATTAAATAACTAAATAAATAACTAATAAATAAAAAAAGTAGTGCCTGCAGCACCAGGCTTCGAGCAGCAGCAGCATGGTGGCACAAGCTCACTCATGGCAAAGGACAGCCAGGGCTCCAGATACCAATGCCTTCTCAGACACTTTCCCCTGCAGCCACCTCTGGGATTTGTTGGGTTGGGCTGCAGGGGTTATTTTTAAGTCAAATTTTGAAAAACCTGCAAAAGGCAACAGATTTATTGGAGCCCTCGGCGAGCAGGACACAGCCATGCTGAGGGGGCTCCCAAGGCATCTCCTGACTGAATCATTCTTGAGATAACTGATAGAGACTTGTGTTCTATTGTGGTCACTGTGATATTTCTGACATTTTAAGGTTAATAATATCTGGTAGGCTTTTCCCCACCAGCAGTCACACCACTCCATGGCGGGGCTACTCTAACCCTGGATTGTGAGCAAGAGGATTTCCTCAGACCCGTAAATTGCAGCCTGCCCACTCACGCTGTCTGCAAGAGCAAAGCATTTTGTTAGTGCAGCTGAAGAGGATTTTGGAGAGGAACATCTCACAGGACTTTCCTTGGAGCCACCCACGAGGCCACCCCTGCCCCACTTGCACTCCCTGTGGTCCTGCCCAGCGCATGCACCACAAACCGTTCAGCATCCTCCTTTGACACCGCAAGTATCCTTGCTTTAGTTTTAAGTCCATGGGCCATAAAACCAGGAGTATCAGTTGCTACACTGACAAATCCATATTATTTTTTTCTTAAAACCCTATGTTCCTGCGGGGCATTTGCTGTTACATTTCCATTAAAAAAAAAAAAAAAACACACACAAAAAAAACCAAAAGATGAGGAACAAACCCAAGTCAGAGGTGGCATTACCAACCATCAGACAAACATCAGTTAACTCTGTCCTCTTTAGAATCACTGTTCACTGACAGCAGGCAGAAGCTGTGCCGTGGGGTGAGACCACAGTGGTGAATCCCCGTGGGGTTGGGTGACAGCCCCACGATGCTGCCAGCAGCATCCCTGCACTTGGGGGGGGGGGGGGGGGGGGGGGGGGGGCGGGATGCAGGAGCCAGGGTGAGCAAAGGCCACTAACCTGCGGCCGGCATGGCAGCAGCACGATGAGAAAAGGCATTTATTATGCACAGCTAATGCCATTAGAGTAAACTGAGTTTGCCCAGAGGAATAACAGAGCAGTGAGATAGATAGAGCACAGGCTGGAGCAGATCTCTCGGGCAGGGGTGGTTACAGTGCTAGGGATGATGCTGCACGCTCGGGCTACCAGCACCTCGTCCTTGGCCACCACATCCCCCTGCAACCTGGCCACAGCACCCAGTCCTCCCCAGCAAGAGGAGGCTTGGGCTGGAGATTTTATCAGCTGCGCAGAGCTGGAGATTTCTCTCTGTATTTTATTTAGAAACAGCCTGCCCTCATGTGGCAGATGGAAAACCAGGAAATTTTGGACTAAACTGTCCAGCAAAGGTGCCAGGGCAGGACCCAGGGCCAGGGCCAGGAGCCCACCAGAGGAGATGTCTCACAGCTCGGTCCCTCACCTGCTGCATGCAGCTTTTCCTCACTCATTTTTGTGCCTATTTCTCCTCCCACCTGCACAGTAGCCACTTTCTCTCGCTGGCCCAGTAATTCCCAGGTAGCCATGGGCAAGTGCCCCGAGAGAGCCCACAGGTGCCCCATGCAGCATCTCTGAGCCAGCCCCACAGCACTGGCTGGGGAAAGGCTGCACAAAGCCAAGGCAAGCCCTGGGTGCAGGCAGAGCATGGGGCTTCAGCATCTGAAATGAGGAAAAACACTGTTTGCCTTCAGTTTATGGGCAGAACAGTACTTTGTCTTGAACACCTCCAAAAACACTTTCCGTGAGGGTGCGGGCTTGGCTCAGAAAGATGATTGCATTCACGTCACGTATGGGGGTTTCTGGGCAGCCTCTTAGAGCAGCCTCAGCTTATAGGGACAGAGGATAAAAGCTTTACCCAGAATCAACATGATTCAGAGTAAGTAAAAACAGGCTAAGTAACAGATCCAAGAAAGCCATAACTTCCCCAACCAACCAACTCTTTTGTTGGTTTGTGGTTTTTTGGTTGGTTTTTTTTTTTTAATAAATCAGTGATGTACATGAATCTTCCAAATCAGCGCTGAAAACCCAGCCATGATGCAAGACCAGGCTGCACTGAGGAGCACAGCGTGCCGGCTGTGTTTTGACAGCCAGGACCATGACGCGACAGGCAGCGGGCGATGCTGCAGGGCCAGGAGCGAGATGGCCCGTGGCCAGCCCTGACACGAGCCCCAGTACGTGGCTGCAGCTCATGGCTCAGATGCGATCCCTCACCATGCGAACAGGACACGTCGCGGTGGCTCCTGTCTGGGGCTTGCAGGAACCCAAAAGGCAGCAAGAGAACGTACCTGCATGTCACAGCGACAGCCCGCGCATCCACAGTGTCGGCACCCTTGGCTTCCGATGGGACACAAGTGGAGCAGATCTGGTGCTGATTCTGATTGCCAGTAGCTTCTTAACAGAATGGAAAAAACAGAATAGGATTCCCAAAGCAGGAAGCTGAAGCGAAGCACGTCCTACCCAACACAGATGCAAAGTTTTGAACCCCAGGACCAGCTCCCATGAAGCCAGGAGGGTCCCTGAGGTCTTGTGCCATCACTCCGAGTTGTGCTAGGGGACAGGCTGGTCCCCACCCGAGTACCACGGGCTGACTCGAAACCACGGGGGAGATGAGGCATCTTCTCACTTTTTCCAAACCCCTTCATTTAACAGTCCCGTTTGCAAAGCTCCTCGACTGCAGTCGCACAACCAAGCACCAACAGCTCACCAGTCCCCACCTCACTGGTGCAGCTTCAAAGCCTCCTCCGGGACTGTGACAGTTCGTTAGAAAATGAGGGGGGAAATGCAGTCAATGGCGTCAGTCTAGATGGCGCTCATGTATTTTTTACAGTCTGAAAAAGCGGCAGAGGAGTTTCACCCTGACACCCACTTGCTACCCCGGCTTCTGGCAGCAGCAGATCCGATGGGCAACGCTTTCTGCAGGCACCTCAGAGCAGCTGCACGAGCAGATTCAAGCTCACAGAGCAGGCTGCTCACACGGGTCTAAGTCTACATCCAAGGATTTCAGAGAGCCGCTAATCCCCATCTCCCGCCGACAACCTTCCAGCAACTAGAGCGTCAGCGTTGCAACACAAACTGCCCGAGTGAGAAACTATTAGAGGCAGCACTGCAGCCCTGCCCACACTCAAGCAGAGGCTCTAATTCCATTTTATCTGCTTGTCATCACCTCCTAAAACAAGCCAGGTCCATGTTTTAGTTGGAGAGTGAGGCGTAACTGGGGAAAAGAAATTTTTGCTATATAAAAATAATTCTGAGCAGGTCTGTTTACCACTCTGCTGCCTCAGGAACAGTCCATCAGCAGAGCTGTGGCAACACAACTATCAGAGTTAACGCAGTTTTATTTTGCTACATTTACTGTGCTAATAAAACGGCACAGTCCTGTCCCCGCTACTCACACACAGCCTCTGTGGTGCAAGAACTCTGCTGATACTGTCCTAACTCTGTTAGTTTTAAATGTATTTGCTCCAAAACTAACCACAGCTTTTACTGCAGATAAAGCACTTACCATGAAGCCTCCCCAAACCAGAGGTGAGAGGCCATCTCATACTCCTCTCTGTACTGTATCACAATAAAGGGAACCAAAATGTTTTTCATCAATCCATTAAGCTCTGTCATGTGCTGCTCTTAGATTGAAGGATAAGGCTCAGATGCAGCATTCTTCAGCTGTAAGGCTGATTTAAAAGGTTTTCATCATCATCATTTTGTTTTAGCAGAAGTTGCTCCTTCTTTGAGCAAAACAAGGGTTTGGGGTTTTGCATAAGCTGAAAGAGAGAGCAAAGACTAAACTTTTCCCAAGTTTCTGTATTCCTTTTACTCCATGTCAATGCAAATCCAGATTTTTCATCAGTCAAACCAGAAAACCATCGATGCAAAGGACCCTCTTCAATAAGAGAAAGGAAGAGAGAAAGAAAAAAGAAAGAGAGAAGCCCTGTTGGCCAGTCCAAGGGAGCAGCGATGTCCGGCAAGCACCAGCAGGACAAACCTCCTGTCCCCTGGGATGGCACTTCCCTGTCAGTCCCCAGTTCCTCCCACATCCCAGCCAATTTCCAGTTTTCAGGGAAGCTGAAAGCTCAGCTACAAGCAGCATCAGTTTGCAGCTGAAGGCCCATCACCACCACCACCACAGCTAACCTTAACACAGGGGTACGGGCAGGGATTCCCAAGCCACTTTCAGCAATTTAAGCACCCATCTCAGACCACTAAAAACGAGTACGGGTGGACATTCTGGGACATGGTGCTACTTCCAAAAATTGTTTGTTAAAGCACTAATGAGCATCTGCACCACTGCTGAGTACAGGAAGGAACAAGCGCTTCGGGCTTTGCTGCTAACGAACATGGAGGAGTGGTCCAGCTTTGAAGGAGGGAAGGGGGCTGTGTTTTTAAGGCAGGAAGATCTCAATTTTCTTTTCATTGCTGCAATGAAGCTCTGAGCAGGCAGGCAGGCTGGCTGACAAAGTGTGGCCTTTGAAGTCCCAGGAGATCTGTTACTTCTTTCAAGCTTTCAATCTGTCCTGCCACCCGTTTGCTATTGCTGTAGGGTATCTGCTGGGGAACCAGGTTCAGTGCCTCCACCAGCAGAGAACAGCATGAGAATGGCACTTTGCACCAAAAAGCCCATTCCCATTAAAAATAAATAAATAAAAATCACTTTACTCCAGCTCCATATCACCAGAGTAACAAAATGGTAATTTCCTCTTCCATATGATGCGTGTATATGTAAAATCAGCACTGGTGATCTCCCCTTTGGTTCAGTGCTGCAATTCCTTACATTTTATAAAATCCTTTGGCAAATGAAACATAACCTTCACAAACAAAACTTCCAGTGGGAAAGGTAATTAGCCACATAACTGGTGGCTTCCGATCCAGCTGCAGCAGCCAGCGTACTGACTGCAGCAGTACAGCAACTTAAATCAATAGGTAGATGTAAAAAGTCAGAGCAAACGAGGCGTGTGCTCCTGGTGGATCCTCGCAGGGGATTTGGTACAGAAAGAAGTGCAGCGGGGGAGGAGACCGAGGATGGATGCAACACGTAATTGCTTTCTCAGCCAGTGGGTCCAGGTTGAGAGCTGGTTTGGATCTGGACAACATTTGATTCCATAACTGATAGAAGCGCATGAAAGATACTTACACCTTTCTGTCAGCTGTGATTTAAACCTAACAACATATGGAAACAAAACCCAGATTTTACAGACATGCAGTGTAATCACTTTGGACAAAGTAACTTGGGAGCAACCAGAGATGAAGGGCAGCCAACACTTAAGCTGTGCACTGCAAGATGCCAGTTAGAAACACTCACCTGGGCTGAGCGCACCGATTTAGCCATGAACGTGCTATAAAAAAGAAAAACACCCTGAAGACCATCAACAGCAGAAGATACTTGAAAAAGAAACTATAATACACAAGTATTAAGAATGATTTTCAGAAATTTCCTTTAAGAGAAAAGTAAAGCACCCACTGGATGCTCTGCAAGATAAACACTGATTACAGCTGGGAATAACCAGACACACGTTCAGTAACAGAAAGTGGTGTGTGGCAGGAAGGAGACTGAAAGGACATGGAATACTACCACTACATAAAAAAGCCTCAGCACTCCGATATTAGAAGCCCTCTGAAGTTTCCAGAACAAAAGTTGTCTCTTTCCAAGAGAAGCCCTCACATCCGCATGTGCTCGTACCTATTTATATACCTCCAGTAAAAAAAAAAATCACGGCTGCCGACTCCTTTCTGACGTCCCACTCCCAGAAATAGCTGCTGCGACGGCTCCTGGAACAGCCTCAGCCCCCTCGGCGCTGATGTCCAACGGCCGCGCGGCTGCAACGCTTCTCATGGATTAAAAAAAACAAACCTCAAAACAAGTCTGTTTAAAACGCAGCACAACTGCTGCACCGGCACAGCGACAGCAGCAGCGCACGTGTGGCCGGGGAGATTTCACCCCCTTCCTCCTTGGCTGTAGCAAAGCGTTGATGCAGAACCCAAACACCCGTTCCTGCACCCCCAGTGCTTCCCACGGGAGGAGGAGTCATGAAGAGGATCCCAAGACAGATTCGGGATCCCCCTGGTTTCGTGTCCTCTGAAGGCAGGGTCAGGGCAAGACAAAGGGTACATCAGAAAAGCCCAAGATCCCACAGATTCCCCCCTCACCAGGAGCTGGAGAAAAATTCCTCAGCCCTCCCAGAACAGCCCCTCTGTGGACGGGCATCCCAGCCCAGAGCTCCGCACCCACCTTCACACGGTTCAGGTATCCAAAATACCCGAAGCCACCATTCTTGGGCTGGTTTGCTTTGGGGTTGGGTTTTTTGATGGGGGTTTTTTGAGCTTTTTTTGGTCATCCTTGGGCTCCACCTGATTAGACGGGGCATCAAAACATCAGAAAGCAAGGGCATCTCCTGCAAAATCCCCCAAAGCAATGCTCTGGGCTTAAGACAAGGAAATTCTGCACGCTGCTGCTAGTATAAAAACAGGTCATTTGTTCCTTCAAAAGTCAGGTTCAGCGTTTTTAGGTCTTTTTCAAAAGTAAGCCATGACATAGGGATCCAGGCAGTATGAAACAGGCTGTAGGTTCGACACAGCTGCAAGCAAGGCTGGGTGGGCGAGGGGTGACCTGCTCAGAAGGGGGGTCCTGCAGTCCCTGTGAGCCAGTAGCTTATCCTCGGGTGTAAGAAGGGAAAGGACAGCGGAACTCACAGATGAGACGGATGCTTCAGCGGGAGATGCACAGCAACTGAGTTCAGGGCTGGCACGCTCTGCTGCCAGACGAAGCCTCTGATCACACCATACTCCTCCTCACCCGCCTTAGAGACACACTGAGGTGGCAGCAGGAGCACATTTGACTTCCGAACCCTGCAGCGCCGATACCCTGTGAGTTAGCCCCTCCTCGGTGTTTCACCAGCACCCTGGAGAAAACCAGCACCCTAGTCACACAGATGCACCACCCACCCCACTGTGCTCTAATGCCAGAGCCTGACAAGAAAACCAACTTACTATGCATGTAGCAGCACACACCGGTTTGCAGAAGCTGCTCCCGAGAAAGCAGAGGATCCCGTGTCCTCCTGATGCCTGAGCAACGGCAGGAACATTCAGCTCGCTTCCAAATTTCAGTGGTTCGAGCAAAGTCAGTAAATTCCACGCAAACCACCCAAACTGCAAACCACAGGCTTGTCACTCGGAACAGATTGTGTAGATACTCACCAGAACAGCAAATACCTACGCCGTTAATAGACAGCTTTCATCCGCGGGATCGGACCGCAACAATCCCCCTCACCCAGGCAACACGAACACACTAAAGCTATCGGTCATCTGCTAACAGCCCAGCCTGGGTGGGATGGTTTTGGGGTGCCCATCCCAACCTTCAGCCCTACCACGGTGCTCAGAAACCCTCCCTAGGAAGATGTCCTGGCACAGCCACACCAGCACCTTGCACCAAACACCGACCGTGCTGAGCATGCCCACCAGTGGCACCAAATCCCCTCCAGCACCCACCCCTCAACACAAGCCTGGTTCACGCGAAAAACACCAGTAAGACCCAACGCAAGAGCTGGGTACAGCTCCAGTATTAGCAATATAAAGCCAGGCTTGGAGCATCTCCCAGGAGCGCGCTAACACGGTAGCAAAGTTGGGTTCCGCTCCTGGCATGAACACAGCCTGATGCCTTCCACTCAGTTGGGATACGATGCGCTATAGTAAATCATCATTAGCACATACTCCAACCCATTTTTCTTCACTGTCAACAAGTGGCACAGCCAGAAGGACTCTACGCTTAGGGAACATCTTTGCCTTTTGTTTGTGCAGGGATTTGAAGTCCAGATTACAGCTCTCCAAAGCACAAGGAAGATAACAACTCAGCCTCAGATTAAATTCTGGAGTAGAAAATCATCCACAGCCACCAGCTGCAGGAAAAGCCCGGTAGGAGCTCTGCGGTTGTACTTGAACTAAGCAAGGACTGCTCTGCTTGGCTATTTTCTTCCCTGTTGTACACAACCACCTCTGGACCAGGTCTGGACACAGGATTGCATCAGGGACCCATCATGGTATCAGCCCAGCTGCATTGGCCACCATAGGCCAGACCAATAAAATGATCCTTTTTAAACTTCAAAATATTTTTGCTGGGGGAAAGAGGGTGTTGTAAACTCACTGGTGCTGCCCACTTAACTGGACCACATCTATTTGTATTGAGGCAACTGCAGCAACCACAAGCTGCAGTTCTGGAGCAAGTCTCAAAACATCTCTGCCACATAATGTCCACATAACCGTAGTTTTAAGAGGGCAGACTAGGAAAAAAAACCCAAAAAAACACCACACCAAACTAGTAAAGCCTGAGCATCCAAGCAACCCTCTCCCCAGGACACTCACGGTCCCCTCAGGAGGGAGGCCACCCCCAAACCCCCCCCGCTTTGCACACTACAGCAGCCATCTCAGCAACACAGCCCTCCCCAAGTACACCCATCGCTTGTGCACCCACAACAAGCAGCTCAGGTTCAGCTCCCTCCCTTACCAGACAGCACCCAGTCCCCAGCACCCGCTGTCAGAGCAGACTCCCCCAGCAGCAACCCCCAACACTGGAGCACAAAATTTCGGGCTGCTACATTCGGCTCGTGCAGCAGAGCCTCAGCTCTGGCCCCTGGTGCCACAGCAGAGCAGGTCACACTGTTTTGCCAGCCTCTGAAGCTGGGACAAACCAAGGTCTCCCCGCGCCCAGGCAAGACAAGGTGCAGCTCCACTCCCAACTTCAAGGCTCAGCAAACCACAGAGGGAAGAAAAAAAAAAAAAAGAAAAAAGAAAAAAGGAGTGACTATTGCTCAAGGGTGAGCATCAAGCGCTATCACTTGAGGACATCCTTCTCCTGGCCTGTGGGAGAAACATTCCCCTTCCCAGCGAAGAGCCTCCTTGAAGCAGCAGTGGCAAGAGGTTTGCAGCAGATCCACCTTCTTCAAAATCGAGGGAGAGGAGGTTGCTGGAGGAGGCGCTGCAAGCCACAAAAAAGGGTCTCCTGTATTTTCACTCATCTGCTGCAACCACGTGATTGTGAGATACATTAGTATAAACACAAGGTTTATTTTTAAATCTTTTTATTGGTAAGTCCACCACAGTCATTTACAAGTTATCACAGCAACAAACTCCCCCAAAATGTCTGTCCCTGGACCACTGCAACTGTTCCAAGGGAATGATGGGTTGGTTTTGTGAGGTTTTTTGCCTTTTTAAATGGTACACAAACCTGAGTATCTGGAGTTTTCTTTCTTCCCATCCCTTCAAGCTGCGGAGTCACCAGCAAGCCATGACACACATCACTACGAGACTCTGCTGCGAGAGCCGATTACTGACAAGAGCTACGTTGTCAGCGATGAAGGTCTTGCGGTTTACAGATGGATACCGTGCAATTTTTCTCCTACTAAACTAATCAAAATTGCATCGTGATCCACCCGACAACAGCAAAACAAAGCTTACCGTACTGGCAAATTTGGGGCAATGCAGCCTGAAGACAAGTCCTCCTTTCCTCCACAGGCCGGGACAAGTGCAATACTCTACATATAGCTACAAGTAATGCAACAAATCCCCACCCATGGAGAAACCAGCGCAAAGCATCTTCAGATCTTCCATGGAAAAAAAAGAGGGAGAGGGAGGGAAGCTTCAAAACCCATTATTCACCACAGATTCACCACCACCACAGTCAGTTTTGCATGGATTTGCACAGCAATTTTAGTAAGCTGGGATGCAAACCTGCAAAACTGACTGTAATCAGCACCATCTTCTCCAGAAACTGCCACTAGCTCGGATGCACTTTATCTAGCAGTACTGTAAGTGCCCACATTACAGTAGGTCCAATTCAAAGCTACCTGCACTATGAGCACTTTGATACTGCTAGGACAAAACTACTTCCCGAGCAATTGCCTTCAACGAAAAAAAACCCGCTTTAACTAAAATTGTAATTGCTGAGCTAAAGCCAGATGGATGCAGTTTTTTTGGACGCGCAGGCAGCAGCTTGTGCCAGAAGGAGCATTTAGGGCAGTAGATTCTACGCTACTTCACTAACTGCACTAGATGCACCTTAACACAAGAACCATTTGTAACGTAGCTCTAACGCAGCAAAACAACAATCCTGGTTAGGTCCGTGCCCTGCTACCGTCACTGAATCGCCACAGTAATGCCAGAAGTGCTTATACTGCAGTAGATCCTGAACTCTACCTGCACTGTAAGCACTTTTGCACAACTCAAGGCCCATCACCAGACAGAAACTCTTCTGCTTAAAAGGTCTTCTTGTTTCAGTGCAGCGAAAAGCATCGCAGAAGCATTTTGACTGAAGCACAGGAGCCAACAGTACCTGCCAAGAGAGAAGACTAATATTAACGTTGCGTAACACAGATATGGATTTGCTACTCGATCTAGCAGAGATTTTCTTATCGAAGCCCAGAGGCAGAAACAGGTTCAGTTTTAAGGAGGCAGTTTAACTGAGAGCACACCACAAAAGGAAGGGTTTGCAGCTAGTTTTCACTTAAATTAAGGTGAAAATGTCTTCCTCCCGTTTATAACGGCAGTTAAAAAGCACCATAATAGGTATCAAAACATCCCGGTTTCCTGCTCTCGTGCGTTACTACAGCACACAAGACATTTTACTTGGCCTTTCTCCCGGAGATTTACCGAGTATCTTGCATCACCCAACCACCAAACATTTCCCACCCCCCCAGTAGGGTAAGAAAAGTTCTGACACATGATCCCGCACCCGATAATGGAGTATCTGTACTCCAGATGATGCCGCGAACTGCAGCGCAGCACCGAAGCGACGGACCCCCCTCGCAGGAGGGGAAAAGAAAAAAAAATATGTATATATATATTAGCTAATTTAAATTTCCCTCCGGAACCACGCTGTCAAGACCCAGTGCTACAAACCTGCAGAGGTGGGATGGCTTTTGGTGGGGATGCCCCCTCCCCCCGCCCCGCACACCCCCAGGGGCTCTTGCAGCAGTGGAGGCGCTCCGGGCGTTTGTGTGTGTGGTGGTGGGGTGTCCTCTGCCACGGGAGGGCCCCCACCCCCGGCCGGACATTATCTTCCCCCCCCCGGGGCGGCGCAGCCCGCCGTTATCTCCCCCGCACTGACCATCTGCGCGGGGGGGGGGCGGCCAGGGGGATTATTCGGGCGCGCTCGCCACGTGCACGGCGCCCCCCCCCAACCCCGGGGGTGCAACGGGAGCATCGCCGGGGGCAGCGGCCGGCCCCGAGCACCGGCGCTGGCAGGGCGGGCTCGCCCCGGCCCCGCACGCCGCCCCCCGCCCCCGGCCCGCGAGGGGGTGTGAGGGCGCCCCGCCACGTGCTGCCCGCCCCGTCTGGGGGGCGCGCGCTGCCACCGCGGCGGCGATTAAAGCGCAGGAACAAAGCACGGTGGGAAATGCAGTCCTCCATTCAAAGCCCCAAAAACGCGCCAAGCCGCCCGCCCGCCCCCCCGCGGCCCGCCGCGCCGCCGCCAGCAGGGGCCCGGCCCCCCCCCGCGCCCGCGGAGACGGGGGACACCGAGCCCGCCGCCGAGCTGAGCCGCGGGCGGCCCCGCACGGCCGCGGGCGGCCCCTTTGTCCCGGCCCGACGGGGCAGCCCCGCTGCCGCCCGCCGCCGGCCCCCGCCCGCCTCGGCCCCCCTCCCCCCGCCGGCGCCGCCACCCCCGGTCTTGCCTGAGGCCGGCGAGGGCGGCCCGGGCGCGCGGGGCGCGGAGCCCCGACGGCAGCTCCGCCGAGCGCGTGGTCGGTCCGGCTCCCGCCCGCCCCCTCCGCGCGCCAGCCAGCGCGCGCGTGCGCGCCCCCGCCGCGCGCCGCCTCCCGGCCGGCCCCGCACTACAAGCCCCAGCGCGCCCCGCGCCCCGCGCATGCGCCCCGCGCGCCCGCCCCCCCACCCACCCCCCGCGCCGCCGCAGCCGCCATGTGCTCGCCGCGCGCGCCCCCTCCCCCCACGCACGGTCCACGCCGGGGCGGCGCGCGCGCCCCCCCCCCCCCCCCCCGCCGGTCGCGGGAGAGATGTAACGGGGGGGGGGGGGAGTAACAGCGCGAGCAGCCCGCCTTCCCGCCCCCCCCAACCCCCCTTCACCGCACGCACGGGCAGCGGCCGGCCGGGCAGCCCCGGGCTTCGGTCTCCCGCCGCGGCCCCGTCCATTGTTGGTGCCGCGGGAGTCGCCGGCCGTGGAGGGAGGGGGGACCGGGGGTGGGGGGGGGCCACCGGGCGGCGCGGGGAGCGCAGCGTGGGAGCCGCGGGCCCGTGCGGGAGGCTGGGCGAGCCCCGCGCACTCCTACAGGTGGGTGGCGGCCGCCGGCGCCCGAGCAAGGCGCTGCCGGGCCCCCCCCCCCGCACCCCCCGGCACCGGGGGTCGGGGCTGCGCGGCCCCCATGCCCCGGGCAAGCCGCGCCGGCCGGCAGAGATTACGGCGCAGCTCGGCGGGTCGCGGGAAGCCGCGCAAGAGGGGAGGCGGAGGGGAGGGGGGGGGGGGGGGGAAGAGAGAAAAAAAAAAAGGGGGCAAAAAAAATTAAATAAGATAAAATAATGAAAAGCTTGCAAACGCGGGGAGCACCCTCGGGCTCGCGCCGGCGGCTGGGGAGGGAAACAGAAAAGAAGCGCGAAGGAGAGAGCAGGGAATGGAAAGATAAACACGTTACCTTTGAGCCCGAGCAAAGCCCTGGAATAAAAAGGGTTTTACGAAAGTGGCGCGAAGACAATATCATGTGATCCCAGCCCAGGGCGTCTCCTTCCCGCACCGACCAGCCAAAAAAAGAGAGAGGAATAAAGGAGGGAAAAAAGTACATCCGCTCCCCTCACCATTAGCATAATTAATTGTGTCCTGCAGCTGCAGCCGCGGCTGCCCGGCCAATGGCAGCCACCGCCGCCCCGGCCTCCTCTTCCTCCCGCCCGGCGAGGATGGCGATGGCCGGGGACCGGGGGAGGCTGGGGCGGGCGGCGCGGCCCGGGGCCGGTGGGGAGCGGGCGGGCGGCCGGCGGGAGCCGTGCCCGGGGCGGGGGGGCAGCACCGGCAACTTTCGGGGGGCACGGCGGCCCCTGTGGGGAGCGCTGCGGGGGGCTGGCGCGGCGGGGGGGGCCGCGCACTCGCTCCCTTCCCCGCCTGGAAGCGGCAGCCCTGCGGCCCCCCCCGGCCACGCGTGGCCGCGGTCACTCGGGACCCCCGGTGCGGCGCTGGGTGGGAACGTGTGGCCGTTTGGGGGTGAGAAGCCCCCAAACGATGCGGCGTGGGCCCGGCCCGGCCTAGCTTGGCCTACACGGGGGCCGGCGCGGCCCGCTGCACCGCCGAGCCGCTGGCGGCTGCCCCCGGCCGCCCCCCGTGGCCTTCCCACACCTGAGCCCCCCAGGTGCACCCCGAGGGGCCCGGCTGCACCTCAAGCCGCCCCCCGAGGGGTCTGGCCCGAGCTTGGCCGGCCTGGGGGACCCCCGGCCCTGACACGGCAGGGCGGGCTGCCTTGGCGGGCGGCCCTCGCAGGAATGCTAAAAATGCGCTAATTGTGCCCTGCCAGCGGCCGCCGCTCCTCAAGGATTAAAAGTACTCATCCTTTTTCAAAATAAAAATAAAAATAACATCGATCGGGAAGGAACGGTTTCGCCCAGCTTCCACCCCCCCCACCCCCCGGCCGCTGCCTTCGGTTTGGCGAAAAAATACGAGGTGCCTGGTTGCACCCTGATCATCGGTATCTGAAGTTAGAACAAAAAGGTCCCCATGGAAACGGGGGAGTAATCTATCAGTATTGCGTTCGTTACGCGAAGAGAAAAAGGCTTTTGTCCCGCCTGTATTTACTACTGTTTAATTTCTTTTTGAAAATTCTGCAGCCAAGTTCCCCCAGGTTTGGAGGGCGAGCTCGGCCGAGCGTCCCCGCTGCCCTCCCTGCCTGCGCATGTGAGGCCTAAAACAAAGCGACCGTATCAAAGCGCTCCCCGAGCAAGACGGGAGGGCTCTCCGCAGGCAGACCTGTTTCGGGGGCTGTTGTATTATTTGTTCCAGAAACTGCAATTTGTTTCTTCATTATCAGTGGAAATGCTCGGCCGGGTTGTTCTTTGCAGACTTTCACGTTGCGGTGTCCTCGGGTAGATGCTGAATTTACTGACTCCTGATTTGGAGCTGCGGGGAGATGCCATGTAATGGAGGATGTGGTAAAATTCAAAATTTAAATTTTCGCCCCATCAGGCAAAGTACCATTCTGAGGTCCTGAATCACGAAAGCTAAAAGAAAGCAAAGTGCTCAACATTAAAGTCGGTAATTTAGCACGGGTGTGTAAATTTGTTATCTGTGCCCCTGCAGAAATGGACGAGTGAATTGACACAGAAACATACAAATCAAGTGTCCCAGTAACGCATATACGCACAACAGGATAGAAAACATTCCCAAATAAAAGGTACTTCGTGTCCAACCCTGTGAAAAAAGACTTTTTAAAACTTGTAGCAAACAAGCACTAAACATGGCACAGTACTAGAAAACTTTCTTTGTAAGAGAAAAAAATCATATGCTTTGCGTTGATTTTTTTATTTAACATGAAAAAGTTGTATCATACCTGTTATTCAAGTCTTATGTATGGATAAAGTTATGTGTAAGTGTAGCAGCTTTTACTCAGTCCATGCTGGAAATTGATTATCTCTTTTCTGTCAGCTCAGAAATAAATTAGGCTCTCAACAAAGAGAGCCTGAAGATGGTGAAATAAGTCTACATGAAGTGTTGCACAGATAAGATTAAATGGTATTTTTACATCCTCCTGCTGACCTTTGACTTGTATTTTTGTGTATCTTGGAATGGAGTCTTGGGGTCTGCAAACACATCGGCTGCTAAAAAAAGTAATGGTCAAAGAAAAAAATGCCAGAACGTTTCTTAATATTTTAAAGGGTATTGTCTAGCTAAAGCATTCATCTGCCATGTTAGCTAGGCAGAGTTTCGCCCTGTGTTGACGGCCTTTTCAAATGCACGTGATTTATAGATTGTAAGGTGGTGCTTGTAAAACATATTACTTACTGGGGTAAGGTTTTATTCCAGGTTAGGAGGACCATTACGAAGACTAAGAGAGGTGTTAGCCCTGTGCAGAGGTAGCAGAAAAAAAAGAAAAAAAATTCTCTGAAAATCACTTTCAGAATTTATTGTGAAATTATGTAGCTCACTTTTTCCTTATAGCAGATATGCAGAGGGTTGGATGTTTTTCCTGTAATGGAATCAACGTGCTTGCGTATATGCTGAGAAGGTATTTCTGTTTCCTTCACTGTACTTTTCTTCTCAGTGCTGCAGATCCTTCTGCTCTATCTCTTTGGTTACTGATTCATTCCTGCTCCAACAACTCTGTTCGAGGATTGCCTTGGACTGTCTCCTCCACTTCTCTTTCCTTCAAGAATCAGAACTATTGTCTGACCTTTTTCATGCTGAAGAAAGCGCGGTGAATTGTGCTGAACTACCCAGATGCACTGAACTATCCGGGTACATAAAAGAAAAGGAATGAAAACCAGAAACAAGTAAGAGGGATGTAGCTTTGTGAAACAGAAAATTATTTTTCAAAAAAAAACATTCAAAGATGCAGATCAGTTGCTCTATGGAGAGATTTCTTTCAGGTTAATAAAATCTAACTTATTTCTCAAAATTCTGGGAACAGTTGAAAGTCTTAAGAAGGTCTTCTACTAAACTTCCAGAACAGCAGCATGAAATCAGTGTCCAAAACCCTCTTTTATAGCCGGGTCTGGAGTCTTTCAGACACATTTTATAATTTTGCAAGAAAATGTTCAGAGAGATCAGGTCATCTTAAAAAGAAACAAAAAATGTAAAGGAATATTTAAGAAAAAATACTTCAACAGTCAGCTACAGAGTTATTCTCTTGATCTTGCAGAGGCTGCTAACTTTTTCTGTGAATGCTCAGACAATCACAACTCCGGCAAATCTTTGCAGGCGTGGAGTTCCTAAAGATCATTCCTCTTCTGCACACTTTGGATTTTTCATATAACTGTGGATTGCCTGTCATTTGCTGCTAAACTGTCTTAAAGTGTTCAGCTGAGAAATATGTAGAATGAAAATTATTTTCCTCCTATGAGGACAGAAAACACTTTGAGATTAAAATGCACTATTTTCCTCAATGTAAATGAAAAATTTAACTCAAGATTAGTTTTCTGAATAGTTGCTATGTATTTGCACTTCCCTATGAAAAATGGCCGATAACAGAGGGGTTTCCACAAAGTATTTCACACTTCTGTCATTGTATTAGTAAAACGTTTGAAAGTGGCATTCACCTTTTAATTTCTGTGTACTTTATTTGTAGAACTATTTAATGTAGAAAAACAGGGCACGCATAAGCTATGTTGCCTTGCATTTTTGTTATGTGAAATATGCTTATAAAACCAGTAAACCTGCTCCTAAAGAAGACCAATCCGCATGTAAAATGAGAAACAAATGTATACTAATGGCATGGACTTCATGTCTAATTTGAATTTTTATTTTTTTTACAGTATTGATTGCTGTGATAAATAATGTAACATTTGCTGTATCTCTGATATGCTGTAAAGGACTGCCGCATACTAATGTCTGAAACCTGTCTTTTTAAGAGCTCTTTGACAATTTATTATAAACACTTTTATTACAACGAAATGTAAATGTAAAGAACGAAAGCTCTGTCTTGCATTTATTTTCATAGTTTGGTAGCTATGTAAATATGCTAAATTCTGCATTTTGATTTCTAATACTTTTCATTTATTTTGTATTTATATTGTTTTCTAGCAGACTGAATTTACATTTCTGTGCAGCTCCTTTATGCAATTTCTATACGTTTTGATTCTGTGAGTTGCTCCCACTTTCATTGCATCATGGGAAGTAAAATGAACTCATCCCTTCACAGTACTGGTTTCTTCATCTCTCTGGTTTCAGGTGGGTTAAATCCTGAAATCTGGATCTAAGTTGTCTAATTGAAAAAGCAGCTACTTGCATGACTAAGTGACCCGTGTTGTGTTCATGCGGTAGGGCCCTATGTAATGCTGAGCTGCTATGTTAGAAATGCTCCCCATAGGAACTTGCTCAGTAACAGGGTCTGCATTTTTTTCATGTCAAAATCAATTCTTTGAGGACAGCGTTTTGCAAGCGTAGCCAAGCTGGCCATGCATTTTCCACTTCAGATTCTCTAGGTAGGCTTTCTGGTTAAACACATCTTCACACACACTGCGCATCCTTCTGCCATTTTGATAAGATCATGGATGATACCTGCCCAAACTACTTCACTAAAGTTTCTGTCATTTGAGATTTGCCTTTCTCTTTGGAAGGTTTCTGTTGTATTACAATTTCTCTGCTTCATTTTGCATGTTCTTCGCACATATAGGTTTCCAGTTTTGCCAAATATTACTGGTATTTTGATGAGTCTTCTTATTTGTCTATATAACACAACATTTTAATTCATGACTGCATCCCTGCATTCTAATTATGAAGCACAGTTTTCTATTTTATAACACTACTCAACTTTGCCTTTTGTAAAATTGCTTAATATATTTTATTTCTCCGCAGCTGGCAATCAGACTGCGTTGTGAGAGCTGTCTAGGTTTTGTGTAAATCTTCATTTTTTGGTAAGCCACATATCTAAATATGTGCCTAAGCCCTTAAAACTGTTAAATATCTTTAATGAGGGGTGTATAAGTTTGCAAACCATGAAAGCTCTGTCCTGAGGAGCAGTACTCTTTCCCTCAAAACAAGTTACAAAGGCAGGCTACATCATGAAGGTGATCCTACACACGTTTTATACACATGCTGGGTAATGTGGACACAAGCAATCCCGCTGATTATTCAGCCCAGTCCAGATGTGCAAGGGCAGGGAAGCTTTGGGTCCCGGTCCTGCACAGACATTTGTGTGCAGCTTAACTTCTCCTTCAAGCCAGGGGAAGAAAACAGGACATGTTTAAACTTCTTTACTGTGCATGTGTAAATTTAAGAATATGCTCAAGTCATTTCTAGATAAGACATCTCCTTCCAAAGTATATTTCCCTTACACCACGTGACATTTTAGAAATGAGTCAATGAATTACTGTTTGACTACAAGTTACACATAGAATTCATATTTTATTGAGCTCTGTCACTCTGTTACTGTAGGATGCAGTACAGTATTGCCTACATTTTCCTCTGCAATCTGCAGGTGTTATCAGTGTGTGAGGTAAGGACCTGGTGAGAAGATCCAGACCTTGTCTGGGTGGTCTGTATGTTGCTTTCGGTCCTAACATTACTTCTCAGGTAAAGGAACACATCTACCTTTCCCCTGTTGATCAGCCTGTACACGCTCTAGGGGGTTGAGCAGATATTAGATTTTGAGACCTGTTTCTGACAGGCAGCCTCTGAAAAGAGGCAGAGAGATGGGTGTTTCTGCATGTAAGAAAACTGGCAGCGTAGACACACACCACATCGTCATGCACAGCCAAAAAAACAGCTGGCACTTTTTTCCCTGACGTTGAATTCCTACAGCTGCATGCAATAGGAAATGCTAGGATTCCTCTCTCTTTTTTGCAGAAGAAACATGAGCATGTTTCAGACAGAAGCTCTCTGGTTGCCTGTTAAATATACAAAACTTGTGTAGACGCAGGGCAGGCTTTATAAACCACCTGCAACTGGCAGGATGCTCCTACTTCACGAGGTCTCACCAGCATCCCTGAGGCCCTCTTCTGTGCGACATCAGATGGTTCTTCAAGAGCACCAACAATCGGTGCCTCTTCAAGAGCATCGACTGCATGAAAGCACGTCCTAGACAAAAATTAGTGTGTGTAGCCATGAAACTCAAAATCCTGTCGGTTGGGATAAGCTCCTCAGAGCAGGGCAGCACAAAGTAGTTTCTACATCCATTTGGGGGAGGCATTTCATTATGCAGCTTGTCAACGTTTCCTTTCGGTGATTCCCTTTCCGAACACCAGTGCAGGAGCTGGGCAGCAGCTGCAGGTGTATCTCAGAGAGGCTGTCGCCTTTTGCAATCGCATTTCAGAAATTCAGGGGAGAGTTGAGTTCGCAGGGCAGTTGAAACACGTTGGAACCTCAGGCTGACTAAACACTGGGATGCCTACTCCAGCCTGCAGAGCAGCTCAGGATTAGAAGGGCATAAAAACAGCTTAAACCTGCTGTATGTTGCCAGAGCTATGGCCAGAGGCATAACACACAATCTCACCTCTCCTCCCGATGCAACGCTTTTTTCCAGTGCATGTGTTGTGCGCCGGGTCCCTACTAAGCCACTAAAACATATTAACAGCAGTTTAACACATTTGGGGATGCTCATAATTAAAAGATGAGCCTGTTATCCCAAGCTCAAAATGTTCTGCTGGAAAAGAAAAACATGACAGGAGGCAGACAAACCTAGGCATGAGGAAGAACATGTGGGAAATGGTGGGAAGATCTGCTTTGAGTATAAAGTCCAAAGATCCAGCCCAGCCTGGCTATAAAGCTGAGGATAGGTAGAGACTGGAATTCACATACAAAGGCGCAAAGGTGGGGTTTTTGGCAAAAATACTGGCCTTTCTAGGAGGGAAGCTCCTTTCTGCAACAGAGTGCAGTGACTAAATGTCTAACCAAGGACAGGGGGTGGAATTCCCCCGCCGGGACCTGTCCCAGCTGCGAAAACCTCCCGCAAGCGGTGTCCCCCCGCCGCAGCGGCACCGGTGCGGCTCTGCCCCCCAGCCGCGGCCGGGCGAAGTACAGCTCCGGGGGGGGACGGCGTGTGTCCCCGGGTAATGCCCCCGCGCTGGTGACAGAGGGAGACAGGGGGACCTGCGGGGTGAAGCCAGGAGCTGACGAGACCCCCAGCCTGGAGCCCGGCGCCGGGCAGGCGGCTGGAGATGTGGGCTGCTGGCAGCATCCCGGCGGCGGCGGGGGCAGCCTGGGGTGCGATGGAGCCCCGGCACCGGGGACAGCCCGGGGACCGGGGACAACCCGGGGTGTTGATGGAGCCCGGACACCGGTGGCAGCCCGGGCACCGGTGGCTGCCCGGGGACCTGTGGCAGCCCAGGCACCGATGACAGCCCGGAGCCCGGTGGCTGCCCGGGACAGGGGGCAGCCCAGGGCGCGATGGCAGCCCGAGGAACCGATGGCAGCCCGGGGACCGGTGGCAGCCCGGGGACCGGTGGCAGCCCGGGGACCGGCAGCGCAGCAAACGCCGCCCGGCACAGCCGGCGGGGCCGAGCCCTGCCACCGCGGAGCGCAAGCGGCTGCAGCGCCCCCGCCCCGCCCGGCTGCCGCCCCGCCGCCGGCCGGCGAGAGCGCGGTGGGACCGGTTCCTGCCCCATCACATCCGCTAACTCATTCCCCCTGGCTCAGTCTTCCAGAACTTGGAGCTATTAGTTCTGGGAAAACACCCCCCTCCCCACGTTTGCATAAATTTGCTCCTACTGTGTAAATGAACCTATGAAATCTATTTCCAAAGCGATGCTTCTGAGGTGTCATTTCATTAACCCGGATAAAACACAGAATGGATGTGGATGCCAGGTATGTTTTCATGTCGATCATGTATCTCAGGACACTCGAGTTCTCTTAATGTTTAAGAACGGTTTACTGTGCAGCTCATGACATGAAATTATTTTCCAGTTAAACATGAGCCATATGCAACCAGACGAGGCAAATTTGCAGTTTTCATCGCAGAGTTGTCAGCTTTGCAAAAATGAGTGAAAACATTCAGATCATTGTGATTCAGCCCTTGAAAGTCATTACATTGGACATTTAATAATGTTACCCGTCATTATTTTTTTTTTTGCAAGAATAGAAGTTAAAACTACAGGCAATGTGTAGAAAGTCTTCGAGGCAGTAACTTTTTAAGAATTTATACTAACCTGAGTTAATAAATAAGTCATCTAGTTCCCAACTCCTCCTGTTACATATGCCCTTTTGTTAACAATTAGAGAAAAATCATACGTTATATTCTTTAGATTTTCATGGAAATTATAGGTGAGTTCGGCAAATGCCTAAACACGCAAGTAGCTTTATTTATGTGATTAAAGTTGCTTTTGCATGTAAATATTTGCAGGATAAGCCTTTAAAAAGCATACATCAACTAAAAATATTGATATGTATAACTTTCCCTGTTCAATTAGCTCTTGCCAGTACCGACTAGCAAAAATAGGGCATTCGATAACAAAAATGCCTTTCTGCCACGTCAAATGGTGAAAGATTTGTTGACTTCTGCCTCCTACAGGATTGAGATAGAAAAAGGCAAGTTTAGTACTAGAGGCAGGACTGTCTAAAACCAGAGATTCTGCAAATGACTCTGTCATCATAGCCACACTTAATTTCCACAAAATGCTACATTCTGCTATTTGAATCTATCACAATTTTTTTCTTCTATGTGATCATTACAAGAAACCGAAGAGAATCAAATTCAAGAAAAGTAATTGAAAAATTAAGAGTTTTAATACAGAGCAAAATGCAAAATGTATAGCAGCATGCGTTTACCATTGATTTTTTTAAAGTTTCAAAATTGATTAATTGAAAAACTTGGGGGGAAAACCAAAAATGCACAAAAATTACAGGCAGACAGCAAGAGAGCAACTAGCATGGCTGGGGTTACTTTCAGATCAGCGTGTGTTCTTATGTAAACTGAAAAGCTTAAAAGATAACAGCAGCAGTAACTATTAATACTGAAATCATATCTATCGACAAGAAGACAGTCATAGGAGTTTTATGAGCTCTGCACAGGAGTGAAACTCTAACTGAAATATATATTACACAAAACAAACTCCGTGCAATTTCACCTCAGAAATGCTTTTGAGGTACCTTGTGACGAGGCGCTGGGTCATGACCTAGGTCTTGAGAAGCCTGAGTTAGTAGATGTTAGTTTTCGTTGGGGCTTTGTTTACCATGGACTTAGACATTTTGTATTATTAAGAATCTGTGGCTTATGAGGACATTCTATTTATCTTACCAGTCTTTTTTGATGGAAATGCCTGAATTTTCTTGGAAACAGGGATTTTATTGTGGATTCTTGGTGCCCCTTGGAGAGGCTTATTTTTCTGGACAATAGTTTTCCTTAGTGTCACTACCCTTTTGATTTCCCAATGGTCACAGGCTCTCAAGGTCGTGCAAAGTGCATCCTTTTGTTATAAAGGACCCAGAATTTTGTATAAAAAGGCAGCAAAAAGATCTCTGTTTAGTGATTTAAAGTATATTTTCTGCCATGTATCTCTGCATTAGATTTTGGCCATTTTGCTAAAAAAAACTGTGTAATTGGGAAGATAAAAGGTTTACAGGCAAATTACAAGAGTACATTCAGAATATATATGTATTTTAATTTACCACACATTCCCATGTAAAACTGAAATGCAGATTCTGAAGCAGAATTTTCCACATGAACCTCTGTATAACTTAAAAATTCAATGTATCAGAGATCTTGTACCTTACATATATTTTCATTTAAAGCATTAAACCAAGATGCCTTTCTATTTGGTTTAATTTGATTTAGCTTGGCTTTTCCTTTCCTTTCTAAATTACTCATTTAGATAGATCCTGTTCTCTTACATTCCTCCTGATGAGTGCTGCATTACAAAATGTGGATGGCTGCTGTGGCTTGTGGTCTCACTGCATTTTGTGATGGTGCCTTGCTTTGCCTAGGAGGTAAATAGTTCCTCTCTGTACTAAGCAGAAAGCACAAAACTTGATGAAGACTGAAGATTCAGTGAGAATAATATGAATTCTAACATGCAGTTTTCCTTTAAGATTTGTCTGTGTTTGCAATCCCCTTTTGACCTCTGTAACATCGAGTTTTGATTAAATGTGAGAAAATACATCAGTCTTTAAGGGTGTTAAATTTTAATTCTTTTGCACAGAATTCCCTATAAAATTATTCTCTGCTTTGTAGGAAATATATGAAATCGTTTCAAAAACTGTTTGACAGCATGCCTAGGAGTAAGTACAGTTTGTCTTCAAAACGTTGTAGGCTGCATGAGGTGCCTCAGGGCTCAAGAGGTCACTTGTAGGTTTGGGCTTTTTACGAAGTTTTTAGCATGCCTGTTAGGCTGCGGGCTTTTGTTGTGCTGCTTCTTCCAGCCTTTGCATAATCAGTTTTAGAACTACCCTATCATGTGTTCTCACTAGAAAATCTGCAACCAAAAATAATTGTTACAAAGATCCCATGCGTTAGCAACTTAAAAATCATTGCTTTGAGGACAGTTTAATTGTCTTTTGAAAAAGGGATTAGTCCATGTGTTTCTACAGAGACAACCAACAGTTGCAACATAAAATATTTCAGTACTCTTAGCATTGTTCCCACAGATAAATTCTCACAATCAGTTTAATTGTAAAATTACGCAATTCAAAACAATCTTTTTTAAAAAAAAACTTCTCCACTTTCCTGACATAAATGTGGACTTTAAAGCTACAGCCTTTTGAACCATATTTTTTTTTCTCCAAATATGCTTTTCCTTACTTTTTTTGAAAGTCTCGAAGAAGAAATGAGAAAAATCAGTTGATTTCTCTTTTTTTTTTTTTTCACAAGTAGTGTCTGACCATTTTCATTGTCTAAACTTGCTCCACTAGCACAGCACTTTAACTTTGCTCTGCAAATCCCTGGGTAACATTTATGTACAAACAAAAGAGTGGTAACTGCATATTTTACCTGCACACATTTTTATTAAAAGAAAATTTAATTACAATGGTTTGCATAAATTACCAGCCAATTCCCTGATACAAAGCTTATTAAAGTCAATGGGATTTTTTCTCTTCACTGATTTCAAGTTGAATTAGAGAAAGTCATTGAAAAATATTTTAACAACAGCTTTTTTAAATTTTGTATAACAATATATGACACAATAGATTGTTTTCAGAGACAATAACACAGAGAATTTTATTTATCTATATTTTTTATTTGCTATTTTTCCATATTTTGCAATCTTCAGTGGAAAAAACGCTACTAGCTTCAATAGCAGCTTTGCTTAATTAAGAATTTAGGACCAGTTTTTCTTTCTTTTTTTTTTTTAATCTTTTTACTTGAAATGTTTTCAGGTCAAAGTAGAGCTGATTCTCTAATTAAGCTCTTACATGCTGCTATGTTCTAATAACGATAGAGTTAGAAGGCAACAAATTCACTAAATCCCCCAGTCCTGACAAGTCAGGTTATTCTCCCATCTGCTCCTATTTACCAGAATCACTTTTAAAATCTACCTCTCCGATTCCCACAGAGCAGGCTGAAGGATTTTCATTACCTCGGAGTTACATATTTAATTTGTAAAGAGATGATGAATTCTTAAAAGGTTCTATTCCACACAGCGGTTGTTGGGTTTTTGTTTTTGTGGTTGTTTGGGTTTTTTTAGAAGAATATGGAATTTTCTTAGAAACCATGATTCCTTTTTAGTTTAGATCTTTTCTTGAGCTTTGGATGATGCAAGCCATAGGCATAAACAGCTACACAAAGGAAACTGGGATTTTATTGTGCATTCCTGGTGCCCCTTGAAGAGCTTATTTTTGTGGACAATAGTTTTCCTTCGTGTCACCACCCTTTTGATTTCCCAGTGGTCACAGGGTTCCAGGGTCGTGAAAAGTGCATCCTTTTGTTCCTCCTAGCCTAAAATTCTGTATAAAAAGGCAGTTAAAGGACCCTAAAGTTGGTTAAGGCATGGAGGGTATTTTGTGTAGCAGAACTTAAGTTGCATGCTTTGTTAAATTACAGTTAAGATCGCAATTCAAAAGAGAAGATACCATTAAACACATTGTTAGAGTATTCAAACATTAATAAATAGCTACTCATAAAGTCACATAATTAGTCTTGGAATATCTCTTATCATTCAAACAATGATCACCAAACAACAAAAATCAAACTTTACTTTAATATCTAGCTATAATTAGAATTGGCTTAATTAATTTTCTAGTGTCTTTTTAAAAGGGCTTTACTATGTATCTTTAATTTTGTTGAGAAACAGTAACTAAATTATTAGCTACTCTTTCAGTTAAATCATGGTCCTTAAGGACCCTTTACTCTTTCAAAAAGACTAATGGAAAGTGAATTTCTGACTGGAAATTTAATAGCCCATCTTTGAAGTTTTTCAGGAAATAAATATGCACATTTCTTAAGTGTGTGTAATTCATTCTTAAAATAAAATTACTTACACTAAATAAATTCTGCTATTTGCAGTAGTATATCTCTTTAACATTCCCACAGCACGCTCCCATCATTGTCTCAGTTTTTATATATGTTTCTAATACAAGACGGCTCTTTAAGAAGAGATGCAGCCCAGGACCTAATTGTTGGAATTCGTGGCTTGACAGTATCATGCCCTGGATAAAGTCAATATTGTAAAAGAAGCAAGCTGGCAGTCACTCTCCCCTCCTACATGCACATGAAGTACTCTAAAGTAGTTTTCAAGGTCCTAACAAGAGCAATAGCAGCTACTGGGTGGAGAAGAGTGGAAGAAGCTGGAGTGGGGCTGTAAGGGCTGGGGAGGTGATCAAACACAAGGTTGCGTCCTGGGGGGGAGACAGGCTGGAAGAGACGGGAGTCATTCACTAATACTGGAGGCTGAGATAAAGCACCTGATTTATTTATTGATGCTGGAGCCTGCAGTGCAGTGTCAGACTGTGCCTTGGGAGTAAGACTGATCACATCCTGACTGATCACATCCTTTAAAGACAGAAAATCAGTTGTTTCCCAAAGTAAAATGTTCCATGAGAAGTATATTATCTCAGAACAAGTGTTGTTACCTTTTTTTTTTTTTTTTCCCCTAATAAAAAAAAATAATCAGGTATGCAAAACCTGAAATAGTCTAATCTGGAAAAGCTTCATGGCACTTGTCAGTGGATTGCTGCATGTTCTCATCTTCCCTTTTTAGCCAAATTCCCATGAGGCAGGCAGAGGTTTCTGTGGTCTATTTTCTTTTTTTTATTATTTATTTTTTGGAAAAGAGTCCGTCAAGATAAAGACATTTTGCTTACAGAAAGAGCAGGATACATTTCCCAACATAAACACTGCAGTTTATAAATTAATGGGTCTTGTGCTGAAAGGTATACCAAAGCCTTCTAAATCTTCCCTGAAAAACAAGAGAGTATTTTTAAGGATATTTTATGGATCCCCTGTACTCTCTCCCTTTTCAAAGAATTCAACCTTGTATTCTGAAGGTGCGATGCTGATTTTTCTAGGGGCAAAAGGAGGGCACTTGGAAATAGAAAGAATAGACCCTGTGAAGTATTCCATGTCCAGAAGACACTTTCATTCTTACTGTTCAGATATCTTGTTACCTTGGAAATGGAAGGTATTTCTAATTTACCAGAATTAAATTAAACCAATTTATCTATCAGCCGCTGGAATGCTCACATATTGGCTATATCTAATGCCAGACTGGCAAGTCACTACTAGATGAGTGGACAGGATTTCACTGATATCTAATACTGGAAGTATTTTCCCTGGTTCAATGTACAGATTATGCTTATTTATGTTATGACAGGATAATTTTCTTTGCAGTTGGTGGGTAAGACATTTAGTGAGCAAACTTACAGTGAAGCAGCAGTTAATGGCTGCTACCAAACTTCCTTGTCTTGTTTGACCACACGGTTTTCCTCAACTCAGCTTGCCATCTCCAGGTGCCTATCTCAGCCCAGGGTCTCTAGCAGCCTGAAGGATAATTTGAAGCAGGATCTCATAAAACAAACATAAGCTAGTATCAGAACAAAAAATAGATTTGGAGGCTAAGAACGGTTAATTTCTGTTTTGTTCCGTGCCTCCATTTAATACAAGGAAAGAAGCTGAAAGAATTGAGAGGGAGGGCTTATTCCAAGAAATGTTTCTAGGTTTGTCCCTTGCTCAACATAGACCAGTCACTCGCTACTTGATACGAATTGGAGGTGCTTCATTCTAGCAAAGCGTTAATTATACCCTTGGCTAAGTAAATGTTGAGGCTGAAACACATAATAATGTACGTCACACATTTCCATGACATAATATATACACACAAGATAAACTAGCACCATGTACCAGAAAAGCACATATAAAATACATTTCAAATGATATAATTAAATTTTAAATATTGTTTCTACGATTTCATATTTAAAGTTTAATGTTACAAAAGCTAGCATCCTTTATTACGTATCTCAGAAATGTATTTTATTTTGTTGGTTTGATGAAAAGCAAAAGACGTTTAAGCTAGTGCTAGTATGAAGAGCTGTAATTGTTCTCCTATGCCCTTTCAGCTGTGAAAGGGCAACAAGAGACTCTCCTTCCTCCACTAACTCTGTCAGAATTCACACCGGGCTGCTCACCAGGAGGATGGAGTACAGCTATCTCCAACACTCACTTGGACACTCATGTCAGACAACCAGTACAACCCATGGAAAAATGTAGTTGGCATGTAGCAAAGGGCAACATCTCCAAAACTCTCTGTTGCTCTCAAGGACCCACGCACAGAAAGCTAAATCTTTATTGAAAGGAGTCAAAGAAGATTCTTCTTAATATACGGTGCTGAACCTGTTGTTGTACTTGAAAATCTGGGAACTTACACAGCAGTCCACCTCTTCACAAGTCAGATGTGAGAAGATTGGATGAGGGATGCTTTCCAAACCAAAACTGCTTTTCCGACCCACTTCCAGTTAAAAAAACGGTGACTTCATGGACAAAAATATATATATAACTTGTGGTAGGACTCAAAAGGGATAAACTGAGTCCAGAAAAAAAAAGAGAGAAAAACCTTTTAACTACTGAAATATTGATTAGCAGTGGGAATGGTCAAGTGGTTTTTAGAAAGGGGCTGAATCATGTTTTGGTCACAGAGTATCTCCAGACCCCCCCTAGCTCTAGGAAATGTGCTCATCCTAGACCCGAAGATAGCATCCGTACATACATGTAGCTCCCAGACCTTCACAGTATTTTATTTTTTCACACATCCCCAATGATCAGATTAAGAACAGCAACAGTATCCAGTAAAATAATGTCTTTATTTTCTGTATTTTATCTTCGTAACCACAATTCTGCTTTCCTAAATACTTTTTCAGATGTAATTAAGATATGCTAGCTTAGGTAAGGGCAGCTTTGTCTCATAAAAGCAGTCATGGTAAGGTGACATAAACAAATAAATTAGAATAAAAGGTGTTTGAGATGGTTTTGAATTGCTTTGGGGTTTTTTTCTATATTATTCAGAACACGTGTGTGTGTGTGTGTATCTGCTGGTGTTTAATATCTACAATGAAATTCACCATAATTTGTTTACTTTAATATTCAAATACATATGGTCCCAAGTGAAATTTCAATGGAAGTAGTTATGTTGTATAATAATAAACATGATGTATATGTTTCAAAAAAGATTCCTAACTGTGTCTCAAAAGACTGTGACTTGATAATTCATAACCTCTTGTGTTTTATTCAGGACGAACTTGTGCCACGTACTACCTAAAGCTGCAGCAGACATTGGTTGTGATTCAAGTAATTTGTATTAGTTATACCAAAAGCTTTAATTTTCCCTTCTTCTCTTGGCAGTAACTCTCAACATATCATTTTTCAAACCACAGACCTGAGAAGATTCTTGCTGAATGTTCAGAGGAGAATCTAACAAGTCCCTCAGCAGCATTAGTGAGTCGGTCTAATGCCTCTCTAGGAAATTTTCTCAGGAAATTTAGCAGCAGACAATCTTCTGTGCTGTATAGGTATGCAGGACAGGTACATCAGTTGTAATGTCTGAGCATCTTCCAGGAATACATTAAGTAAAACACTAGCACGTCTTGTATGTGGTTCATGGTGCAGAGAGAAACTGTGCATTAGGGAAGAGTGGAAAATGAAAACAATTGGAAACTTTCTCTGTGTCTTCCAGCAGTGCTACCTGTTGTTCCTCCTCCCGAGACATGATTTCGTTCTTCTGTGGGTTTGTTGAGGTTTTTTTTGCAGGTCTAAGTGCCTGAGACAGTCTCAAACTTCATGAAATCCAGAAGCTAAAATGACGAACATCTTTTTTCTAATGCTTTAAAAGTGAACTGCCGAATTCTTGTAAATGTTGTCTTCCTGGCAGGTTTCCTTGTCCTTGGAAAGCAATAGTGCCCCCGTGGCAGCCAGGACTGCGAAGAACAGAAGGTGGGAAGGTTGATTAGAGGCTGCTCTCAGTATTCTGAAAAATAGTTTGTTTAATGCACACATTTCTCTCCAGAAGAACAAGCTGCCCATCTGCTCTGCATTTTCAGACCGTACGATCACCAGTCTGGGTATGGACTGATTCTTTCTGAGGGGGGGAACAACAACTGAGCTCCTCCTGTGGGACCTGGTGGCTTGACTCCTGAGGTCACTTTTGCTTGCTGACCTCATTGCCATCTTTTACCAAGTCACTTGGAGACAGAGCTGTCACCCTCCTTAAATCATATCATTTGATATTTATTTTTACTGTGTGTTTAGAAATCTGGTGCCATTTACAAATATTCTCTTCCAGATCCAGCAAGGACAGTTGGAGATATTGCTGCCTTCAGCCTGCTATCCCAGTCCTCTTCCAAAGAATACTGACCCTGCAGATCTACGGACAGAGGAACTCACAGTGCACACTCTCTAGTACTCATTAAGAAAAATCATGTGAGTAATGTACATAGATGTGTTCGGTTAATCTGGCTCAGGTGAATGGTGGGGAGATAAAGGGGCTTATTTTAAACTGTTCTGCCAGCACGGACAGTGAGTGTGTCTTGTGGGAGGAGGACACTGGGGAACATCAGCCAGCACATGCACTTGTATCAGTATACTGGATTTATTTTTATTGTAGCGGTTTTCATCTCAAATAGATTCTGGCTGACGCGTTTCCAAAGGAAAGCATTTCTGAGGGAGAAAGATGAATGTCCCAGAAAAACAATACTAAAATGTCTCTCTCTTTCTCCCATCATGGTTGTTAGAGCTTGAAAACAGGGTTACCACTTATGAAAATAGATGACTGAACACAACGTAATAAGATGTTAAAATTAATAGTTTGCCTCCAAGTTCTGTCTGTGGTTTGATTGCTTCTTCTAAATATCTGTGCTCCTCTTTGCACAAAGTTTTACTCAGTTCTGTGCTGTCAAAGTGGAGTGACAACAGCAACATTCCCTTGCACTCGCTGTAGCTAACACAGATTCAGCAGAAGCATTTTTGCTGTTACGCAGGTCAGCATTCGGTCCTCCTGGCGAGCTGGGACACAGCTGTCACTGCCCACCCAGGACATCCTTCTGCAAACAGCTTCTTTCTGCAAAGAGCTCCTGCAGCAGTTGTGTGCTGGGCTGCTCCTCACCTGATCATTGCGAACTGTGGCCTCATTTCAATTACATGAGTGTTAACTTCAAATTATCAGTTACTAGTCTGTCACTGGAATTTTGTATTGTTGGAGTTTTGGTTCTGTTGCTAGAAAAGCGGTCTAACCCAAGAATGCATAAATTTGGAATGATCTTATGTTGCTTGAAGCATTTTTTCTTTTCTGCCAGTGCATGCTCCTAAAATATAACAGTCACATCAAAAAGCAATCTTTTTTTTCCATGCCTGGAGATACTGACAAGCACTTTTAGGAAAGGAGGAAATACAGAGGGGAAAGCACTGAGATGGAGAAAGTAAGGGTTGGGCAGGATGAAGAAATGAAAATTAAGAAAAAAGACAAATAAACCCACCTGAGTGCTTCTCTCATCTTTCATTATGTTCTTTCTTAGAGGGTGTTTAGGGCAAATTTACCTAGATCACAAAGAGTTACTGGTTGTCGGAGAGGTCTGGACCCTCTCCATTCCCCTCTGCAATATGTTTGTCATTGGACTGGAATAGGGGACACCACAAATACAGGGCTTGACTGGATGCACCACATTCTCGTAAGGCGGTGATGGGATTGCCCACCCTGATAGCATACATGTGAGCACCACTGTGTAGTAGCGGCAGATCTGACGGCTTCTGATTTTTTTGGCAGGACTGGTGGTGTCCTTTCCAGCCTTGTTTGGCACTGCTCTTTGCTCGCTCCTACCCAGCTTTGGACTTCTCTAAGCAGATCTTTCTTGAAGCAGATTTCCAGCTGGCTTGTAGGGCTCCCCTACCCAAGCTGCAGGAAGCGACAACTTCCTCTGCGATCAGGCTGCAGCAGGAAACTTCAGTTTCTCCTCCCTGCTCTCCTGTGCCCCTTAGCTGCCAGTTTGGCTCAGAGGTATAACACATACCATGTAAGAAGCCCCATTTTTAGGGCAAGCCCAAGAGGACAGGCTGCCAGTCCCAGAGACCGAGATTGTGACCAAAACTGTTGCATTACAGCATTAGGGGCATCACCATGCTGCTGGAGAATGGCTGCTTTTGAGTGTGGGCGGTTCCAAAGGCAGTTATAGCTCATGTCAGTTGCTTTTAACTTGCATAATTTACCTCTGTAATAGAAGAGGACTAAGCCACACAGAGTACCTGTACACTTCTAGGAACAGTGTTTCAATAACTCTTTCTGATACTATTTGATTTTTTATCAGGCAATTTGTATTGGCACAGAACATTTTTGTAGATCACGCTGTACACTGCCTAATATACATGTACAAGAGTGATTTAGGCGACAAGTATCCACAGTTTTGAGATCCACAGTTACTGTCCTGTCGAGGTCTCTGTGGCATGCCAGCTTGGCAGAGGTGGGTGGGTGCTTAGGGCAGCTCCCAGTACACCCAGGTCAGTGTTAAAGTAGGACAGCAGCGCAAGGGGTGCTCTGCTTCAATCTCTTGCAGCTGCTTATTCCTGCCCCTAGTGCGCATACATGTACGGGTACAAGAGGAGTTGGTTCATCATGCTGATCTGTTGAAAAACAACACACCTCCAAAATGCAAGTTTTCAGTGGTTCAGTGAGCTGAACTGGCTGACTTTAGCATAAAGCAATGCCTGGAGTTTGAACAAGAGAGGGTGCAGAAAAGTTCAGCTGAGGATGGCGGGAAGAAATCAGAAGTGCTCCTC